>NC_051176.1:329379803-329739802 GCF_013339695.2 Rhipicephalus sanguineus | reverse complement strand
GCTACAATTGGTTTAGTTGTACTTTTTGTTATATGTCACTATAATTTACAGTGTTCATATTTTCTGCTAGCCATGGCACATTTAAGCTTAACTGTGTGCTCTCTAGGGATGTCAGACGTACCATGATTTCTGGGATAAGTTTTGTACGCTGCATTTCGAAGCCTGAAACCGTTACTTCTTTAGTGGACGCCGTTTGAAACACGGATGCTGCATCCACAAATATTTTTAGCTAACGTCTAAACGGCGCCTTTTGTTCCCAACGTCTAGTCTTATTCTGTAATGATGCTAGAGTTTTTTGCCAACATTTTTTCAGTGAGAAATGTTCCAACAGAGGCATGTTGTAAGAACGTTTCTGAAAGTTTCATTTTGTGAGCAATACACTTCAGCAACAGTGATTTTGCTAGCAATTTACGTTCTTCTTTCATTACGCATTCTTGGCTGGGTGGGCCAAATATTATTTTGCAGTTTTGTTTTGGTATTAGTGATTTACATTGGAGTCGATTTCCACTAACTGTGGTTTTAAGTAGCGCTCTGAACGATTGTTTTGAAACGAAGGGAGACACACACCAGGTGCCTGATTCATGCCTCCTTGCCTGCTTTGAATGCTGTGTTGGAGCAAGATGGCGAGTTGGGCCTGTTGGTTTACGTTCATGTTTGGAAAAGTAGGTTGAAGCACACTGAAAAAAAAAAAAAAACGTGGACAGTAGAAGTGGACAGGAGTAAGCGCTGTCCTGTCCACTTCTACTGTCCACGTCTTTTTGTTGTGTTGCTGTGGCTCGGTGTAGGGTCTTCTAACTCATTCACCTATCGGATTGGTAGGGCAGATTCATCAATGTGCGATAACTGCAACTGTGTAGAAACTATCGATCATCATTTGTGCCGCTGTATGCTATTTCAAACACATCGCCGGACTCGTCAGTGTGCCAGTGTGCCTTCAGGAGACTTGACGGTCGGCCTTTTCCCGAAGGAAATATCTTGGGAGTCTGTCTTCATAGCACATCAGCCCAGAAAACCATACGAGCCCTTTTGCAGTACTTCAAGGCAACAAAATTCAGTGACCACCTGTGATACGCTCTTCTGTGTGTGTGTTGTGAAATGTGTCTCTTTCTCTCTATTTTTACTCCCTCATTCTCCTCCCATGAGTAGGGTAGCAAACTGGACGCTAGTTAACCTCCCTGCCTATCCTATGTTCCTTCTCTCTCTCTCTCCTTCCTACAAGAAAAAAGTTCAGCGGAAGATTAAGCGTTGAGGAAACGTTTCATCATGAATGCTTGTCTTCGTCAGGGCCCTGACGGCAGGGGCGTAGCCAGGGGGGGGGGGGGTCAACACCCCCCCCCCCCGAAAATTTTCAATTTTGCTCGCGTTTATATACACGCACACATACAAACGCACGCACGAACATACATAAAGTATGGTGGAACCCCCCCCCCCCGAAAAAAATTTCTCACTGCGCCCCTGCCTGACGGAAACTAGTCCCCTTGTCTAGTCGTTGGCTTCAGCGACATTCCCTTTTCGACAATTTCTCTTCACTTCATCCTTGCGTTTGATTAAGTAAAGCTAATGAGACGACGCTTACATATTGCAGAATGGCTGTGCCAGATCCTAAATTTTGTCATATTGCACTGTTAGTTGTTTGACAACAATTCTGCGAATGATGAATCGTGCAACAAAAAGTGTTCTTGAAGGTTGGATACTATATAGCTGCACTTTAATTACCGCGATATTTTGCGTTCTTTTGCCGCTTCTGAATAATGTTATATATTCGCATGCTATATCTCATTTCGTGGTTTTTACGTTTCTATGCTGTACAAGAGTCGTTGCTGTTTTACATAATAAATTATTACATGACCACTTTTGTCTGTGAATCGACTGAGCTCTCACTCTCTAATGGTAATTACCGAATAAAGTAACTGTAATTACTATAACAGGGAGGGCTTCCTAAAAACGTGCACTATTATAATTACATGCGCAAAAACAAAACAGCTAAAAGAAAAAGATCCTGCATGACGTCTTAAAGACGTTTAGAAAACGTCTTTTCAAAGACGATGCAATGGGATATTTTTATTTTAAAAATGGGATTTTTTGCGGCGTTTTTAAAACGTTTTCTAGATCGTCTTAAAAACGTTTAGAAAACGTCTTTTCAAAGACGATGCAATGGGATATCTTTATCTGTTTTAAAAATGGGATTTTTTGCGACGTTTTTAAAACGTTTTTAAAACGTTTTCTAGATCGTCTTAAAAACGTTTTTTAGATCGTCTTAAAAACGTTTTCTAGATGGTCTTAAAAACGGATTCTAGCCGGACATTAGACGAGATATAAAACGTTTTCTAGACCTTTAGCTTCTTTTCCGTGACGTTTTCTAAACGTTTATATCGTCTCGGATAAACGTTTATAAAACGTCATTTATCCGTTTTGTGCTACCTGGGTACACCCGTCGGCAAAATAAGTCGGGGACGCGCGAGCGACGACCGCAATCAGATAAAACTAACTCTAGATAAAACTGCATCGCCGCGCCATCTGACGTGGAAAGCTCGCGTGTGCATCCTTTCAGTCTCGCAGCCATATCTTTTTACTCGCTTGCAGCGGACCAGCGATTACATGTAGCGTTTTGCGCTAGGCGTCGCTTTCTTCCTTCAATCCGTGACGCGCTCAATTCGACCGGGGCACGGTGGCGGCAAAGTGTACTCGGCCTGCTATGCCCTGACTAAAGAGATAGCATTTTTTGTTTCAGTGATAAACCGGTGCCACACACATCATTACTTCTCTTCTCTGCACGTTCGTTTTAATTGAAGCGCACCATGTGATACTGAAACACGAACGAGGTCACCGAAAACGAAAAGGCATTGAGCCGAAAGAATGCGCCCGTTTATTGACATAATATAACAAGAGTCAGGCACATCCCCTATTACGTGCAACAAAATAGGCGAATGGACTAGAAAAAAAAAGAAAAACCTACGCAGTAATCGGCGAGGTTATGGGTTGGCCTTCAAAGAACAAAAAAGGAAAGCAACTGAGGGCGAGCGAAGGATAGCAACGGTGAAACTTATCACCTATGCCGTATTGAGTTGTCATTAAAAACAGTGAAACCGTTGCATCACGTGGTCACACTCAGACACTGATCGGCAAGTTTTCGGACAGGATACCAAACGATGCATATCTTGGGAACTATTATCCTCCATAGAGAGCATGTAAATCACAACGTGTTCCGCGTGGCTGCAGAAAGTTACAAAAACATGTGGCAGCAGTGATGAACTAAAAAAAGCCGAGTGACAGCTCAAGTTCATGGATGAATAGAAGTTCCCTGCTTCTCTGTACTCTAAGTGTGAGCTCTTCGAACCACGATAAAACGAGAAGGATGCTTGAGCTTCGCCTGCAAGAATAGAACACGATAACCTGATCGGGCCTAGTTGGCATCGCCTTCTCCATAATTAGCCCCAACGTGCCGTGAGGAGAAGAAAGCCTGTGCGTGTAACATTGAACACATTTCTGCCACGCAGAACGCGCTGATTTTTCGCGCACTGCCAATGACGCTTACGTAGACACCGACACCGGAATTTCTGCGAAAGGAACTTTTAACACTAGCGCGCTAATCGAAAAGTTTGGCTGCTCTGCGTTGCCTGTGAAGCGAGCCGCGTACAATTTGCCGCCACCCTGTCCCTGTCGAACTGAGCACGTCACGGATTTAAGAAAGAAAGCGACGCCTAGCGCAAAATGCTACATGTAATCGCTGGTCGACTGCCAGCGAGTAAAAAGATATGGCTGCGAAATTGAAAAGACGCGCATGCGCACTCTGCACGTCAGATGGCGCTGCGGTGCAGTTTTATCTAGAGTCACTTGAAAATTTCAGAGTACCGCAAAGGTAGCCTGCACGCAGGCAACATTGGGCGGCGGCGGCCATTTCCCTTCCGGACCGTCTGGCGCGTTGCTAGCATGTGTTGAGAAGTGACCTATCTTTTCGCCTCGATACCGTGTTACGCTCGGCGGAACTGCAATATGTGTGTGTGTTTGTTCAAGAGGATATCAGAAGTGATTTCGACTCATCGACAGTTATGAATAGACTGCGCCGTAAGCGGTGGAACTAATGAAACGTGCGGCGAAGGTTGCCATGTGCTCGCGAACTCTCTTCGTGGCTTCATTGGTCTCTTTTCGTGTCACGGCCGGGTGTGTTCGTTAGGTCCGGAGCTGTAAACATAGTTGCATTAGCGTAGTGACTTCGTGCGAGATGCCATTTATTTCGACACTTGGTGAATCTTGACTCTTTGCGCTAGCTTTGCAGTCGCTGTTCAGGTTCACTTCATAGTGCACTCGAGAACATTATCGAACAAACATCGAGAACATTCAACATTGCGTCCTTCGACTGATCGCTGACGCATACCTTGCTTGCGCACCATGCTTGCTGTTCAACTGGGTGATATGTGTAATAGAAGTGGTGTGTGTGTACGGTAATTGGAAGCTGTGTGTGACGTATGTGTGTCTAGGTTCGGAACGCCAGCAGCCGAACACACGGGCAAATGGGCGTGCGGTAGGTAAGGTGCATCTTATTTTGCGAATACGTTGTCATTTCGTAAGAGATACGTAGAAAATAGGACATCAAAAATGATTGACATCACTACTTAGTTGTTTCATGTCCTATCTTTTGTCTTAAAGGAGTCCTTACACAAAACTTTTCGCCCCGCGTTTTTTTGCTGCAATGTGTTGCTGGGGGCCTGTTAGTCATAACACGGTACATGGTTTGCTGCAGCGCGTGACAGATAATTAATTACAAGCTCCTCATTACCGACACAGCCTCAGTTTCGGTTTGACAGAGCTCCAAAAACGACAAGCCGCCGGGTGCAACTATCACCACCTAGCGAGTGAAACGCTCGGTCACGTGAGCACACAAAACAGTGACGCATTTTCGCGCGGTCTGTCGTCGTCGGGCTCATTGTCGTCTGATGGCGACGATTTTCTTGCGGCGGGGATGGAAGGAATTTTCGACGTGGCGAATCACTTCAGGTTTGACCCGCTGGCGAGGAGCGATTCGTCGGGAAGCGCGTCAAAACAGAAATGGCGGCTACGACGTCATCATAACTTGTACCGGCTGAAACGTTTACGTAGGGGAAGTAGGGGGGTCACCTCGGGTCACCTCCGAGGGTGTCAATGCACTAGGTGCGGCCTATAATGCTGGATCGCGCTCGCGAACTTCAAGATTCATATAAAATACCTTCCAAGCTTTATTCGCTGTCGATATTTTGCAGATGGTACACACACGTACACGGGAATCGATCCAGCAGGCTTTCTCGGCCGCGAAATTTTGTGTCAGTACCCCTTTAACGTTGCAGTGCATTTGCAAATATTTACTGTGTTCCGATAAACAGTTCTTTCTTGTTGACGTTGCCAGCGCGTAAACAGCTGGGGTTCGGTTTCTGCACTGCTTTTAATTTCAATTTTTTTCGTAATGCACTCTTAATAAAACTTCCTCGCCATAGCGCTTCATGTTCTTTTGATCAGAAATAGCACATCCCGGAAATGTTTAAAGCGCATGCAACAGCAACACAGTATGTATATATACCTAGGGCTCACATGAAATGCATGGAATCTGCCGTTTGTTTTGTTTTTTTCTTTGCTGTGGCCATTTCTCACCCACTAAGCAGTATTGTAAGGGTATGCTTGGCGTAATGCAGCATTAGCAACATTTTTTTTTGCAAAAAAAGTTTTAAAAATGCGCTTAATAACATTGCCTTATACCAAGTTTATCAACAGAGTTCCACGCTTCTGTTTTGCGCAATGGCAAATGATCATGCCACAATTGCCTTCAAGGTATACCAGTACTTTAATAAATCTTCAATTTCGCTTTCGTGCGTGTCACACCTATAACTCGAAATGCACGCACAATCTGTTCAACAGATCAAGATATAAACAGCCGAGCAAATAGAAAGGTATGTAGTTTTCAATATTTCTGAACATGACGAACAGAAAAGGTCAAGTATCCTGTCGCATGAGAGCTTTTCCAGCAAAGTTTCCAGGCAACTATGCAGCCACGTAGAACGACGCTCTTTGGCGTTAATTTTTCCCACACGGAATACAAAAGTAAACGAGATTCACAGAGTAGCTCACCAGCAACGTTGGGTTGCTGGTGAGCTACGCTCTGGCATCTGCATGAAGTGTTTAAAGAAAACGACGAAGTACTTCTAGGGACCGTGGTACTGCTAAATGTCCGGCCACGCTCTGCGTTCAACGCGCCTGCACCCGAAGCGCTTGGAAGGGCTATGGCGGCAAGAGGTCACGTGATGCGAGTAAGCCAATCGCGTCGGCGGCGGCGCGTGGAAAACAAATGCAATACTCTGAACTTTTTCCAGTGACTCTAGTTTTATCTGATTGCGGTCGTCGCTCGCACGTCCCGACTTATTTTGCCGATGGGTGTACACAGAAGGACCTAATGCATAGTTCGCTTGTGAAAGTGACCTCCTTGAAAGAATTTGTCACCCGGCCCTGCACACCGAAAACTGTTGTTGACTAGCCGTGGACAGGGGTTAAGCTTTTTAGTCAGAATTAAAACGCTGCTGTAGCAATGACGGATGTTTTGATCATAAAGGAATTTAATCCTTCGAGCTGGCAAATACTGAAGTGGGCATTCGTCTTTGAACACTGGCCACTGACACATTGTCCTTTGTGCGTGTATGGGCTGTACCGGCGGCGACGAGGTGTCGTTGAAGACCGGGTCAGTGTACCACAAACCAGATAAAAACAGCATGACGCACTGGCTAAGAACCATGTAAAAGGATGTTTCCCATGGGAAGAACTGCAGGTGGGCAAGCCGTATGAGATCACCTTACCTGGTTATCACTTTTGCTCAATTGCGATCACGGTCATCCGTACAGTAACTTTTGTTGATTTTGTTATTTTCGTTTTAGTTAGCTGCTGTTAAGATGTTTTTGGAGTGTTAGTGAATTGGTGATTCGCATTCTAAACTTACTGTTAATTTATCTCTACACATATTGTGTTGTAGCCACTGATCAATCTTAAATACATATGTGCTAATTGTATTTCTTTTGTCATCATTTGTATTATTTTGCACATCGCTGTGCAGTGTACAGACCAGATTTTTCTTAGCCTCGTAGCACGAGTGTCAGCCGCACCGCTGGATGGATGGATGGATGCTATGAGCGTCCCCTTTATAACGGGGCGGTGACATGTCTGCCACCAGGCTCGAAGGTTAAAAAGGAAAAAAAAAAGAAAAAAACTTCCTTGTTTCATGTTGTCCTAATGCCTTATCTACATTGATTAAATCTATGTTATTATAACAAAAAATATAAATTCACACTCCATCTCTCTGCCTCTTAAGGCAGAATAACCTTTTTTCCCCCAATTATTTATTTTTGTACTCCATCTCTACTTTTCTGCCACCAATACTCTAACCGTCTCTTACTTATTTCTATCGCGGGCGTGTTCAGCTTTCCATTGTTGTCCCTAAAACCCAAGGCTTCATGTAGACTCGTGCCCACACGTATACCTGGGTGAATATCGCCACATTCAATCAGTACATGTTCCATCGTTTCCTTAGTTCCCCCGCAGCATGTACATAGTTCTTCTTCGTTACTGAATCTCGCTTTATAACTACGCGTTCTCAGGCAGCCCGACCTTGCTTCAAACAGTAAAGCGCTTCCCCTTGAATTATCATAAAACCTTTCCCTCCTTATTTCGTTTTTTCCTTTTCGGTAGTTACTCAGAGCCGGCTTCTTTTCCATCGCTGTCATCCAATAAGTCTTCTCCGCCTCTCTGACCTTCCGCTTAATGCTCAACACCAGGTGCCGCCTGGTGGTGCAGACGGCGGCGGGGGCTGCTGATGGCGGGAGGTGATAGCCGTGCTTGCATCGCGTGTTCGCTTGTGTCAGTGCTTTCAGAGCTGTTAGAAAGTAGCGGTCTCAGCTGCTTGCTTGCCTCATACTCAGTACGGCAGTGCAGTGTATAAAAATTCGTCCGGATGGCACTGCACCGTCGTTGGGTGTCCGAACAACTAGCGAAAATAGCGAAAAAGGAAGCGGCTGATGAGACAGACCTGCGACGTTCACGGGAACACGAGCGGCTTGTGTTTGTACAGCATGTATTCTAGACGTTTTCATGACCCTTTATTTCAATAAGTGATAAGTGAGCTGGTGCTCTGCTCAGGAGCCCATATTTTCTACCTACACAAACGGCTGCACTGCAAGTGCATGGGTTAAAACAGGACCACCTGCTGGATGAAAAAAAAATATAAACTGAATTACTAGAATGGCAACGACGAATCTTGAAATAAGACAGACAGTATCCATGCACCTCACCCGATATTTTCTCAAACTGCGAAGCCAACTAACAAATGTTTCTCAATTTTGCCTGAAAGCTTACAGGCGCCACCGCAGCTGCAGACTGGAGGCAAGCTTCAGTTATTAACATGCACGGAAATTTCAGTACGAGGGTGTTTAAGCTTTCTTCCCAAATCCAAAATGCGGCCGCCTTGGCTATAAATTTGTTCAAAAAGGCACAGGTAAAGCTCGATGTAACAAATTGTTTCACTCTTTATAACTTCATATCCATAGAACAAATGTATTTTGAACCTCACAGTCGCGAGGCATATATACCCCATAAAGTGGACGGGAGGATGACCGCCACCGTAGCTCAGTGGTAGAGCATCGGACGCGTTATTCGAAGGTCGCAGGTTCGGTCCCTGCCGGCGGCAAGTTATCTTTTCGTCCACTTTACTTTCTTCACATTTATATTCTAAATACTACAGATCACACCCCCTATACTTTCCTTGGCGTTATTGTCTGTTAGTTCTCAATAATGTTATGTCTAACAAAGAAAAACGAGCCCTTGAGAATCATCTTCTTTCCTTCATGTCTACCTGTGGTTTCATAACAATGAAGTTTTACTGTGACAGCAAAGGAAGGCCGAGGCGATAAATCCTGATCCGGCTCAATCGTGATCGAAAGTGCCCGTGTGACAGGGATCTTGTCATTGCAGGGGCGATCCTTCAGTTGCAGTTCAGTATATCCTGACCGAGGCATGTCGCGATAGAAAGTGCACGCATGTGTGCCACTCGGTCAGGATCGAACTTAATCAATATCGGACTCAAACGTAATGTTCGTAGGTTTTGATCGTGATTCAAAGCACCCGTGCGACGGAGTGTTTTTGCAGACTCTGCTGTTTAAGAACACAGAGGTTTGCGGCCGGCATGCGCGCTGTGTCTAGCTTTGCTACAAGAGGCTTCGGACATTACACCAGGCCATGCTTTCGCAGTAATCTTGTTCAGAAACCGCTCGTAATCTCAGCTATAGCCTTCTGCGTTAAAAACTACCATAATCGCCTAATTAAATTCATCCTGCTGCATTTTGCGAGAGCGCACAAAACAGCCATCGTGCAGCACAAAGTCGGACGGTAGCGCGGCACGAAAATATCTGTCGCTGCTGCCTTCCAGAAAAAAAATATATATATATATATATATATATATATATATATATATATATATATACGGCTTACTAGGTGTCGTCTGGCCATTAGCATACTCAAATGTGTAACTTTAAAACGTTTCTTGATATGATGATATGATAGTTCTAAAAAAAAAAGAATGGACAACTGCACTGTGTTGCAACTATTCAAACCTTCGTGACGATGTTGCTGAACGTTCTCGTGATGTTAGACAAGCTCCCTGGCACAATTCCACTGTTCACAAATGTAGTCGCATGAAAGAAGATGCACATTCCGACATTCAGAGAAGACTAAGCGGCTGCAGCGCTTGCAAATCTGTGATCACCCGCTACTGAGAGCCACAAACATGGTGCACCGTGGTGGGCGCCAGCGCGTTTCAGCAGCCCCCAATCAAATGCTCGCACCACTCGCACCGCGGCGCCTCGGTCGGCCAAACATGGCGGCCGCCTACGAGCGTTGGAAATTCTGGTTTTGTCACGTGGTTTGATGGTGAAGACGGCAGCAGCAAGACTGGGAAACATGGAACTCATTATTTGGGCAAACTTGTGCCCGGAAACTTATAAGTCTAGGTACAAGCAATGCACACTCTACACTGATAGCGGCGAGAACATTCGTCGGCAGTCGAGTGATCTGATCAGCAGTAAAGCGCATGGGCATTTTATACGTGTGGCATCGAAGGTTCCAGCGTTGTTGTTGTGGTTGGGTTAGTTCCAGAATAAACTACTGTTCACAACGTTGAATGCCTAACCTTATCAGAATATTCTAAAGACATTCGGCCACGGTTTGCGTAAGGCAGTGGTTATACGTGTAACAGACCGGTTACATGAAAATACAAAAGGAAGCGTGTGTGGCACTGCCCTCCTCTGAAAAAGCATCGTCCCGATGCTTAAAGCAGAACATGGAAGGGGGAAAAAATATGCATACACACACAAAGAAAGAACAATAATAAAGATACCAAAAAGTAGAGTCCTCAGGTTCACTAACGCGTATAAGATGGTATAAGGCACACGACATGGATGACTTCAGGTCATGTGAGGCGCTGATGAGAGTTCGTAATGTTATTCGGGATGACCTCATAGTCCAGAGTGCCGAGACGCTGAAGCACCTTGTATGGGCCGAAGTGTCGCTGAATAAGTTTTTCGCTAAGTCCACGTCGGTGTATCGGTGTCCCGATCCACACACGGTCGCCTGGCTGGTATTCCACGAAGCGTCGTGAAGGATTGTAACGGTGGCTGTCGGTCTTCTGCTGATTCTTGATGCGTAGGCGGGTGAGCTGTTCGGCTTCTTGGCGCGCTGAAGGTAGAGTGCAACGTCCAAGTTGTCCTCGTCATTGACGGTAGGCAGCATGGCATCAAGCGTCGTCGCCAAGGGGCTCCTTCCATAAACTAGCTTGAACGATGTCATGTGCATTGTTTTTTGCACTGCCTTGTTATAAGCAAAGGTTATGTACGGAAGGATGGCGTCCCATGTCTTACGTTCAACGTCGACGTACATTGCCAGCTAATCAGCAAGGGTTTTGTTGAGCCACTCGGTGAGGCCATTCGTCTGCAGGTGGTAGGCAGTTGTCCGTTGCTGACTTGTCAGCTTGGGCTTGGATCACTGCTTTTCGAGGGCGTTCATCATGGTGCTGTACCTTGCTTCTGTAGATATTCTTACCACTCTCCTTAAGTGTCCCTGCAAGCCTTTTATTTTGCTTCAGTTAGTGTTGTAATCATTGGCCTCCCATGAAAAACATCTTGCAGTGGATTGTACAGTTAAGTTGGGCAAGTCAGAACGTTTAAAAAAGATACCTACTTTATGAACTTGTTTAATACCAATGTGACCGAGAAACGAAAAGGCTGCACTAAAAGCGTAAAGCAAAAAAAAAAAAAACACTCCTGTTCTTCTTTTTTTCTCGGAACACATCTGAACCTGTTTTAACCAGTTCGAACTGGAACGGAGTGGTGCTCAGGACCGAACCCAAAAATATCCGGTTCAACAGCTTGATGTAACAGAGCTGTAATTTTTTCTGCACTTTGCTGGTATCAGCGGTGTTTTGTCACGAGAGAGAGAGAGAAATAACTTTTATTGAAACTGCAAGTGTCAGAAGAGTATCTCCCCTCCTATAAATGGCAGCTAGGAGTCCTTGGGCCCTAGCGGCATCGTCGGCTTGCCGGATAATTTGTAGTTTGTCCTCACTGTTTGAGCTTAGCAGCGCGGTCTCCCACTGCTCTGTATTCATATGTGTTCTTTGGCCCCTTCACGATGTTGGGGGTAACAATGATTATAGGCGATTGGGTTTGGGAAGGTGTTTGTTTGTTATAGGTGCCGCACTGTTGCCTGCTGCTTATTTAATGAGGAGTGTGGTGGCGGGTAATGCTGCCTTCCTAATCTGTAGTTCTTGGTGATTTCGTTGTGTTTGACCATGTGGTCTCCCTCCTCACGCAGGCTCCGTGTCATTCCTGCCGCTGCTTGGCTCGCTAACTCGAGCTAGCGTGTGCACGGTTTTATTGCACGGGAGGGAGGAGTGGGCAGGCGTCCATATAACATAAACGTCGCGCTCTCTGTGAAAGTTAGTCAAAGTCCTTAATGCCTCTTTCAAGACCCTTCCGTTAGCGAAGTTATGAATCGCGGTTTTAGAGTAGCTGATTACGACGCTGCCCGTTGTGGATGCAAGTGTCAGCACTATGGCCGCTTCCTCAGCAACTTCCGAATTTTTTGTTTTCATGGTGCCGCTAGCAAGCAGGTGGCCCGCTTAATTTGAAGCGACTATTGCCATGTGTGACCGTCTGCATATTCAGCCGCATCTAGATAGACCACATCTGTGTCGAGACACTAATTTGCAATTGGTGGTTACCATGTAGTTAAGCAAGGTTCTTGGCACGTACCAAACAAATTCATGAGAACCTGTGCAAGCACCAAAATTCCTGATCAGTGGCATGCCTTCGGAGCTATTTCGAACAAGGCCGTCGCAATTTCAGTGATGTGATTGATAGAAGACTATCGTCGAAAAAGTTGTAATTGCACCAACTATTGCGTTTCTCTAAGCTTGGTCCATAGCAGTTAGAAGCTATTTTACTGAACTTAAAAATGTAATCTTGCAGTATGGGCTAGTAGTAGTAGCTGCAGAAAACTTTATTTATGCGGCATGGGCCATTCTGAACTGTTTGGCAGGGTTGCACCTAGCTAGCAATTACTGCAACTACATAGCACTCACCAATATTCTCCTATGACCACTCGAAATTAATGGCAACTTAAATATGGTTTGCAAACACATTCAGTCTTCTTTTCATGGAAATTAAAGGGGTGGTGCCACCAAATTTGTGGCTTGCGCGTTCTTTGCTGTAAGCGTTTTTATAGCTCCAGGAAGCATGATGCACGCACCAAGACTCGTGTATTCTCGCTAAATAATTTAATACCTCCTTTTGATGTGGACAACTTTCGGTTTCGGTTTCTGGGCGCCGAGGTTGGGCAGTGACAGAGCCGTATATTCCTTCGGCTCTGGGCAGTGACGTAGAAGTGTAGGAGGCGTGGTCACATAACCACACAAGGCTGTGACGCACTAGCGAAGAAGCAATAGAAACTCGGCGAGTGATGTAGCAACCGATGCTTTGCCGGTACTATAGTGAACTTGAATATATTCTAGTTCACTACAGCCGGTACGTACGTTGCGGAAGTGGCGGAAGTCCGGAGGTCACTCACATTACTACAGTAGATTTTGTGTGACGTCACTACAACTTCCTACAGATCTACGTCAGTGTTGGCGCGCGAGCGATGGGTTTCGATCGGGAGAATGGGCATTTAGGTGCACTTTGGAAGTGAATTAATATATATTCTAAACGTTTGCTGTGTCCGACCCTTCGTGTGGAGTGTCCTTACATACAGAGGAAACCCACAACAGGCTTGTTATAGCCTCGAAATTTGATGGCACCACCCCTTAAGATACTGCTCTTCATTTTTCTTCTGTGGACTGCCGTAAGTTTCTTTAGTCGTGTGACCTCAGTCCGCCTAAACATTTTCCCGAAACCCACTAGATATTTGTAAATGAATATGACTTTCTTTGATACCTTAATTACAGTACTGGAGGCACAAGCTGGGTAAATTTTCTGTGCATTCTGTTTACTATCCAGAAGAAATATTCTGATGACGATCGTGCTTTCAGAACTGCCTAGGCCTTTGCTGTGTGGTGAAGTGCCTGCTGTTGTGCTTATATAGAGAGAATAGTTAAGATCCTGGTTCATGGGCGGTTAGTAAATTACAGGGTTTAATAATTGGTCCTTTGTGCCCGAAACCAAATTTGTGCTCCATGAAATTTTCAGTAATGGGAGACTCCGTATTTAACTTCGATAAGTTCTCAAATATGAACTGTTGCTCAGGTGGAGAAACAGAATCGTGAGACCATAATGGTGGGACACCATGATTTCTCAGCAAAATCCCACATTCCATTGCAGTGCGTGGAATTGTTGGTAAAGTCTGGGATTGTATGGCGACACTTAACTTAATGGAGCACTGGCACAAAAATTTTGCACCTTGTTTTTTTTTTGTTGCAATAGATAGCTTATGATCCACTTATCACGGCTGCAAACCTCGTTAGCGCGAGTGCGCGACGGTTATTTATTTAGGGACGTTTTTAGAGCGCCCAGTCGCAGTTTCGGTTTCAAAGAGCACCCAGCTAGGCAGCTACTTCCAGAGGACGGGTAGCCACAGCTGGCCACGTGAACACGCAACATTGTGACGTAGGCGGCGCGCGTGCGTGAGTGCGGTTAGAGTCACTAGAAAAATTTTCCAGTGACTCTAAGTGCGGTAGGCCCCGAACCAGGTCAAGTGGCGCCAGCTATGGACGATTAGAAACAACTAACAAACGCGTAATCTATGTCCTCCGAGCATTCGGAAGCGCCCATCTCGACTCGCTAAGCTTACAGCATCGATTATTTGACTATGGCTCTCAAAAACGGCGCCGAATCGGGACGAATACATTGCTGTCGAAGCTTAAGGACATGAATCTAAAGCAAATGGAAGCATCAGTTCGGAACTTACACGTTACAGAGCGCACGGCGGCCACTTGATAGATTCGAAGTGGACGAAAACCGCTTTTGGCAGTGCTGCCATGTTTTTCGGAGGCGCGAATGCCTCGCCGGCGAAGCTTGCCGTGCAAATTGGACAGTTCTCGCGCGTGCGGCGACGGCCGACGTTCTGCGGCACCGCGCCGTTGCGGCAGGCTTGCCGCTAGCGTGAGCGGGCCATAACATCTGCCAACGGGCACGACGAGCGAACAGCGGAAGAGAACACAACTAGAACACGCCAAGCCGCAGGCACGGAGGAAGAAATGGCAGGTAGCACTAGGGCTAGAATGGGGAGGTGTGCTGAGCGCAGCGTGTTTCCCTTGCCAGAGAGGGTCCCTCTGCGCACCGATGCCGCCAGGGGCGCTACTGCAAGGGGCGCTGCATGGTACGGCCGGTACGGCCGCCGCCGTTGCAGATTACCGGAGGAAAGCCTAGCACTCGGCAACGCGGCGTCGTATTTTTCATCGTTCAAGTGGTGCTTATTGCTCAAGGGTCATGGATTTTTGAGGTGTGAGGATATAAACTGAAGAAGAAAACTGCACGTTGTTGCTTCGTTCCTGGCTGCAACTGTGGGTACTGTCGTCGACAGAAAAGGCATGTTTGTTCCGAGTACTGGCGTGGAAAGAGTTATTTTAGAAGTAAGGTCGTGCGATACCGAGAGCTGAGAGGCAGCTGACAAGGAACGCAGCACAATGCGAGAAGCATTTCTACGCAAGGCACGTAGAGGGGAACGACGTTGGGCTAGTTGGTATTGCGTAGTCTGAAGTGAACGACAGCGTGTACAACGTGATATGTTGTACACTTTTATTCCTTAACTCGGGTGCATTTATTTTTAAAGGGGGTTAACCATAAGGAGGAAGAAGAGAAAGCCAAGTGGGCTAAGACCTGTGTTCTGTAGATAGCTTTTTATTGCAGAGTTCAAATAAACTTGCTTCGTGTACGAATGTGTTTCCTTTGAAGTAATAAATCTTTCAACCTGCCGACAAAACGAACACATGACGTTTTGACCAGCAGCTAGTGCATAGTAATGGGTACAAGCGCGAGAGCAGGCAATTTTTTAGGTATGTTTCCACCTTTTTAGAAATCTTAGGTTTTGACCCAAAATTAATTGTTTTGTGTTTGCCTTTGGGCGAACAGTTTAAAATGGCTCTGCAAGTGCGTTCAGTAAAATAACGGAAGGTAATTATAATGTAATTACCAATATTACGCATAACACGGCCATCACGGCAATAGTCATAACTATACCAATCCAACCATACAAAAAAATGGCTTCGCAGCATTATAGCTGTGTACCAGGGGCGTAGCCAAGGGGGCGGGGGTTGGGGGGTTCAACCACCCCCCCCCCCCAAATTTTTCAATTTTGCATATGTAGATATACACGCACACATACAAACGCACGCACGAACATGGTTGAACACCCCCCCCCCCCCCCATAAAAAAAAATTCTTGCTACGCCCCTGCTGTGTATGTACGCTGTGCGATGAGCTAGAATCCTTGCGCTATCATTATTATTAGGTATATTATAGCCTAAAACCACCATAAGTCGTGTTGTTTCAGAAGGTTGCATTTCAATTGAAGTATTATAACATTAAAAGTCATTCATCGTTTCAATGATTCTAGTTCATTGCACAGGCGCAAGTAAATGTCTGAGCAAGAAGCATGGAAAGTTTCATGGGAAAATATTGATCTGTTCAATAGCTATGAGCTTTTTCGCAACAAAAACCTACTGAAAATCAAGTTTCGAGAAAAACAATAATTAAATTTTCCGAACATGTCATTTTCAATTTGAGTGTAGTCACAAAAAAAGGACCATAACTTTCGAACAGAACCAAATAGAAGCGTAATTTTTTGTGAACCGCAATTCTGTATGTTCGTACATTTTCAGAACATCAAAAGTAAAAAAAAATTCACTTTTTTAAAAAAAAAAAGACATACCTTAACCATGTGAATAAGCACTAAAAATGACTTGAATATGTTGCAGTGATACATAATGGCAAGTGGTAAAACGGCAGGACACAAGCGCAAAAAGAACAAAAAAAAAACTTGCTGCTCAAAAGTGGCGTGCGCGAAATGCCGCTAGCAATATTACTCTGGCACGCGCAGTCCTACTCGGCGTGCAATACGAACCCTGCTTTTCAAATGGGGGGAGGAAGTCTACGCTTTATTAGCGCAATCGCTGAGGTAAAAAGAAAACGATTAACGCTGCAAAGTGTAGCACGCAAAAAATAGCGCGAGCCATAATCGTCCGACGCTAGCAAGGCTGCGCTGTACGTCGTCTGCTCAACGCCACGCGCCCCTGCGTACAGCGCCCCTTGCGGCATCGGCGCACATTGGGGACCGGTTTCCGCGGCCGCTTTTCACACCTCCCCATGGTTAGGGTGGCTACCATGGTAGCACGGCACAAGCGCAAGGGCACAACCAGCCACCAGCCACCACAAACTCGTGACGTAGGTTTGTTTACACATCCCCCGCGTTGATGTCGGCGTCGCGAAGCGCTCGCATCTCGCTCAGTCGCGCGGCATGCACTTTAAAATTGATTTTAAATACGTTCTAGGCTATATTGGCCCTTGATATTTCGTAGACGTTGTGTACGGCTCCACATATGTCTATTTCACTCATTATCTCGCCTTCGAAATCTTGTGTCAGTGCTCCTTTAAAAGTTAAAGGGACACTAAAGGCAAACAACAACTTATGTCAGAGTGAAAGGTCAGTGTTTGAGAATGTCTAAAACATCACTATTATCAGCAGCAGTGCTCTACTAATTAAGGTAAATGTAGGACACAATATGTGCCACCAGTGCAACATTTTGGAATGAGCCCGATGACGTCAAGAGTCCAAAGTACAATTAATTACTAGCACTCAGACTACTTGTAATAAAAAACACGACGTTAATTACATTACAGCATTGCAAGACGTTAATAAAATGCTGCTTGCGTGTTTCTCTTTGATTCATGGAAAGAACTTGGCGTTACCATGGCGAACGCCACGGGTGGTTCAAAAGTTCCGTTTTCGCTGGGGTACGCTCCGCTCATGCAGTCACTCCCAGTGGTAGTTTTCGCTTGTGTAGTCACATCTCAAGGGTAGTTTCACTATGGCATATTGCTGCACGGGCTTTGCTGGCTCGTGAAACTCGCTCTAATTGCTATTTGGAGAAAATGCCACGTCCATGTAATGTCTCTTGCTGCAGCGAAATCAACGAACTTCTTATGGGCGCCACAAAGGGAACTCTTATGGTCGAAGTGCCACGCTTCTACAAATGTCGGATGAACAACAACAAAATCTACTCATGTTCTCACTGCATTTTCTTGCAGAGGGTTACAAAAACAACCGTAACGTAAGCTAGTCGTGTAACCCACCTTTCAAAGTACTGCTTCCCCGTAGCGCTGTTTTGTCAGTCTTGTCAGGATGCTGCATGCCCACGTATAAAAAAAAGTAAATAAGGGAAATGGAAGAATAAAGACGTGTTTTCCAGGTTTTAAAAAGGAAAGCTGCATTAATAGGAAGGGCTACATATCATTCTCGTGGCTGTTTTCGTGATCCCTCTGCAGGGGCGTATCCAGAACTTTTTTTTCGGGGGGGGGGGGGGGGGGGTTCAACCATACTTTATGTATGTTCGTGCGTGCGTTTGTATGTGTGCGTGTATATATACGCAAGCAAAATTGAAAAATTTCGGGGGGGGGAGGGTTTGAACCCCCCCAACCCCTCCCCCCCCCCTGGCTACGCCTCTGTCCCTCTGCACGCCTCAAAGCCAAATGAATCGTCGGGTGCCTTCTGCACATCCCCAGAGGGGATGAACACTGATCCGACGTGGTTCACACAAGTGAAGGCAGTGCACACAGATGTGCCTTCTCGAGAAGGCACCATATGTGCTTTCTTGTGTCCGTGTGTAGTTTTGCGCTATATCAAAGCTGTTCAAATGATTCACCAACATGCCCACATTGCAACCCTCATCCAGAATTATGTCCTTTAGATTTGCTGTGTTAGTTGGCCAAGAAAAGAATGCCTGTAGTGCTTCATGTACCCTTTGAAGGGCAATTTTATTAGCATTATGCTTTTTTGTTTAATGCTCATTAGGATACCACGTTGTGCTAGCATGAGAAGGCCGCTGTGCTATCTCTATGCCCTTTTTACAGCAGTTATGGTTATTTATTTACGCTATATGAACGATCCGGTCGAAGAAAGTTAAGGAAGAATGAAGGCAATGAACTTAAAGAATACAGAGGCATGCAGCAAGGGTTATTATGTTGAGATCTATGTACTTAGGTATAGTGACTGAAATGCTCACGCAACTAAGCTTGCCCAATCTGTCACTGCGGCGAACAGTGGCTAGACTAAAATCCATTTCTTTATCGAACTGTAATTGTTTCAATTTTGAAGCTCTATTGTGTGTACAAAACAGAATGTCAAAGACTTCATGATCCATCAGATGTAGCCACAAGGGCCAATATACTATGCCCATAGCTGCAACGGTTGCTCCCTCTTTCAAAAGTGATTGAAGATTGGAATGTGCTACTGCAAAGCATAGCCAAAATTAATTGTCTAGAAGTGTTTCAAAAATTGCACTATCCTCTTTTTTTAAATGTAGCCATGCTCGAACACAATTTGCGATGGCTATTGGTATGGCTTTCGATTACAGCATATGTACCTTCCTTGTACAGTGATAAGCAGCATGTGTATTATGACATGATTTGTACTGGTTTCACATTATGTTGGCGAAGTTCCTAGCTATGGTGTTGGAAATTTTAGTTCACATATGGTACAGCTGTTGTTGATTGCAGTATTCGGAGTCTTTGTTACATTGCTCATCCTTGGTCATTATAATGTAAAAGTGGGTATAATTTAAGCAGACATATTTTACTTTGTTCTACACAATGTCTCTATTAAAATATACAAAAAAATCTGAACTGAGGTACTGCTTCGCTGCTCGTGCAATGCGATGAAACATTTCCTGGTTTTCGTGAGACACAGGTGCACTCGTGCACTTAAATTTTCGCGTAATTTTTTTTTGTCTTTTTACGAGAATAGCCTGATGGATGCCCGGGATGGGAACAATCTCTATATAAATCAGATGTGCAATGAACTTCACCAGGTCGTCTGGCGTCACCTAGCTCTTTCCATGAGCCACCTCTCTTCGCATTGGTTGGCATTTCAAAATGTGCATCCAAGCATATTTATTGGTATTTTTGCAGATAGTATTGAAAAAAAAAAGAACGAAATCAGGCACAGTCTTAAAACGTCTCTCGCCGCTCTGTAGTGCGGGGCCGAGATCTGCTCCGGCGGCCTTCGTGTCGTGAGGAGAAGCTTTGCAGACGACACCAGCACATCACGCCCCAGCAACGTGTGGACCTCGCACGTAATCAGAGTAGCTCAAAGATTGTGCACAAAGGTCAGCAGCTACGCATGCGCGGTGGAGGAGACCACTTGAGGCCGTAAACGAAATCAACCCCTCAACGGCTGCGGATGTCCTGACGCAATTAAGATATCGTCGCCATCAGAGCTTGAAGCTGAGGTGCTGTCATCTTCGGACTCAAAGCTCCTCATCACTAAATTCAGGTGTGGTTGCAAGATAGTTTCGAGTGGCGCGCGTTTATCCCGGCTCAGGTGCGCACCCATGTGCGTGTGACGACGCCATAGCAGCGACTAGTGACACAGGATGCGGCTGTGTCTGATATAACAATAGAAGTAAAACCGAAGCTGCTGGAACCTGGCTGAATAGGTCACGTCCACACGTCATACATGCGGCGGACCTTCGGAAATAATTTTTGGTAAAATAAATCTTCCTAGACTTCATACAACAGCTCTCTAGTGGATAGCTGGCATAAATTTCAGGCCATTATTATGCTCAACGCTGTCAGATTGTGAACCGAACGCCATAATTTTTGACTTGCAAAAGTTCTTTTGATTACAAAACTTTGATGTTACTGAAGCATAACCCCAAGCGGCACGCATTTCTCTCAAGTTCGTCAGCCAAGCGCATTTTCCCAACAACACACGCACATTGGTTCGCGCAAAGGTCTGTCAAAAATCACTATGTTGGCAAAACGGGCAAATTCAAACTGATTCTGAAAGTTCAGTGGCTGGACTAACTAGTAGGAGGTGGTAGGTGCTTGAGAAGCAATTTCAACATGCCAAAATCGACGTTTCAAAGCATTGATCACCGGTAATCGATTTGAATAGGTGCGGTAACGAAAGAGTTAAATAATCTTCGACAGGCCAGAGTATACACGGATTGATGCCAAATTTCTCTCGGCAGCTCCTGAAACAAAGTCTATCTCGTCTTGTGAATTGTCTGGTTTTTGCGCACAAAATTTCCGATCAGCTATGCACCATCTCGCCGAATTTCAAGTTTTGTTAAAACAAAGTATAGTTGAGTTCAAGGGCGTCCGCAGAACTTTTTCCAGGGGGGTGCATCAGCAGAGTGTGGGGGAGGGGAGGGGGGCATACAGCATAGGTAGCTTTTGTTTCATTGCCGTGACATGACCGGCAAGATTAGTCCATAGCAGTATGTAACGTGCAAAGTTGGCTGGTAATCCTGAATGATGTTTCACGCGGATATGCGGGACTGGAGTGTGCTAATTAAGCTATGTAGCTTACTGCTACTGCATAGAAAATTATTATCCAAAATTCCAAGGGGGGCAGCTGCCCCCCCCCCCCCTTGCACCCCCCTCCGGACGCCCATGGTTGAGTTGAAAAGACAGTTGAGTAAATTCTGGTCAAAATGAGGATCAAACCCAAGGCCTCCTGATGTGAGAAGAACACGGTTCTCAAATATACGACGGCTTGGTGATTCAAGCTGAAGAAAGGGGGGAGGGGGACCTCAGGCGAAGCTCTTTGTCTTTAACTTAATGAAGTCTGTTAGTGACATGTACCGATGTCATGAGAATCGCTTCACTGTGTGACCCAAGAGCACGGATGCATACGGGGCCTAATCCTAAGCGTTGAATATGGAGGGGGGCGAGGGGGCTCACGCTCCCCCTCCCCGGACGGCTTCACACGGGGCAGGAAACCCCTTCCCCCCCTTGCACAGTTGGATTGGGTACTCGCCCGTTGACATTGGATTGTGGTCTGTCCTGTCTGGCAGCTATTTCACGGGGTCCGTTTATTCCCGTCTTTTTTTTTTTCTCTCTCTTTTCAGGCTTCTAAATTTTGGATCTTGGGCCAGTGAGAGGTCAAACATTCAGTGGAAAATGCCTCTCAGATGGATATATATGTGCAGAATATCTTGTCTGGATGAACAACTTAAGTGCCCGCTTCAGCTATGACAGGCTTAAAAAAAAAAAAAACCGAAGACAATTGCGCTCAGTGAAGGTGGGTGACCACCGGAGATCATGGGCTTAAAATCTCCTTTGGGAGTTGTCTAAGAGTTGCGTAAACGTAAAATTTTCTTGTAAATCATGGCCTTCATTAGAGCACTGTTTTTGGTCGGCATTGGCATTGAGTCTTCTTTCTAGCATACACCAGCATCTTGAGCAGCCCCTTAAAGAGCACATGGCAAAATGCATATTTAGCATCAAATTTTCACAAAGCCAGAATGCTGCTTTCGTGCGGCATCAGCACTGCATCTTCTTTCTAGCATGCATGCATCAGCATCTTGAGCTTTTCCTTACGAGCACATGGCAAAATGCATGTTTTGCATCAAATTTTTGCTAATGTGTGCAATTCTGTATGTCTGCTTATTAATTTACATGCTACCCTGCAGGCAGCAGGGGGCTTTTGTTCCACCTCCAGTACTCCGTCGTATCATAAGCCGCGACAGGCGCGCCGCCGAAGCGGGCAATGGCAAGACGACAACCTCGGTTGTTTTTGGTCTGCGCATGCAGCAATCGGCTGGAAACTAGCTATAACGTACAGCTCCGCTGTAAGAAGCCTTGAATCGCATCGCGACACCTCTTGGTTTTCAGACAACAAAAATGCTTCTGAGAATAGAAAGCATCCTCGACGCAGCCACTTAGTGAAGGCTTTCACGCAGACTTGCTCACCAATAAAAAAGGTGCGATTTCTTAGATGTCTACAAATGGGTGCCCTTTCGACCTGCCTATAGATGTGCCGAGAAAAGAAGATGGTAGGCGTTTTCGATTGTTGATTAAAGGGCTCCACCAGTTCTGTCACCGAAGAGCGACTCAAACACTCGTCCAGAAAACAGCTTGGTTGAAAAATTCGTAACCCCAGCTTCACACAAGGTGTAGTTGGTGCCAAATGGTATTTGCTGCAAACTGAGAATTATTTTTGGCCATCATAAATTGAAGTAAATCGTTTAATTAAAGGTCCCAACATTACCCCACTTTTGCCTGTCTGGTGCATGTTTTTGTAATAAAGTAAAAGCATGACAATAGGAATTGCCCAAGAAACCGAATAACAGCCGCAATAACAAAGGGGCACTCCTTTGAAACAAAAGCCTGTGGGTAAGAGAATGATTGGGCCTCCGAATGATGCGCTACTCCTGTGCGCTATGCTTCGTGCGCAATACAATAAGCTACTCTTCAGGGGATAAAAATAAATCTGGAGTGTCCCACTAGAGCGCTTCATAATGATATCGCGGTGCTAGCACATAGGAGACTAAAGTTATGTTAACATTTACAACTTCAAGGCTGGACTGTCCGAAAGTTATGCAGAAGAAAACTGACGCCTATGAACCCAATAACGCTCGCAAGTTCCACTCTTAAAGGTGAAGCTGAAGCCTTCTCCAAGTTTTTGTTAAAACTGCTATCGTTATATGTGGGATCAACTGTACTGTTGTTTTTTTAAATAAAATATTCGTTATAGCATTGTGCAATATTTCATTCACTTATTGTGTTATACTTCTGAATGAAATATAGGCTTTTTTGATAATTGACTCTGAACAGGTATTGCTTATTTTTCTTCTTGGTATTGGGTATTCTCATTGATTCTCTGCTGTGCAAGCTTTTGTATTAGAGCAAGCAAAGTAATTATGTGGCTGTGGTATTTGCAGCCAGAAGATCGGACAGACATGTCTGGACGGCATCGAACGAATGAGCCAATCTCAATGTTTGCCGCTGAGGAAGAAGTTGATGAAGACCTGTTTGCAGTGCACACACCACCAGCGCATCTGGCTGACAGCCAAAGCAGCCACAGTGTCCAGAGTGCATCATGGAGCATGGGGGTGAGCTCACTTTGCCTTGAAACAGTTGTGTGACTGTGCACCAGCATTAGTGCTGGGCTTCACTTTTCAGGGTTCGTACAGGTCCTTGAAAACCCTTGAATTTGAAAAGTACATTTTTAAGACCCTTGAAGGTCCTGGAATTGTATTCTGTCCTTGAAGAGCCTTGAATTTCGGAACCAGTGTAGTCTAAGGTCCACAGTGCAACCTGATCTCTGTTGTAGATTAGCGTCGATGTGGCAAACTTCCCACTTTAGAAACAATTAATACACTTGCGCGAGTTTGCATGTTGGCTGTTCATACGTTGTCCTATCGTTCACTTCACTGCTCACCCGGCGATGCGTCCTGTCTTGCTTTCTCTGTCTCTGCTTACGACTTCACTCTTGTCTCCTGCATTTACAGTCAACTGCCGATTTTTCGGACTCCCTAGGGACCGCGAAATCGTCCGAAAAATCGGGCAGTCCGAAAAAACAAATTCGTGCTTTTTTGTTCCGCTTAAGCGGTCAGATCGCCACAGCCACTTCCGAAATAGCTTTAATGCCTCCCAGTACAATTATCAGGCATTTTGGTGCGCGCCCAGGCTCTCGCAAATACATTCGGTACCTGCCGCGAACCCCGCTTAATTACGTACGTGCCAACCGCCACTTTTGCATCTCGTGATGAGCGCCGCTGATAACAGCAAAGCGCGGAATAGATTACGGCTATCTCGCATGAAGCGTTTGTAAACAATGACGCGGAACACAGACTGTGGCGGAAGAGCGGACGACTCGTCCGGCTTTCCCCGATGCGTGTGCGCATGCGCACACACATCGCCGCCGATACGCAGCATTTGCTGCCGTGTCAAGCCGATCGTTTCTAGTTGTGTGCAGTACATCGCCAACTAAGCTGACGCCGTCACTTTACTGTTGCTGTATCGTACGCACGCATTTATCATGAAAGGGTTCGTGATGCGCACTTAAGTTCTTGACCGCACACGGGCGCGGCAATGGCGAGCTGGTTTCGTCCGCGAAGGCAACGCGTCTATGCGGCGCGCTTAGTGGTCTCGCACAAAGAGGCAGCAGGAATGGCGGCGCTGCGCATTTGGGTTCTTGCCTATTAAATGCGTGCAGTACGCATGCAACTGCGCTAGGCCATGTGCACTACCGAGCAGTTAACTGAAGATGCTTATCGTAAGGGTTGTGAGCGATTAAGTCGTACTGGCGCGTTTGCCAGCTGCCGCCATCACGCCTCCGTGCATTTCCGCTGCTTATCCGTAACATCGTCGCACGGCGCCGCGATAGCGGCCCCTTTGAATTTCTGGTCTGCTTCGCCCCATAACGCTTCGGCATTGCGGCAAAGTTGACTTTCGGACTCTGCTACTGTCTCAAACAGAACGACTCGCGCAAGCGCTGGTTCGAACCTACGAGATGATAGACGCGGCAGGGGTGGGGGCTTCAAATAATGCCTTTCGGACCTGCCATTTGGGCAGAAAGTCCGAAAAATCGGACGCGGAATAGCTTCAGCGTCCGAAATTTCGGACTTTCTAATACATTGAAGTCTATGGGGCTGGTGACGGTGCCGCGAAAGGGTCCGAATTTTCGAGCATGTCCGGAAAATCGGGCGTCCGAAAAATCGGCAGTTGACTGCTGCTTTTTTCCCTGTCAAGCGAGCGGTGCATGCGGTCCAATGCAACGATGTCAAGCCTTGCTAATACTAGAGAAGTCTCAGCACCTGTCTTGAACATTTGTGGTGCATTTGGAACTACTTTAGATGACATCAAGGCTAGATTTTTCTACAGTATAATAATAGTACAGTTAAAACTCGATGTAACAAAACCTGATTTTATGTAGCTACCAAGCTAAGGAAAAAATCTGCATTCCCTGGCAGGTACTTGCGTTGTTGTCAACCCGAATTAGCTAAACTAACTTGGAATTAAAACTGATTTAATGAAGTTTTTTTCTGAAAGAAATTGTCAGAAAGAAGCACTTACTTCTTTCTCTTTTTTGCACAGATGGGTTTCTTCTTCAAGCGCGGGCACTAACGCTATTGCGTTAAAACAGCTATCACCCATAGTTGCAACACTGCTTTTATTTTGACAAGGCTATACGCCGCCCGCATGCATGAAACAATGGACTCAACAGTCGGTAGCGCTGTTACGTACCAGATGGTGCTACGGGTGGCAATGGTTTATTGTTCCTTTCAACGCTCCCACAGGAACACTACTGTGTGCATTTGTTATTTTATGATTTATGGGACAGATGACGCTAATCGCCTCCTCACAACTTTCTTGCTCGCCCTGTTCGCATAATCACTGCATTCGTTCTCCCCGTCTTTGCATTTCGGCTGCATGCTATAGTTTCACATGACTGTCTACCTGGCCTGCATCATCCAGACCACTTAAGTGAGACTTAATGTTCGGGACACCTGAACAGACTTATCACGCGTGCACGCGTGGGTTAGTGGCAAGTACAATGTCGTGGTAGATTTTGGGTGTCTCTATGTTACAATTTTAGGTTTCGAAGGACTGAAAAACCCCTTTCTCGATTTTACAAACTTCCTGATATAATGAAGTAATTTGAGCGTGGCAATGACTTCGTTAAATCGAGTTTCAGCTGTATATGTATAGGTGCGATAAATTTAGTCGGAATTTGAAACATTGTTGGGTGATTCCACGTAAGATCGAACAAACGATGGCTGGTCGACCTCTCAAATTTATTTCAAAATTTTATATATTATTGCCTGATGAGTGGAAAGAAGAGATCCGCAATTTGTTTTGCCGAAAAAAATTTTTTCGAAGCACAGGAAATCAATAATGACGAAGAGGTGGAGTGGAGCGCTCATCCGCTCTGCTGTTTTGGCCAGCTTTCGTTATGAATTGCACAAAATATATTAAAGTTAGGTAGCTGAAATTTCTCTAACTAAATATATGCATGTTTTTGCTTCTGCTCAGGTATTTTTAGTTTTTATGTGTAGTGTAGATGTTTTTATAAAAAATCTCAAAATTGGCCCAGGAAACGTTATTTTCTTTACTTTGAAGGTCTTTATCTCAAAAAAGCCTTGTAGCAGAGCGACAAAAATTACGCGTTACGTTCTTCTCATACTTATCTACCAAACTGCCGAATCTTATATTTATATAACTTTTCAGTAAAGAGATACGATCGGGCTAATTTCAAGAAAACACCGAACAGTGGAAACTTCTGAGGAAAATTAAAAAAAAACCCCATTTTTTATATTTCTCAAACTTTGTCCACTTATTCTCCTCCACATCAGCTTTCACAATCATTGAAAACATGTTGCATAATTTTGTTGCACTAATAGTTACGGCCCCTCCAATTAGACCCTTAGGCAAGGATTGGCAATTCCGACTTCTTGCCCAGCAAGTGTATAAAATGCATGCAGGATTGAATTTTTTTTTTGTTTATTAAAAAGGCCAGCAGTACCGAAAAAGGTGTCGACGGCACTGAAGACGTTAATTTTGTAATTATTTGGTCACTGCAGCGGCCACGAGCGCGGGGCTACCAAGCAGGCGCACGCACACCCGAGATGCTCGCTGTAAGAGACGGCGCAGTGAGAGCTCGTTTTCGCATCCTCAGACCGATTGAGTTCGAAACAGCAACACCTCTCGGGTGACTTGAACGCACGTGCACAGGTAGTCACAGTGATCTGGTTAACGACGTCAATTTCTTTTTCAGGGGACATAAGAATGTCATCGTTCAACTGCGCGTTCCATGAATATCTTTGATTGCAGTCGTAGCAAAAGCACGCGTAGCACAAGTAGTCCGTCTTACTGACAGTCACTGATCTTGCGGGTGTTAAACGTTCCTTCAAAGCATGGATGTCTAGTTCTGTAACTCTGCGAAATTTTGGCTTCTTTAGAAATACTCACAGCTACAGCAAAGAACCTACCAGAAACGTACATCATTTGGACTCCGGGTCACGAGTCCCTGATGAAAAATAAGGCAGCCGACGCTTCCACCCGAGCTCATGTTCATCGGGCCTTCCCGCAGGACGCACTTAAAAGGAAAGATGATGTACCCAAAAAGTACAGCGACATCTTGCAACACTACAGGCTAGGCCGAAGAACTTATCCGCCAGCTCTCCTCAGCCTAATTAGGGAAGAGACAGTAATACTCAGGAAGTTGCAAACAAACACTCACGTTCACGGTATATTACTTTACCGTATCTCACTGACTGAGCACTCGTACATCTGCAAGTACTGTGATGTCCCGGACACTCTATGCCATATGGTACGGGGATGTATACAAAACCTTAGCACCGCTACACTAACCGAAGAGCAGTGGGAGGCCAAGCTATCAGACCCAGACCTGAAGAATCAGCGAAGCCTGGTTCAACAGGCACGAGATGTGGCGAAGGCCCGCGGCTACCTGGAATAAGGAGGCCGCCCACCTTGGGCGCACAGTGCGCTTGCTCAAAATAAACGTTTATTCTCTCTCTCTCTCTCTTGCAATAATTAAGCTTCTTGTGCTTCGTAAGGTAGTCTCCACAATACACTCACTCAGAGCTATACTTTCTCGCCATGAGACGCACAGGAGGAGTAGAGTAAGAGCAAAGCGCAAGCACTATCGGCACCGAATAAACTGTGAACAGCGGACCGAACGCGCGGCCA
This sequence comes from Rhipicephalus sanguineus, assembly GCF_013339695.2. Classification (NCBI taxonomy): domain Eukaryota; kingdom Metazoa; phylum Arthropoda; class Arachnida; order Ixodida; family Ixodidae; genus Rhipicephalus; species Rhipicephalus sanguineus. The sequence goes on along the minus strand of NC_051176.1, from coordinate 329,711,592 downwards.
GTTCAGGCCGTCTGCTGCCGACATCTAAGATAGGCAAACGCATCCGGTTACCGATAGTTTTGCTTTCCTTTCCTTTGACATTCCATACTTTGCTTTGCCACTGGAGTGCCACGTTCATGCTTTCCACTGATCGCAACTAGCGCAGCGCCGTTTCTTTGGAAGCAGCGTGCGTGAAGCGAGCGCTCATAGCTCCCTTATAGAGTTTTCATCTTTCATTCATCTCCGCCGTGTTATCAGCGCCTAACTGCGATGCAAACAGAGGGCGGATAGAAGAGCGTAGCTCCAGTGCACGTGCGTTCAAGCCACCCGAGAGGTGTTACTGTTTCGAACTCAATCGGTCTGAGGACGCGAAAACGAGCTCTCACTGCGCCGTCTCTTACAACGAGCATCTCGGGTGCGCGCGCGCCTGCTTGGTAGCCCCGCGCTCGTGGCCGCTGCAGTGACCAAATAATTAAAAAAACGTCTTCAGTGCCACCGACACCTTTGTCGGTACTGCTGGCCTTTTAATAAAAAGAAATTCAATCCTGCCTGCATTTTATACACTTGCTGGGCAAGAAGTCGGAATTGCCAATCCTTGCCTAAGGGTCTAATTGGAGGGGCCGTAACTATTAGTGCAACGGAATTATGCAACGTGTTTTCAATGATTGCGAAAGCTGATGTGGAGGAGAATAAGTGGACAACGTTTAAGAAATATAAACAATGGTTTTTTTTTTTAATTGTCGTCAGAAGTTTCCACTGTTCGGTGTTTTCTTGAACTTAGCCTGATCGTATCTCTTTACTGAAAAATTATATAATTATAAGACTCAGCACCTTGGTAGATAAGTATGCGAAAAACGTAACGCCGAAATTTTGTCGCTCTGCTACAAGGTGCTTTTCAGATAAAGACCTTCAAAATAAAGAAAATAACGTTTCCTGGGCCAATTTTGAGGTTTTTTATAAAAAAACATCTACACCAGACATAAAAACTAAAAATACCTTAGCAGAAGCAAAAACATGCACATATTTAGTAAGAAAAATTTCAGCTACCTAACTTTAATATATTTTGAGCAATTCATAACGAAAGTTGGCCAGAACAGCAGAGCGGATGAGCGCTCCACTCCACCTCTTCGTCATTATTCATTTCCTGTGCTTCGAAAAATTTTTTTTCGGCAAAACAAATTGCGGATCTCTTCTTTCCACTCATCAGGCAATAATATATAAAATTTTGAAAAGAATTTAAGAGGTCGACCAGCCATCGTTTGTTCGATCTTACGTGGAATCACCCTGTTATTGTAAAAAAAAAAACTCATTTGGATGTCGACGATGTGGGTGCGCTTTGAAGACGCGGACAGGGAAGAGACAGGACACACACTGTGCATGTGTGTCCTGTCTCTTCCCTGTCCGCATCTTCAAAGCGCACCCACATCGTCGACATGCAGAACCAACTAGCCCAATTAAGTGCGCTGACAAACCTCATTTGAATGCCGTTTTTGGGTCCTTGAAAAACGTGTGGCAGACCCTTGAAATTCCTTTATATATCCTTGAATATTCTTGAATTTTCTTTTTTGAAACCTGTACGAACCCTGCTTTGTATACAGTAAAACGACCCGGTCAATTCCAAGTCTTCTGGCTCGAGAAAAAAATATCCTGTTATTTGAAGACAATGAACAAACAATACCCAGTCGTAATATGGTATACAATTAAATGTGACGTACTTAGTTGCTTGGTGCACTCTACAAAGAGATACTGTAAAACCATTATTTCGGACATCACACAATGTGACGTTCACTTTTTGGGTCTGATCTGCATGTGTTTTGTCGTAAATGTAGAGGCCTTGAACAGTGTTCGTGCTATTCGTCCTGTCATCTGGACAGTGAGGCTATCCCTCGACTTGTCAAATTTTGTATGGCCCATTAAGCTGCTGTGAAGAGTTTTATTTATGAAGTACTAAACCGCAACTTTGCAGCACCTCACAGTAATTAGGCCTAGCCTAATTACCGCTTTAGATCAAACGGGATTTGTGTAGAGAAGGGGCTGGACATCACAAGTGTGACGTGGAGTTATATTCCACAGGCAATTAGCTGGCTCACATACTACCATGAATGCCTCACATGTTTGCTGAATGGCTTCCAAGCGGGCATAAAAGTTCATGAAGCAAATACTCTTTCAAGCTGATCTTTCACAGCACAGCCTAAACTGTCAACCTTTTTGGAGGTCACGGGAGAAACAGCTGCACTTCACAATGCTGTACAAACTTATGCACACTGTGCAATGATGTGATACTCTAAATTTATCAATGCAACAGATGCGCAGTGAAATATACAGCATGTTTCAGTGAACACTTTCAGAAATTCTGAAAAATAATGAGCTATTTGAAAAAAAAAAAAAAAAAAAAATCTGGCGGTCCCACGCATTGTGGGAATCACTTTCATGCGAAGCACTCGGGCAGTGGCACCCTTTGCCAAAACTTTCGCTTTGAGCCAAGCGTTACAAGGTGGTTCGACGTCTTCGTGTAAATTTTGTAGCTGCACGCATATCGTGTACCATATTTTCTGGTGTATGAGACACACCTTTTTTTCGATATTTTCGCTGGTGCATCTATACTGTGGTGCATCTTATATACGCAAGAAGTCGTGCGATTCTGTGAGATCAGTAAGTTCGTATTTAATTCGTGAGTACGATAAATTCAGTGCAAGAGCATTCATAAAAATATATCTAATTTTGTTATAACAATGAAGCGGCTGTGGTCCTAGATGTCAGCTACTTGACATTCAAGCATTGCGGCGACCACGAAGTTACGCCCGCAATTAAAGCCACCACCGTCGCGTGCCCCATTGTACTGACTGGTTTGTTCTTCAGTGAAGCATTAAACCCAAGAAACTGAGGCAATAAATAAAAAAGGGCACCACAACGGTTCATTGTAACGCTGTAGGGCCCACAATATCAGTTACAAAAGTGAAAATACCAACTTCGTTATCATCATCATCATCAGTTTCCGTGTGAGACATCGCTGCGGTCCAGCAGTAGTAGCAGCTTCCGGTTTCCAGTTGCCATTTACGTTTTGTATGCGTGTGTGCAGGTGGTAACTACAGGGGAGCTATTCTCGATGTATGCACTTAGTGGACATATCCACTTCGGCGGAGGGCATTCAGTTACTCGAAAAAGCGGTGAGGCGGTGAGCCATGACATCCTGGCGCTTTTTACCACGTCGACGCACCGGACCCACCAGCACATTCCCAGCGTAAAGAGAAAGAAAGTGGATGAAATGTACAGTAACAGGACACATAAAGAAACTTGACAAGTCTGAACTTGCGCACGAACGTTTTCAGATGTTTAAGAATGATGCAGGGAATGCATGCCGACCTTCCTGGTGTGTCAGGCGGCCAGCCACATTAAAACTACCGTATAATGCCGATTATAAGTCGACCTCCCAACTTGCAACCCCTTCTAGGGGAAAAAAAGGTTGACTCCGAACACAGTCTCATACTGCGGCCATAGCTCACCAATAAGTTTTTCAGAAGAGGGAGTGATGCATAGAAACATTTATTTGCCCGTGAAACATTGCTTACGACTCGTCGTCGCTTGAGAGAAGGACGCAGTCACGGTCATTTCCATCGTGTGAGCCACTGCTGCTGCTTGCCTTCGGAACGGGTGCCGGTGCGCCCTGTTTCAACGTTGCTTTCCGACTCTGCGTAGAGGATCGCTTGCCTCTTGAAAGCAGCGCTGTTCTGTTGCCGACGTAGCAGTGGCATCTTGGCATCCGTTTGGCAGCGTCGCAAATCGCGCACACCACTGCTCACAAGCGAAGCGAAATGCAGAAATGGCGAACAGGCGTGAGTGCAAAAACACGCGAAGACGCTTGTAGGCGCATGTGACTGGTCATGTGCTTTAGTTCCCCGCGAAGTGTTGCCAGCCCACACGGACGCCGATGGTTTGTCAACGAATCATTTCTATTGTATGAAAACAAAACTGCAGGGCGCATCGCAAGGTAAATTCCTCTTTATTCATAGAGCATCATTCGCCCTCAATCAAAGGTTTAAAATGCTGCTTTCGAGACCGTGTTTCCCAAGCAGTTCGCATTAATGCCGCGCGGCAGTGATTTTTGAACGCGCTCCGTAGTTGTTTCGCTATAGTTTCGCGATTGTCGTGGCAGATCACAAAAATATCCGGCTTCGGAAGCGGCGCACGCGCGTTGGGAGATAGCTGTTGCCGCGACTCCGCTGCCTCTGCGGCTGATGTTATCGATGCGTCGAATAGCAGGAAATCCGAGGACAACGACCTTTCGTCGGACCCCACAGATAAGTCGACTTTACGATTCCGCGTATAGGTCGACTCCGATTATAGGTCGACCCCCGAACTTTGGAAGGTCATTTGATGAAAAAACAACGTCGACTTATAATCGGCGATATACAATAATTCAAAGGCTAACATGATTAGAGTTCATGCACGGCCTCCAAGGTGTGCGTCTAAAAGCGGATCTCCGGGGGCAGCATTCGTTGCGGTGAAATGCATTCCGTCCCTTTGATTTGTGTCGAGAGTTGTGACAGCTTCGTAACGTTAAAATGATGTGGTAGAAGAAGGACCAGAATCGGGAAGCGTGCTGCTCGCCGAGCTCCAGCGAATCGGTGGAGGCCGAAGTGGATAAAGATTTTTTCCCGCGAAAGTCGAAAAAGTAGGAGATGCATCTTATACAAAGGTGCGACTTATACACCGGAAGATACGGTACTTGCAAAGGCACACCGAGTACACTGGTGTGTAAAGGGTAGCTCATGGTCCGACGTAACTTCAGCACTCAGGTTAGAGCAAAGACGTCAGTCTCATCGCCACGAAGTGCACGCTACACGGCAATGACGTGCATATTGCCGCGCGTCTTATTTTTCATTGAAGCTTCTCCCACAAAGACTGTGGGCAACGCGCTGCGCAGGCCGCGCCGCAATGTGTGAGAAGCTTCGCGATTGTTGTAGAACGTCCTGTTAAGATTGCGCGCCACACGCGAATGTTCCAGCGTTGTTGAGAGATAACGCCGCCACCAGCGATATCGCTGGAAAGTTCGATAGCGCCTGTATAAAAGCCGACACGCTTGACCGCTTGTCAGTTGATCGACGGACGCCGCTTTGTTCACCGCAATTCGTGCTCATTGTGCATCACTTGTAAAGTGACTATTACGTTTCTTGGCACAAGTTCGCCAAATAAAGGACTCGTTCTTATCCTACTGACTTCTACCTTTGTCCACGTCATGACCACGTGACATCTGGTGGAGGTGCTGCTTCGCTCATGTTCCGGTCGCCCCCGTCAGGCCGTGAACCCAGTCCGGGCCGCAACGAAGACATCGACGCCTACCCCGAGCAGCGAGAAGCCGCAGCAATCAAGGACTACCTCCAGAATACGAGCCTTTACCCAACAAGGCCAGGAAGACCCCGACCATGACCACCACAACAGCAACAATGACAGCAACCATGCCGCCTGCACGCGTGCTGCTTAAGCGCCCAAAGGAACCACCGACCTTTCATGGATCATCTGCTAAAGACCCGGAAAGTTGGCTGGAGAACTACGACCGTGTCGCCGTTTTTAACGAATGGACCGATGAAGACAAGTCACGACACGTCTACTTCGCCTTGGAGGACTCTGTCCAAACTTGGTTCGAGAAGCAAGAGCGAAGCCTCACGACGCGGGACATTTTTCGCGCAACATTCCTTGCCACATTCACTAGTGTCATCCGCAAGGAGAGGGCCAAAGCTCTGCTGGAAACCCATGTGCAGCTTCCAAACGAGAACGGGGTGCTGTACGCGTAAGAGATGAGCCGACTGTTCCGCCACGCTGACTCTAACATGTCCGAGGAGAAGAAAGTTCGCCTCCTCATGAGAGGAGTCAAGCAGGAGCTATTCATCCAGGAATTCGTGGCAGAAGCGACCACCATCGAAAAAAAAACACTTGAAATGCAAAACCACCAGTACAATCAGGTATCGATTCATGACTATCCAGCTGCTCATTCTCTCGGCTCTGACGATCTGCACGAAATGATACGAGCGATCGTGCAGGAGGAACTGCGCAAGCTGTTACCCTCGCCACAGCCTCATGTGACCTCAATTGAAGACATCGCCAGAGAGGAAATTCAGCACTCACTGGGAATCCCTGAACCAGCCCCAGGGGCGTAGCCAGAAATTTTTTTCGGGGGGGGGGGGGGGGGTTCAACCATACTTTATGTATGTTCGTGCGTGCGTTTGTATGTGTGCGTGCCTATATACGCAAGCAAAACTGAAAAATTTCGGGGGGGGGGGGGTTTGAACCCCCCCCAACCCCCCCCTTGGCTACGCCCCTGACCAGCCCCACCGCAGCCTCAAGCCACGAGCTACGCAGCTGCTGCCCGCCGTGCCGCTCCTTCTCCCCACCCTCGTCAAGACGCCACCGCCATTAGAGTGACCTAGAATAGGGGGAGTGTCCAAAGCGCCGCGCGAATACATGGGAGGAGCGAGGGCCTTTTGCGGTGAACTTCCGCGCCGCGGCGCTGCCGTGCCGGACCCGTGGGCTTTCTCCGCGGCGGAAGCCGCGTCAAAGCGGCGAGCGTCTGCTACGCGCGTGATATTTTGGCCGCTGTTAGCTAACATTGTAGAAATTTGGGCAACATTTAATACTGGGTCACTGAAACGTAATACTGCAGCGACTTATCATACAGAGAACGAGTTTGTGTGTTGTGAAACGGGGTTTTTGTATATATCCTTGCAGCTGGTTTGTCACCGCATTGGTCCACACTTCCGCGGCTGTTCCAGGAACGCATCCTGCGCGCACTTCATCATGAGAAAAGGCGCTGAGCTTACTTTCGTGTGGAATGACGAACGTAAACTTGCTGTAGGAGAGAATAAACTGGAGATAACCAGGAGAACGTAGCACATATGCACGTAGTAACTAGCTCATGCATGCTAACGCGTTTGCACCCTTCATATCCTATCTTTTATTTCGTGCATTCGATTTGTTTTACAAGGCTGCCTCCAGCGCTCTGCTGTTTCAAGCCATTTCATGCGAAGCCGAATGTGTCAGTCGGCGTGGCCGCGGTACGAAAAGTAAAAAATTACTCGCGTAACTCGCGTCTCGTTCACTTGGTATACACGAAAATTGGCACGGAGGGGCACGAATGTACGCATGCCCAACACGACCGGTAGGTCATGGCATCACAAACTTTACATGCTTGCCATTTGCGTAACGACTAACAATAATAATATGGCGTATGGTGCGCAAAACCGCTTTCAGCCAGAAATAATTCTGACGATGTGTGGTCTGACGATTTGTTTCCGTCAGGTTATAAAAAACGTGGTGGTCACCAATATCGATGTCAACATGTTAGACTTACGCATACATATTGAAGAACTGACGGCGTAGGTAAAATCTATGCGAAAAAATCACATGAAAAAAAAAAAAACATGGTCCCTTATGCATTCGCCTGAGATGACTCGAAAACGAAAGCCATCTTTTTCGTCAGTCGATGCATTGATCCTCCTTCCCCGCACCTCTCCGAAAGCTTTCTGCACATAACGTGGTTGCGGACTGCCCACAGGATCGAAGGGATTGCAAGCTTTCTGCACCTCACCTGCTTTTACATTGCCTACATCGGGGGCCGATCACGGAGGCTGTGGAGAGCGACCATGTCATGTGATGGCGTCATCATATGACGTCACGTTGAATGACGTCATAGTGACGTTACAAGTTCTGTCGACATCATCGCGTGATGATTTTGTGCATCACTCGTGTTGGCTACGCAGGACGCCGACGGTCAATTTTCGTGTTCGATGAGGCATCTAAGGCATTAGCGTTAAAAAAAAAGACAAACCAAAGACAATGAAACCATAACAGTGCAACATCGTGTATGCCTCACTTCATGTTACGAGCGATCGCCCGAAAACAAACGTGATTCTCAGTTCAGAGCAGCTGACTGCACACGTCTGCGGGACAAAAGAGGCTTGCTTTACCCGTCTGGTCATCTCTTTATATTTATTGAAGAGATGAGCAGACTCGCTATTTAAGTACTCCGGTGCTTCAGCACGAAATTGTGGTGGACGCTATATTGAGGTCATCAGGAAAAAGCGGGAAATTGCGGTCGTGTGCCCTATTGGCGCGCACTCAACTGCCGCAGAAACTTCTATTTTGTAACTACTCGTCCACATCTTTTCGTAATGTCTCTGAACCGGGCGAACGCTAACCTCCGAGAACCGTGAAAACATCTGAAGTTGAGAATGAGTTGTTTGAAACTGTTTTCATTTCGTATGGTGAAGGCTTGAAGCAATGCACGCATCTCGCGCGAAGGATTCATACTGACGTTCAGCGATGCAGTGCAACATGCGATTATATATATATATCTTCTTGTCGTATTATCGTTCAGGCAGCTTGTACAGCAAGGATGGGGGCATTTGCAACTTTGTTTCATGATATCTGGATATTTGTAAAGCATTTTCTATATTACGCCTTTTATGCAAAAACTTGTGGAATAACGTTAGATTACCTGGCATTGCTTTTCTTTCAATTGTTTGCGCACGGTGAGCCTTGTTGCACGCTGCCTCAGAAACAAAAATAAGCCAACAGCATTGCGGTCGTATGGCCGTCTCTACTCTTTTTTATCTTTTTTTTTGTTTCCCTTGCGTCTTCCCGGTGTGCTCCGTACATAATAAAGAGCTTGTGGAGGCTAATGAATTGTCAAATAAAGCGGTGTGCATATGGCTAGCAAACCAGTGGCGACTATGAGTAAAAAGCTCGTGAACTCACTGCGCGCAAGTATTTCAGCTGACTGCGCGTGCAATTTACTTTTTTTATTACTCTTATTTCGTTCATACGTGATGCTATTGCCCGATTACTCGTGCGAATAGGTTTTTTGTTTTCGTTCTTTGCGTGTGCGTGTCCGTTTTGCGCGTTTTTACACACGCACCAACGTTTTCGAACTCTGTTACCGGAACTAGGCCACGCTGATGCCGCTTGACACATGATTTTTTTCCAATATGTTGTTGCCCCAGCACTAACACAACGCTTAAAGATGGATAAGCTTCATTCCGCACCGCATTACTAAAGTTAAGTAGACTTCAAGTGCCCTGTGTAGAAACGCGGCGCAAAAAACTACAGCGCGTAGCAGACGCCCCTCGCTTTCCGCGCGCTTCCCGAGCGCGGAAAGCCCACGGGTCTGGCGCAGCAGCGGCGCGGCGCGGGAGTTCACGGCAAAAGGCCCACGCGGGAGCCGGCGCTTTGGACACTCCCCCTATTCTAGGTCACTCTACCGCCATGGAGGAAGGAAAACTAAGGAGAGGCCCTGACGTCACATTCGTGAAGCCTCCACATCGCAAACACCCCCATCGCCTCCTAGCGAAGCAGCAGTGAAACATTTCGCGATTTCAGTCGTGTCGTTCGCAAGCGCATGCGCGATTCGAGCCTTTCTTTTTTCGCCGTGCAAGCGGCGCCGCGGCGCAGTCGATTCACGCATGCTGCTCCTTGTGTGTGTTCTTTAGGAAAGCTACGCAATGCCCAGCTGTTGGGTATGGTTGCGTATACCCGGTGCAAAGTGCGTGCACTGCGGAAAGTACCGGGTGTCACTTTTCATGTGTACGTACATGTTCGCTTCATTGCTGATCACTAATGCATGGTATTTGCATGCGAAGCTCTCGGATGTGCGCTCTGTTGCTTCTTACTCATTGTGTCAACTCAGAACGCACGTGAACTTTTGTTTTTGGCGTCTGACGCGCCGTACATGACATGCGCCGAAGGCATCGTACGTTTTTAGAGGCTGTGTCGTTCAACGAAAGAGCAATAAACTTATGTTGTTGTTATCGGACTACGTGATGTATGTATTGTGCGGTGTGCGCTCGCTGCGTGCTTGTTGTGTGCGTACTCGAATTACGAACTTTATGTGCACGATCGCGTGTACAATAGAGCGGTGTCCTCTTTTCGACGTGAAGTTACGTCAACTATAGGTTGGCGTTGCGCCGAATAGCGAATACGCTCACTCCATATACACGAACAAAGAACCGCTAATCCGGCAACAGATCGGGAAATCGGGCTACGAGAAAGGGAAGGCCTAACGCCCAGCAGAACGCATAAGTCACTGCTAGGTGAGTTCGAATACGATGATGCAGGGGCTAAACGTTTTTGATCACGGCACGTACCGGTATTCTGTACTGTTGCACAAAAACGCTCCACGAAGAATTTCAGCACGCAGCGCTCGGGCCTGCCACGCACGGACAGCCTGGTAAACGTCTGCTTGCAACATTTTACTGTGTGCGAACCGCACAATACGCGCTAAATTTACGCCGGGACTACAAATCTGCGCAGAACCTAACCACCGCGGAGGGCACGCCGCGGGGCGTCTGCTGTTTTGTTTGCCCCATACCGGTTTGTTTGCCCCATAAATCTGACGTCACTTCCGCCACACTTTTCGCAATGCATTGAAATACGATAGGGCCTCTCCTTAGTTTTCCTTCCTCCATGACCACCGCAGTACCACTACCGTAGTACCACGGCCGCTGGATAAAAAGCGCACGGGTGCGGCCTGCCGCGTGCTCCGAAACCGGCGTGACGGGCCTAGTTTCCCGGACCACCGCCGCGGCGCCACCGGGCGGGGACGGGTTTCGCGGACGCCCGCGGGATCACATGCGCGGCGCGCTTGCGGCAGTTATGCTTGAGCGCGTGCGTCTTCATGTGACGCCCGAAATCTTCTAAAATTTATCTAGCGTGTGCACATCAGTTAATTACCGATATTTCTTGTACATTCTTGCAGCGCTTGGGAATTTTTGTTCTTGTCTTGCCAAAGATGCAACTTCGCGCACCGATCGCTTTTTGCGGAAGTAATCGCGTGGGCATATTTTTCTGGTATCCTAGAAGACCACAACTAACCAACCTGGAGGCGCTGCACCTTTCCTGATGCATCGAAATTCTTTATTTTGGCTCTGAGTATGTTGCTTCAGATTTAATCATTTCATTTCGAAAACCTGATCTCAGAAACTGCAGCGGCCACTGTTTATTTGACACAAAATAAGATGAACTTCTTCCTTCCTCCAAACCTGTTTATAGTACACATACGGTACGGTATCGCATGCAACTGCCATGAAATAATGCTTATCATATGTGCGACCATCTCATAGAAGGAGATTCGAGTCACTTTGAAATTTCAGTGACTACATCTTCAATACTGACAATTGGGCGAGCTGTTACGGATTAATTAATATGAAAACGGTCAGACGGAAAGAGTGATTAAAAGCCTGAAAAACACACAAACACAGCTGCTTGAATTCCTGCGCTTTTCAGTATTTTTGTATCTTCCCGTTACGCCGTTTTCATGATCGTGCAACGAATTCAACAGTGAACATAAAATCTGGACAAAATGTGAGAAGTTATTTTATTTAATATGAATTCAGAGCTCATTCCTGCTAGCTGCAAACGGCGGCTTGTTGCAAACGTTGTTGAAATCGAGCAGCCGTGACACGTACCGCCTTCCCGTTTTCTCTTATCTCTCGTTTTTTTTTAGTTCCCACCTTTCAGCCCGCGGCACCTTTGTCATCGGTTCCGGTTGTTTACGAACGCTGTCGCGTTGCGGTGGCGTGCGTTGCTCCGCATTGCCATGTGGTACTGATGTTGGTTGCCGTGAAAAGCACGTGTATCCCTTTTATTCAGAGAGTTGGGTTGTCTGTGGTCATTAGCGGTACGGGGCACAGACTCAAACTTACCTCAGCAAAACATGCGGAGACAAAAAAAGTGCAGAAAAGCGGCTGGTGGGAGACGACAAGACTTCATTTCAAACAAATACACGTGGCAGCCAACACACACATTGCGAGCGACTCACAGGGACAAAGTTAAGGTGGGTCGCTTTTGACAGCTAAACGGTAAACAACAACAAAAAAAAGTGTGTGTGTGGGGGGGGGGGGGCGTTCCAGACCATCATAACTCAAGATACAAAACCATATCGTGGTTTTGTATCTTGAGTTAAAGAAAACTTCAGTTGTAGCTTGATTCTTCGAGATATTAGCCACTCCAGTGATCGGCCTTATATATACATCAATTTGATGACATTGCCCTGCTAAGAACTGTCAAGAATATTTGCAAGCCACTTCTAATGAATATATAATTCCGCAGCCTTTTCAACAAAGTTACGACGAGTGCGTCACTATGTTTGTAGAATCCGCTGGTATCAAGCATCCGAAGCTGAACTACTTTTCGGCACAGTATCATGTATGAGACATCATGAAAAAGATTCAACGTATGTTTTTACATGCACTTCCTGTGTATAAAGAACATGAACGTGTATTGTCAGATGTTTCAAATAAATACTTGTCAAGCATTTTCAGAAAGGTGCTGAAGAAATGTCACGGAAATCAATATGTTAAAATAACAAACGATGCACTCAGTACACGCACATAAATATAACAACCACTTTTTCACACATTCAGCGCCATATAATGTTGCTACGCGCATTGTGGAATACTCTTTCAGACACAAAGCAAAAAGTTAGTCCTGGAAAAAAATGCCAGGAGCTCGGCACGTACACGGAAACTTAAGTGGCTATTTAACCACATTACGCGAACGGACTCAACTGAACGCATGATATGTCATGACTGCGATAGATGAGATAGAAGAAAAGCCGCTTAGAACAGCTGAGTGAGATCGCTGTTGTGACCACCACCAACTAATTTGCTGCGGCTTCTGCCCCAACGGAGCCGCCGGCACCCGTTTCCCCTTCCCCGCCCCGTCGCGCCGCAGCGGCCGCAACTGCACCTAGGGCCAACACGCGCTCTCCCATAGAAAACCGCCCGACGCGGCAGGCCGTACCGTGCGCTTTTTATCCAGCGGCCGTGGCAGTACTGTCGCCCGACACCCTCGCCACAGTTCCGCCGCCACCACCACCGACGCCCTACCATCAGCCTGCTGGCCAGCACTATGCACCGCGAAAAACCAATGTTTGGTGCGCCCTAAAGTCACTGGAACGAGAAAAGCACTATAGTACCGCGACCGTCCTGCCCGCCGCCATATTTGGTCCAGCGCGGCCGAAGCTGCGGCGGTGCGGTGTTGTTTTCACGCGGAGTAACGCATGTTTTACGCATCCCGTGTGTTTGTGCAGCCCCAAATGAACCATACGGTTGTTCTCTAACTGATTAGGAAAGAAATAGCGGAAGTTTTCACTTTCCTACATGCGCACGCACGCGTATTAACGCGATAAAGAAATGCGACCTGCGCGGCATTTACGCGCTCGGCTGTCGGCATTTATTAAATGCGAAGCATTTCTTAGCGAACTTCTGCGACGTTGAACGTATCTATCTATCTATCTATCTATCTATCTATCTATCTATCTATCTATCTATCTATCTATCTATCTATCTATCTATCCGACCACGACTTTCTGCTCTCATGGCCGTTTCGTTAATGGGATGTACACCAAACTTGTTATGGCATAACATGACTGTATGACGAATATAAATTACAGGTGATAACATGAAAACACTGACATGTATGCCATGTACGGCATGATTTGCATTCCACGCTCATGGTGTGCTCGCGGCCGCTTCGCTCGCTTGACACACACCAAAATTGGTATGGCGTGACAGGAGTGTATGACGAAAATAAGTTACTGGTTATAAAGTGCAAATCATGACAGGCATGCCATGTAAAACATCCTTTACATGACATGGTCTCGGAGCGCTCGCGGTCGTTTAATGAAATACATATATACCAAAATTGATATAACGAGATATTTCTGTATGACGAACGTTAGTGACAGGTGGTTATATGGAAATCAGCCTTACATGACGTGCGTGCCATTATTTTTATGATACCAATTGGTATTTATGTTCGTCATGCATTCACGTCACGCAATACCGATTCGGTGCATATCAAGCCAGCGAACCGGCCGCGAGAGCATCATTAGCATGGATTTGTAAATGATGCCTTACATGACATGCGTGCCATTATTTTCATCACGTTACTACCAGTTATTTATGTTCGTCATACAGTCCCGTCACGCAATACCGATTCGGTACATATCAAGCCAGCGAACCGGCCGCGAGAGCATCATTAGCATGGCATGTGAATGTTGCCTTACATGACATGCGTGCCATTATTTTCATGTTACCACCTGTTATTTATGTTCGTCATACAGTCGCGTCACGCAATACCAATCTGTAGCAGTCAGTTTTCATGGCACGCTGATTGTTATATGTGAGCCCAAAGGCGTCAATTTTACGCCAAACATAACTAACAGCTGCCCGGGAATGTTATTGTGCATGAACCAATTCTGCGGCAACCACGCGAAACAAGCTGCACTAGTGCAGGGGAGACGCAAACATTCCCCGAAACAACATTCGCGAATTCTTAATGAAACGCTTACCTCACAAACGCGGGTATAAGTCGTGGGAACAAATTTTTCCCGATCGTATTTTGTGCAGCCACACAGCCCGTTGCTTGGCATCCTTTTTCCAGCTGGGAATAGCAAAGAGGGCTGTGCCCGTTTCCCGCCGGTTGCTGCACCCAAAAGCGCAGCACGCAGGCATTCTGCGATACCTCGACAGGCTTGCGATAAAGTGTCAAAACGATACGGGATACGGAATCTTCCTGCATGCTTTTCTAGGGCTATAAAAACAATCGCACTCCAAAGCGCTTTGCGTCGGCGGCCGGGAGACACTAGCGAGGCGAGCGAGCTGGACCATTTATGTGGCGAAGCCGTCGACACGGCGCGGCGGCGAAGAGAGAAGGAATGCGGTACCTTTCCCGTTACAGTGACTTTAGTGCGCCCCAGACAGCCGCCCCCTCTGCTACCACTAAGGGGAAGCCGGCCACATGTACCGCCGCTGCCAGTACCGAGAGATGGGGCTACGTGGTTTCGCCGTCGACGCGCCATGTTCACAGCAGGGTGAGAGACCACGCGACATCGTTGACTACCTCACAGGAGCTCAGTGGACGCCGCGGCAGCCTTCCCGATCACCGTCACCCGGCCGCTACAGCTCGCCGCACCGCCAGCAGCATAACAGCCCCTCCCGGGGCCAGTCGCCTAGCCCCCACCCGGAAAACTAAGGGCAGCAACCGATGGAGGTGCAGTTGCTGAACGACGAAATGCTGAAGATCCTCCGCCGTTGACGACAACGCCGCGACGAAGTCCTGAGCCCCCGCCGCACGCCAAACGACGTCCTGAAGACGAAACTTTGCGACCGGAAGAAGACCTGACGACGCAACGTGGAAACAGCGGTGCAAACCGATCCACACCATACGGTGACGCGTCGCAACTGAGCACGAGCGGTTTCTCAGAAGAGTAGTGGGCCAAAACAGGTGCAGTTGATAAGAGCCTTTTACTTGTGATGAATGCTTCCTGTTGCTCTTTCCCCCAGATCCACCTTTCCCCATCAAGAAGCAGCTGATGCAAGGGACGCAGTCTTGCTGAGATGTTTGGCGAAAACTGTCTGTAGAAATTAAGCAAGCCAAGATAGCTTTGAAGCTCCTTCACATTCACATTCTGTGGCTCGGGTGCATTGATGATGGCCCATATAATGTGGCCCAGGTATTCTAATTCGGGAGCGAATAAAACGCACTTCTCCAGCTTCAACCTAAGGCCTACTTCCCGAAGTTTCTGCAAGACAATCGTTAGCTTTGCCAAGTGGTCTTTGTCGTTGATGCCTGTACTAACTATGTCATCAAAGTACACAGCTGTTTTCGGCACACCACGAAGCGGAGTTTCCCTCTCTCGCTGAAAAATAGCAGGTGCGGCTGAAACGTCAAAAGGTAGGCGCGTATACCGGAAGAGACCCATGCGTGTGTTGATGGTCACGTATTCACGGTTTTCTGCATCGAGAGGTATCTGCTGGTAGGCGTCTCGCAGGTCAAGTTTTGTGAACTTCTGACCTTCTGACATGGCTGCCCACAGCTCTTCAGCACGCGGAACTGGGTAGGTTTCCATGAGCGACACAGCATTGACTGTTTGCTTGAAATCTCCACAAATTCTTATTGTGCCGTTTTTTTTTCTGAACAGGCGCAATCGGCGCTGCCCATTTGGCTGTCTTCACGGAAATGAGAATGTTCTCATGCTGCAACCTCAGGATCTGCGTTACGAGGTCAACCAATGCAAGTGGCAGTGGGCGTGGTTTGCAGAATTTCGGCACTGCATCGGGAGGCACAAGAATGTTGGCAGAAAATCCCTTGAACATGACACTGCCTTCTGCAAATACCTCAGAGAAATGAGCAATCAGCTCGCGGACATCATTAACTTGGTTAATTTGTTTGAATCCTTTGACACCAATGCCCAAAGCTTGGAACCAGTTGCGCTCAAGCAACGTTGAAGCAGTGCCACTCGTGAGGTACAATGGAAGGACCCGTTCGTGCCCCTTGTATCCGACGCGAACATTTGCCTTGGCCTTGACTTGCTCAAGCTCCCCACTAAACCCGCGCAAAAATACGTTTGAAGGTTCTAGACTCACTTCTGGGAAGGCGCATTGAAACTTGTCTACCGGCATTACGGAGATGCTTGGCCCGCTGTCCAACTCCATCGGAAACGGTTTCCCAAACATTTCCACGGTGCAAAGGAAATGCGGCACAGTCGGCTCACCACTTAGATGCCACATGTCAAAAACGTCAGCATTGCGAGGAACGTAAAGCACGTCAGCGTCGTTGACAGCGTTTACCTGCGAGGTAGGTGTTGATCGTGGTGGTACAGTTCTCGCAGCAGACGCGTTTCCCTTCGCGAATGTCTCGGCCTTCCGCAAGTTGCAGACGACTGCCAAGTGCCCCACTTTCTTGCAGTAGTGACCCTGCGACTTGCTGTGTCTGCATTGCGGTGGTAAATGACCTCTGTCGCCGCACCATGCTCTTGGCCGCGGACGATACCCGGTGAGTTGGCAAACCTGGTAAACTACTTGCAGTTACCTGACACAGTTCACCGGCATCCTTTTTAGCGGCTTCCATCGCCTAGGCAGTTTTCACTGTGTCCTCGAATGTGAGGTCGGGAATCTCGAGTAGCCGCGTCTGAATCGCTGCGTTGTTTATGCCACATGCAATTCAGTCTCTTAGCATGTTGTTAAGTTCGGGTCCATAATTGCAGTGCTCAGACATACACTTGAGCGCCGCAACAAAGTCGCTGACTGCTTCTCCTTCGGAACGCTACCTCGAATTGAAGCGAAACCGTTGCGCAACGACGGATGGGGTGGGGGCGTAGTGCCTGCCAAGTACGGCCAGTATCTTGTCGAGCGTTTTATCATGGGGCGTTTCCGGCTTTACAAGGTTACGAAGTAGTGCATA
This sequence comes from Rhipicephalus sanguineus, assembly GCF_013339695.2. Taxonomy (NCBI): domain Eukaryota; kingdom Metazoa; phylum Arthropoda; class Arachnida; order Ixodida; family Ixodidae; genus Rhipicephalus; species Rhipicephalus sanguineus. The sequence goes on along the minus strand of NC_051176.1, from coordinate 329,694,375 downwards.
GGTACAAGGCCCACAGCAGCTCAACAATATTGACCTTTTCTTTGGTGGCACAACGTCGTTTGCTTCGAAGAACTCTTGGACACGCTCCACGTACGCAGGCCAGGCGTCGCCTTTCCCCTCAAACGCTTCGATCCTACCGAAAGTAGGCATCGTTGTTCACGCGGTTCGGTCCTCATCGCCAGTTATTACATGTAGCCGGAATAAGTGGAGCCGAGATATGAGCTTAACGAGAACACAACATGATCTCTTTATTCCTTTCACGTGCCCCAGCCCTGTTCTCACTCCCACTTCCGCTCGCAGCAGTAGGTGGGGCTAATAGCCGGCGGCGCTACAGCTGGTGCAGCACACAGTATCAATTGTCATAGGGAAACTGAAAGCAATGAACTTTAATCATGTGACCATCCAGCGAGCCTAAACGAAACCAAAACAAGCTGTATATTATCCTCACATGCTAGTATGCAGCCTGCATACAGCTGAATACTAGCATATTGACAATGCCACAAGTACTGGCGCTATATGTATCTGATTTAGCTGTATATTTGTACCTGAAAAGCAGATTATTTTGGTGAATTGTGTGTGAGATTAGTTCGATATCATACTAATTACTAACTTCTGCTGTGACAACTTTCATGTGTGACTGATTACATTTACCACTCTATCAGCCTTTGCCTCATTTATGCCACAAGAACTGAAATGTTAAGTGTATAGCTCATTTAGCTGTTTTTTTTTCTCTTTTGGAAATTTTGAATGCTGGCAGTTTTGGTGAAATGTGAAAATAAAATATTGCTTTGACCTCGTACCAATTATAAACTGCGGCTTTGGCGATAGTTACATATGATTGTGGCTACTTTTATCATTTCGGACAGCTTTATTGCTTTTATATCATTTCTGCCACAAGTGCTTGTATATGAAATATATGTAGCTCATCTTACTTAGTGTTCAGTGACGATCCCTCTGCTTAAATATTTGTTTCTTGCAATTTGCAGTGATTATTGTATGTGCAATATGTTTAATAATAAATATTAATATTCATGAGATGCTTAAATGATGCTTTAAACTCCAGGAGTCCCTTGGAATATTTTGCCATCTGCTCCAAAACCACCAATAGCTGCTCCAAACTAGCATTTTTTCTGCTCCGAAAATCCTTAAGGCTGCTCCAAAGCACTGTTCTTTCTGCGCCAGTATCTGCTCCAAAAAGCAAAATGTCGCTTCCATCATTCCACATGTAAAAATCTGTTCCGAGAGCTGACAGCCGACACTGGTGTAAGGTTGCGCAACAAGGAGAAGGAAAAAACAGTGGCCACTCCTTATGTACATGGCTCATCACATGAGCTAAAGAATGTAGCTGGCAGGTATGGCGTGAATGTGCTTTTGACCACCCCGGGCAGTGATGTGATAGCTGCGCCATTTGCGCCAAACTGCGCCAAGACGTGAAACCTCCTACATCCTGCTACATCTCCGCATCTCCGCGATAAGCTCACTAGCGTCAAAACGTGCGCCGGCAAAACGCGAGACTGAAGCTGCCGCGCGGCAGAATTTTCGTGCCGCGAGAAGAATGGGTTCGTGCATCATTTTTCGCGGCACTCGAAAGCACCCGCCCGGTGCTTTCTGGGGGACCTGAACGGACGCTGATTGATGGGAAGGCTCGCTAAACGCTGCTTGCCCAGGCTTTTGGGAGCCGACATAATCCCCTCCAGACTGTTGTAAACTGGCGTGACCCGCCAAAAATGCACCTTGGAAGGAGCGGCTCGCCGCGAGCTGGTGTGACCGCACCGCCGCAGCAACATAGAAATAAAATTTCAGTTGTTAGTACAGTGACGTCCTTGTCTGCCATCTTTTTACCCCTTTTTTACATTCCGCTGCTCAAACCATTGTTATACCCTTAACCGTGGCTAAGCTGGCTACGGTTACAGCTAACCACGGTTAGGGGTAGCTACAGGGCAGACATAACAGCAGTTAAGTCTCCTAACCGCCGTTATCGCAAACCGAGAAGCTGGCAAGATGGCGGATAAGCTTCGCACCAGCCGTGAACTGGCGCAGTTAATTGGAAGCTTCGTGTTTGAGGATTTTCACGGAACGCGACTCCAGTCGGGGAGCAGAACTCGTGGAAAACTATATAGGTTCGCCGTGGAACGGCTAGCAACAAAGACTATTCCGTCCTCGGCGGGATTAGCAAAAAGCGTATCGCTACACGTTTCTTGAGGGGAATTGCTTTTCGCATTGTTCGTGTCTTGCCGTCTCAGAGCCTCATGTCGTTCCACCAAGTTCATTGTCGACATCCTGAACAAGATGGACGAAAATGGTGAGACTGCATCGCCAAGGCAGCGATGGCAGTGGATTTTGCATTGTCTGCAGTCAGACCATTAATTGTGAACAGCATGGTTTTGCAGCGATAAAGCGACATGTTACAAGCAAGAGCCACATTGAGGCCACGAAGCAGCACCGGGATTCAGCAGGTGTACTGAAAACTCCGCAAGAACCTGCGTGTCAGACGTATTTGGACTTCTCGCAGTGTTCAGCAACGCTCTCGGGCGACCGCGTGGTTCGTGCAGAGACTCTTGAGCAGATACGGCCACATCTATTTTCGAGGATGTTCACGGACTCCGAAATCGCTAAACAGTTTTCCTGCAAGCGAACGAAAGCCTCCTATAGTGCATACATGCCAAAATCCGGGAGACCCTGATTTCGACCTTTTCTTACGTGTGTACGGTTGGCAGGAAAATCTCCCGGACATCAAAATTTCTGTGCGTGATCTATCCACATTGAAAAGTCCAACCCAATCGATCCAGGCTTTTTGCGAACTCATAAACCAATTTAGGAGGCGTTGATGTAAACGTAACCGCCTGATACGAATTCGTGAAATTCCCCAGCCGAATTCCACTGTGTCGGATGGGCCGAAATTCGGATGTTCCGAACACTTTTCCGCGTCGCGGCGGGTGCTACTAACTTTTGGTACCGAATCCGTCGAGCGACGGCCGAGAGCAGTATACTGGAAGCTTCGGAAATACCCGCGCGGCCAGCTCACACACTGTCAGAACTGTGGTTATCGTTTGCCATGTACAACCGCCGAGGATGAAACCGCGGTCGCTCTTGACACGATCATGTATGGCGACGACAAAACTGACGGAACTCCGAAAGTGCACGCGCGTCTAACGCTCACCCAGTCAAAGCGACGCTGCTTTCCACAAACGCTGCAGACAAAACCTCGGCAGATGCGATCGTAGATAGCAACAAACGACGTAGTTTTGAAGGCACGTGCGCGGCCAGCGCACGCGAATTGAAAATGGAACTACCGGTTGCAGCAACCACTGCGCACGAAACCACGGTCGCTATCAACGCGATCATTGATAGCGACTACGAGCTCCGAAGGTACGCGGCTACCGCAGCGATAGATTAAAGGCAATATAGTCATCAAAAAGACACGAAGCCTTTCGGGGTTCGTGTCGATCTTCGCTTGTCACTATTCGCAATGCCCACGAACTATAGGTGGCGCGCCGTGCTTTTCAAGATGGCGCCAGGAGGAGGGTCAACCCGATTGTTAACATAGGAACAGATAGGACGTGCGGACGTACGGACCATGCCACTTTCACCGGATGAAGTTATGAGCTGCGCTGAAATGGATACGAGACTAAAATACTTTCCCAAACGACGGAAAGTGCTAAGTACTCGCCACCTAATTATTTGCTGCGAAGTGAAAGGTTATATTTCAGCTCCGTTACCGTGCATAACGATGCTTTGCGAAATCCTGTGCGTGCTACATAAACCTGTATGAACTAGAATTGACGTATATGAACTGAACGGCACCCCGAGGTAGTACGTACCGAGCCTGCCTGACGGATTTGCCGCAGTAGTAGGCCGCCAGCGAGTAGCGCCATCGCTGCTGCGCGTGATGATGGCTTGCAAACATAAAAGTGTTCTGCGAGACTGCGATAATACTCCTTCGTCATTACTTGCGCAGTCGGAAACGCGGAGTTACGTCTTCAACGGAACACAAGCATTTAACATGCCATTCAGTAGCGCTTGTGTCACAGCCATGCTGAGACTCTAGCCGTGTGTACTTCACTCGCATGTTGCAGGTTCGATCAGCACGATCGAAACATGAATATCGAAAAGAATGCACACGTGTGCTTTTCGCAACGTCGAAGAAGTTCGCCGAGAGGCGTGAATTGTGGCCGTGACTGCACGCTCCATCGCTCTAACCATTTCGCTTCGCTGATCGAGCTCGAGCGTGTTGGCGGCATGCGGCGCGCCATAATGTCCACAATAATTGTGATACATGCAATGCACAAGAGGAACTATGCTTTTATTTTGATCTCGCTCAAGGATATTACACATTAAATACAACCAAAGTGACTTACGAGTTACGAGCGTGAAAGAACATTAACGCACGAGGGGACGTGAAGTGCAACTCGCTCGTCGTGAGTTAGCAGCTGGTGGTTCATCGTCGCTATCTCTCGGTGCTTTCACAGTCTTCTACGTCCAGTGAAAAATCCTCGTCGTCAAGATGGTTTCTTTCAACATCACTGCTGAAAGCAATCTGAAGAATTTCCTCCGCCGAACGACTTCGACCACTCCGCGTCACCACGTTTACAATTAGAGAGACGTCTGGGCGCGGAGAACGTTTTGCTCTCAGACCGGTCAACAAGCAAATCGCTTGCAGTGTGCTGCCACCTATCAACAAACGTACAAAAACAAGCGGCGCAGCGGTGGCTATGAAACCCAACACCACCAACACACTGGCGAAGGACGGCATGGATGGAAAGCGTTCGCTCCACGAAAGGCGTCGAGCAGACGCGTCCTCGAATGATTGAAACGTCGCTCGCACGATTCCTAACAGCGCTTTGCTGACAAAGGATAGAGGCCCTATTTTAATGTATCGCCAACTTGAGATCGCTCACTTATACATGCATGAGCACATCGCGAGCCCGCGCGACCTCCCTCCCGCGTACAGTGTTATGGGACTCATGCGCTACAAGAAACACTGATCAATTATATATACAAGTAAAACAGGATGAGCTTCAACTGAATATGTCAGACGATAACATTTAACTTACCTACGTGGCTACAGTAAGCCTCGCGAAGCTGATAGTATGTGTACACTGTGGGCTAGCATTGAAAGCGCGAGTTGCCACGTATTTTCACGAAAACTTCGCTTCTCGCAAGAACGAATCAGATTTCTCGTGTCACGGAGGGCCCGGTTTGTTCACTGACGCAGGGAACATGCAAAGTCGTAGTGTTCCTTTCTTACCAATGCGTTAACACTGAGCCTAGCACAGCCGAACAAGGGAGCGACTGCATAGTGCCGCCATTTTGTCGTCTACTAACCCTCCTCGAGAGGACGCTCCTCGATTCCGCTCGGTGGCGCGACAGTCTATGGGCATTGCGAATGGTGGAGCGGATTTTGGCACAGTTGGCCTCAAGCGAAGCTTTGACGCATGGTTTCGCGGCAGCCAGCTGCGCCGTCCCTTATTGGTCCGTTCACGTGTGTTCCATAAAGGCATACGCGAGTTCTTTTGACAGAAATGTTTTGTGCGTATATCGTTGTTTGGAAACAGATTGAGCTGGTTTTTTGATGATAGGAAATTTCGGGCGATACGAATATTGTCGCTCCCCCTTCAGATTCGTATCACCGAGATTCTACTGTAGTTGAGAAACCCTACCTGCGTTGTTTGTTTGGCCACTCTAAGCCATTATAAGACCCAGGCCCGTAGCCAGGAATTTTTTTCGGGGGTGGGGGGGGGGGGGGAAGTGCTGGAAACCTTCAGTATTTGAGAAAAACACTGATTTCCATTATTTTTGGTAAAACATCCCCTCCGTCAAAATTTCAGGGGGGGGGGGGGGGGCTAGGCGCCCCCCTCTCCCCTGGCTACGGGCCTGAAAAGACCGCAACGTCAATGTTTACACTTACGGGGCTGTTCGGTGATCCAGTGGTGTTACGCAAACACCCATTATTGGACAGAACTTTTAATTTCAAAAGAGTTCCTCCTTAGTTGACTGTTTTGCTTCACATGGTCCCTTTTTCTACTTGGCAGTGAGCTTTTAGCTGCTCCAAAAGCAGTTTTCCCTGCTCCAGAACGCGTTTTTGGATGCTCCAAAAGCCCCTTTTCCTGCTCCAAAAACCTGCTCCAAAACAGCTTCAGTCATTCACATCACTGCCACCCCCAACAAACTCCGAAAACTGCCCAGCCTTACAGAAAAAGGTGGGAGTGGCAGGTAGGCACCGGGTACTGGGATGTGAAAGTAAACACATTAATTATGTCCCTTGCCAAAAAGGGGTCGTCTATCAGGTTCCTTTTATGTGTATTGCCACCTATGTAGTCCAAACCGGGCTGTGTGTGAACCTAAGTCTTCGTCAGCACTGGCGAAATATAGGATGATCCATACTTGCACTTGACAAAGCACTGCTGAGAATGTGGTTGCTGCGCAAGCTTTGCCTACACCGAAATTGTAACACAGGGATCAGACAACACGCAAAGTGGTTGAAGCATTCCATATTGCCAGGGAGGCAAGGAGAGGCAAAGATTGTATTAGTCAACCCTCACTGGCACTGTCTGACAAAGAGATAGCATCGCTAGGCTTTAATTAGATTGTTGTTACTGAAAAAGTCCGTTCTATATTATTCTGTTTTGCCTACCATGTGGTACGTTCATGCATATATATTGTTTTTTCAAATACCCTTTCCTCCAGACCCTTTCCTCCAGACACGTGTGGCACATACCCGTTTACCACGGGCCGCGGCGTACGGGTATGCGCCACAGGTGATTGACAGTTTATATCTACCCATGAATGGCGAGAACAAACATTGGTTATTTCAATGCGAGAGTGTTAAGAAAAACCGACATCGGCAGCATTGACCCGACGAACGGAAATAATAAATATTAGGTCGCAGCAGGAATCGAGCCCAAGCATTCTGCCACAGAGCCACGCCAGGTCTATAAACTGGTTTGGAAAAACAGCCTATGCAGGCGTAATGTCGGTGCAGAGTCAGTTATGGTTGTGGTGCCGGCTATCTAATTTTACAAGAAAGCAATAAACACTACATATGTCATCAAAGAAATTGCGCGACGAAAACACGGACATAAGAAGACAAGTACAAACGCAGCGCAAACTTTCAACTGAATTTATTGTGCCACTGAATCTGCTTATATATTGCCACAGTATACATCACACATGCGCGCAAATGGACGCGATGCGAAAAAGACCGCGCATGCATTAAAAAAATGAGTAAAAACGAAGAGTTACACGTTTGAAGATCTTAGGAATACAAGCTCTTTATAGGGCCAGTGATGGTGAGCTAACGCACAAACCACCTAATTTAATAATCGCTTCTGCCTCTGTCACTTCACGAATTAGCTGCGTTCTGCCGCGTGAAACGACCGTACATAGATCAAAGGAAGGGAGGCAGCCACAATCTCGACAGTGGATCGCCAAAAAACCCCCGGTGCCATTTTTTACATTGTTGTGGTGTTCACGTAGCCGGTCATTCAGGCATCGCCCGGTTTGCCCAATGTACTGCTTGCCACACGAAAGAGGGAGGCAGTACACCACACGTTCGGCACATTCAACGAACTTGTTCCGGTTGGGTCCGTGAGCTTATTGGCAACTGAGAACACCACCTTCACATTTGCCTTCTGGGCAATCTTCTTCAAGTTGTGAGATATCCCATGCATGTAGGGTACAACACCTACTTTGGGGCGTCTGCCGGATGGAGCATCAGCGGCCGGCAATTGCCCTCTGGGACGCGCTCCTCTTAAAATCCGTTCTGCGACGGATATCAGCACGTGTTTGAGATATTTTGCCGCTGACAAACGTTCAATTTGCTGCTCAAAACTTGCGCCCACTACGTGGCAGCAAGACTTTCTGAGGGCGTTCGTGAAGCACAAATTGACTATGGCTCGTTTAACAAGTTTTGAGTGTGTGGGCATGTACGGCAAAAGTGGTTTGTTGGCTCGTGGCTTGTACGACCAACACGTGTGGCTATCATGAAAGGTTAGGCTGAGGTCAAGGAAGCGAATACTAGATCCTTCCATTGGCAGCTCATGCGTGACTTGAAGGGGGGCTAGGCACTTTTGAATAGTGCCTAACGCCTTGCTTGCTTCTAAAACAAAATGATCGGAAGGACAGTCAATAAAAATGAGGAAGTCGTCAACGTATCTAAAAATATTAAAAACCGCGGTGCCTTGCGTTTGAAGTAAAATGTCATGATCTAAACGGGATAAAAACAAGTCACTAAGAATGGGAGCAATGCAAGAGCCAATACAAACACCACTCTTCTGCAAAAAATATTGGCCATCCCAGGTGATAAAAGTAGAATTAGGATAAAATTGTAAAAGGGTTAAAAATATTACTGCATGAAATTCCTGCCTCGACTTGGAAGGAGACCGCGATGTCCTCCACAACTGCCACAACAGAGCACCTGCAGCAGCTGCAGCTACGTACGCACCGGGGTTTGCAGGTGCCGAAGCCGTCGGCTCCACAGAACCCTGACATGTCCAGGATTCTGTTGTGTTGCCTGTGGAGGTTCAAGACGTTCTGTCTCACTGGCCAAAATGTGCCGTCGAAACCAGGAGACCTCCTAGAGAACTTTCCTACGTCCGAGACGTCTCAAGGCTCGCCCCGGATGACGAGGTAGGCCGCATCGTTTCGGAAGGTGTCGATGTTCTGCAAAGGTGCAAGCAACCCAAGCCCAAGTGTTCGGTGAATCGCGTGGCATCTGTTTTCGCTGATAATTCGTTGTGTGTTGTTCCTGCAGACAAAGAAGGTGGTTTTGCTGTGTTTTCTGTCGGAAAGTTTAACACCAAAGCTTTAGAAGCTATCAATGCTACTTTTAAGTGTCATGCTGATGTTTCTATGTCCAAGGTGAAAATTGATGCAAAGCGCCTTTGCAAACGGCTTAATCTAGGAGAACTGACTAATGCTATTGAAAACAGCAAGCGCGATCACCTTGAAGTCTTCTTCAGTGCAAAAGCGCACAAACCCGATGTTCCTTTGCGGGTGATAGTGTCAGAGAATGATGCTTGGCAAAAGCCTTTGGCCGTGTATTTGCAAGATAAGCTGGGTCTTTTACCGGTCAATGATCCTTTTCGTGTTAAAAGCTCTGACAAGGTGATCGACTTCTTGAAGTCTAATTCGCACCGCTGCTTCCAGGTCTTTTCCATTGACATTAAGGACTTATATGATGTTTCTATGTCCAAGGTGAATGAGTACGGCGCGGTCTCCTTCCAAACCGAGGCAGGAATTTCATGCAGTAATTTTTTAAACCTTTTACAGTTTTATCTTAATTCTACTTTTATCACCTGGGATGGCCAATATTTTTTGCAGAAGAGTGGTATTTGTATTGGCTCTTGCATTGCTCCCATTCTTAGTGACTTGTTTTTATCCCGTTTAGATCATGACATTTTACTTCAAACGCAAGGCACCGCGGTTTTTAATATTTTTAGATACGTTGACGACTTCCTCATTTTTATTGACTGTCCTTCCGGTCATTTTGTTTTAGAAGCGAGTAAGGCGTTAGGCACTATTCAAAAGTGCCTAGCCCCCCTTCAAGTCACGCATGAGCTGCCAGTGGAAGGATCTATTCGCTTCCATGACCTCAGCCTAACCTTTCATGATAGCCACACGTGTTGGTCGTACAAGCCACGAGCCAACAAACCACTTTTGCCGTACATATCCGCGCACTCAAAACTTGTTAAACGAGCCATAGTCAATTTGTGCTTCACAAACGCCCTCAGAAAGTCTTGCTGCCACGTAGTGGGCGCAAGTTTTGAGCAGCAAATTGAACATTTGTCAGCGGCAGGATATCCCAAACACGTGCTGGTATTGCCGGCCGCTGATGCTCCATCCGGCAGACGCCCCAAAGTAGGCGTTGTACCCTTCATGCATGGGATATCTCACAACTTGAAGAAGATTCCCCAGAAGGCAAACGTGAAGGTGGTGTTCTCGGCTCCCAATAAGCTCGGGAAGCTATGCAGGCTCACGGACCCAAATGTTGTCTCGCCAGAGAAGTGCACTAAGCGGCACCGGAACAAGTTAGTTGAGTGTGCCGAACGTGTGGTGTACTGCCTCCCTCTTTTGTGTGGCAAGCAGTACATTGGGCAAACCGGGCGATGCCTGAATGACCGGCTACGTGAACACCACAACAATGTAAAAAATGGCACCGGGGGTTTTTTGGCGATCCACTGTCGAGATTGTGGCTGCCTCCCTTCCTTTGATCTATGTACGGTCGTTTCACGCAGCAGAACGCAGCTAATTCACGAAGTGACAGAGGCAGAAGCGATTATTAAATTAGGTGATTTGTGCGTTAGCTCACCATCACTGGCCCTCACTGATAGAGAGCTTGTATTCCTAAGATCTTCAAACGTGTAACTCTTCGTTTTTACTCATTTTTTTAATGCATGCGCGGTCTTTTTCGCATCGCGTCCATTTGCGCACATGCGTGATGTATACTGTGGCAATATATAAGCAGATTCAGTGGCACAATAAATTCACTTGAAAGTTTGCGCTGTGTTTGTACTTGTCTTCTTATGTCCGTGTTTTCGTCGCGCAATTTCTTTGATCTCATGGAACACCAACTAGCCTAAAATGCTGCTCTCATTAACTACATATGTACTCCTTCGATACTGGCGTCATATCAGCTTAACGTCGCTGGTTGCAGTGTTCGCTCTGCTTTTATAGCAGTCTAATAAACAATACATTTATATTCCTATGATTCAGCAAGCTATATTAAAGCATTGCGCGACCCCGGAGGAATACATTAACAAATGTTGCGTATGATATTCCCATGATCGCACCATAAGGTGCACTTAGTTTCGATGATACTGACGTATGTACTCTAACGTGAGGGCTGACATTACGTCGCACCATGAGTTACCCTTTAAACGCCAATGTTGTCGACGTGCCTGATAAGCCCACGATGTGCACACAGCTACAACGCTTACAAAAACATGTCGATCCACCTCGTAACGCTTGGCTCTTTGATAATACTGACGTATGTACTCTAACGCGGGGGCTGACGTTACGTCGCACCATAAGTTACCCTTTAAAGGGACACTAAAGGGAATTAACAATTTATGTCAGAGTGAAAGCTCAATGTATGACATCGTCTAAAACGGCAATATTATCAACAGCAATGCCCTACTTACCGAGAAATTAAGCTAAATGTATCACACAATGAGCGCCACAAGCGGCAAATTTTCAAAATGATCGCGGTGACGTATGAGGGTCTGCCTACAATTAATCATTAGTAATCAAACTAGCAGCAATAAAAAAAGAACCTTCCGTGTGTAACACACTGCAAGTGGAAACAAGAATGAATGCTTTATTGTAAATTGCTCCGGTATTTATCTGGATGTTCTTGGGCTCAGACATGCGCAGTGGTAGCCTTGTGCACACGTGCAGATGACGAAGCAGATGCATTCTGCTACATCTTCCTTTCACCAAAAAAAAGAAAAAAAGAAATGCAAGAAAGAGAGAAAAAGAAACAAACAAAAGAAACGTTAAGTACGTCACTCTTGCAAGGGGAAATGTTGCGGTTCCCTTCGCTGGCGCTTGCTTCTACGAAGCCCGTTTTCAGGAGTTGCCTGGTGGGTCACAGTATCGCCTGAATGTAGCGCTTGGGAAGGTAGGTCCTGCAGTTCTTTCGCAGCTCTTAGGTGCTCCCTTGTGCGACGTAGGTACCCACTGCCAGCATCTGTTATGTAGGATCGCGGCGTGCCTGCCGTGCCTACAACAACTGCAGGAGCCCATGTTCTCTGCAAGGTGTCATATACTGACACTGTAGACCCTCTTTGAAGATCTGGCAGACGTCTGGAAGACTTGTCGTAGTGCTGTTCCTGCCTGCTCCTGATGTCTTCTAGGCATCTTCGGACGGTTTTGGTGGGTATGGAAATGAAGCGTGAAAGACCTGAAATTCGCACTGCTGAATGGGGGTCCGTTATCACTGCAGATATTGGCAGGAATACCGTGCGTTGCAAAAACTTTCATGCATGCTTGTGTCACTGCTTGCGCTGTTGTGCGGTTAAGCTTACGGATCTCGAAGAAAAACGAGTAAAAATCTACGATAATCAAGTACTCGTGACCCCCATAGTAGAGCAAGTCTACACCCACAGATTGCCACGGTAGGCTGGGCACCGGATGACTGAGCATTGGGAGCCTTGCATTTCTGTTTTTGTATTTTTGGCATACAGCGCAAGAATTTGCAAGTGTCCGAATGTCGGAATTCATGTTAGGCCAGAACATCAATTGTCGTGCCCTTGCCTTCATTTTCTCTTCTCCCCCGTGTGCTGCGTGCAGTAAGCGGAGGACTTCCAGGCGCTTTGTTGGCGGAATGACCAGCTTGTTGCTCCGAAGCAGCAGGCCGTCCTCTGTATGCAGTTCGTCCCGGTAGGCCCAGAATGGTCGCAGGGCATCTGGTACTTGTAGCCTTGTTTCTGGCCATTCTGTGCTGGAATAATGAAGCAATTGTGCCATGACTGTGTCATTCTTCGTTTCATCCCGGATGCTTCGGAGTTGCTTGTCTGCAATGGGCAAAGAAGAAATGACATTCACTTCAAACTGCTCAGTTTCTTCTCGCAATTCAGTTTTACTTGGAAAATGTGAGAGGGCATCTGCTATCAGGAGTTCTTTGCCTGGTTTGTACGTGACGGTGATTGGGAACCTTTGAAGTACCAGCCTCATGCGTTGGAGGCGTATTGGGCATTCACACAAAGGCTTCTTGAATATACTTTCCAGTGGCCTGTGATCTGATTCGACCGTTACTTCCGGTTGTCCAAATATGTAATCTTGAAATTTCGTACAGCCGTGGACAATTGCTAAGGTCTCCTTTTAAATCTGCGCGTACCGTTGTTGTGCTGCGGTTAGCGAACGTGATGAGTAAGCGACTGGCTGTCCATTTTGCAAGAGCACGGCCCCCACCCCGAACTGACTAGCATCCACTGACAATACCACGGGTTGGTCCCGTTGAAAATAAGCCAGGACTGGTGCTTGCGTGAGACTGGTACGAAGCTGTTGAAAACTATTTTCCTGAAGGTCTGACCAGTTCCACGCTATATCTTTCCTTAAGAGGTCTCTTAGTGGAGCAGACAGAGCGGACACGTTTGGCACGAAGCGCGCCACAAAGTTGACCATGCCGAGAAAAACTTGAAGCTCCTTACGATTTTGAGGGGTTGGTACTTGTAGAATGTCCTCCACCCTTTCAGGGTCCAGGCAGAGTCCCTCTTCGGTGAGTACATGTCCCATGTAATGTACTCAGGGCTGCAAAAAATGGCATTTGTTTCTGTTAAGCTTCATATTGTGTTCTTGGCAACGCCCCGCAACTTGGACAGGTTGCTATCGTGCTCCTCACGAGTTTTTCCCCATACCAAAATGTCGTCCATAACAACGGCTACACCAGGAAGGCCCTCTACAACTCCGTGCATCGCTCGTTGGAAGACTTCTGGAGCGGATGCTATGCCGAACGGCATGCGCAGAAACCTATATCTGCCATACGGGGTGCTCATAGTACATATTCGTGAGCTCGGCTCGTCAAACTTCACCTGCCAGAACCCCGATGACGCGTCCAAGGTTGAAAAGTACCTGGCTCCTGAAAGACGCGGTACTACGTCTTCTAAGGTCGGCATGTGGTAGTGTTCTCTGAGGATAGCTTTGTTTAAATCTGACGGGTCTAAGCATATTCGCACTTTTTCTTTTTTAACCGCCACCACCATGTGACTTCACCAAGACGTTGGCTCAGTTACCTTTGCGATGACCCCGTCAGTTTCCATCCTTCGGAGTTCTGCTTGAACACGGTCTTGTAGGGCAACAGCGATTCTTCTTGCTGGTTTAACTGTACCTTGAGCATCTGGTTTCAGCTGTATGTGGTAGAGAACATCCTTGAGTTCCCCTAGGCCTTGAAAAATATCTTCAAACCCTTTTGGTTCATTGCTGACGGCCGACTCAATTGAATCTATGCGGGTTATCAGGCCAAGCCGTTCAGCAACGCAGCCACTTAGTGTGACTGGGACCTCCGGCTTGACGATGAAAAATTCTGCTTCTGTGCACTGTCCTTTATGGCTGATGGGCAGCTTGATCTTTTTTGATGCGATCCCTTTGTGTCCGAAAAATGTGCGCAGAGTAGCCGAACATGGGTGCGCCGGTTTGGACGTTATGCGACTGAACACTGCCTCGGGCATCACACAGCAGTTTGCAACGGTGTCAATCTTGCACCTGACGTACATGCTTGCGATGATAACGCCTGAAGACCAACGATCAACTCGATCCACGGTATTGACTTCAAGTGTCTGAAGGAAGAGTTCTTCGTCGTGTGCTACCTGAACTTCTTGTACGCTTCGTCCTTCGTTGCGTTGTTGTGACTGCGGCCTTTGGCACTTACGTGCAAAATGGTTGCGGCCTCCGCATTTGTGGCATTGCTTGCCGAGCGCAGGACAGTTTCCACCCTTGTGGTTATCGAAACCACATCTAAAGCAAGCGTTCGCTTTCAATTTCACGGCGTCAATTCGGGCAGAACATACGCCCTGTATTTCACTGAAACGTTCTTTGCCTTGTTCGTTTGCACGGCAGATTTCGACAGTTTTGCTGTAAGACAGATTTTCCAACACGAGTCTCTGCTGTAGAACTTTGTCATTGATTCCAAGAATAATTCTGCTTCACAACATTCTGTCTTCTAGCTGGCCGAATTCGCACTGTTGCGCCAGTGTCCGCAGCTCTGTTAGCCAATCATTGAAAGACTCACCCTCTTGCTGATTTCGGAGGGGAAACAGCGCAAGAGAAGACGAGGACAAGAAAGGCGACGCACACAGAGCGCTGACTTACAACACTTTATTGGTAGAAAGGGAAGGATGAATATTTATACACTTCGCTGACATGCGCCACAACCGGGGCAAATGACAATTTTTTGAACATTATACATAGAGCAAGCACCACTGCGCACACGGGTGTATCACTCATGGTCTGTTTAGATATGATATTTCATGAGATGAAAGTGCTATCGAAGGAGAGCTGATGCAACTGCTATCGAACTTTCTGATGAAATCTGCCTCGATGATTTCGCGCGTCAACTGTAAATTATGCCTAGCCAGGACCTCGCTTTTTTCAAAGATGGGCACGCAGCCACAGTCACGACAATGAATGCCCAAGTGGCCTTGAACCGTGTTGTGCACATTGTTGTGGTGCTCTCTCAGACGGTCGTTTAAGCACCTACCAGTCTGTAGGTTCTTAAAGTGTTGTAAGTCAGCGCTCTGTGTGCGTCGCCTTTCTTGTCCTCGTCTTCTCTTGCGCTGTTTCCCCTCCGATGTCTAACCAACACGCCCAAGCTTCGATACTAACTCTTGCTGATTTCTCGAGCCAAAGCGGAATTCGTTGAATGTCAGGTTCGTTGTTGGCTTGAAGTGTGCTTCAAACTTTTGGGTGAGTATCTTGATGTCATGCTTGTCGTCCTCATTCTCAAACGTGAAGGTGTAGAATAATCTCCTTGCTTCTTCACCGAGTGCCATCAGGAACGTTGCAGCTTGAACCTCCTTTGCTTGCTCTTTCAGCTTCGTTGCCATTGCATAAAGGTCGAACTCTTTCCTCCATATGGTCCAGCTGTGAAAGGCGTCTCCTGTTGAGTCCAGTGGTTTCGGCGGTGGAATTATTGACGATGCCATGCTTGCGAAGTTGTGGCGGCGGATCCTGCTGCGGCGTTTTTAGTCTGTCGATCTACCCTGTCAATACAACCGGCGGTGTCAAACCGCCGCCCACTTCTGACAGTATGTAACACACTGCAGGTGGAAACGAGAATGAATGCTTTATTGTAAATTGCTCTGGTATTTATCTGGATGTTCTTGGGCTCAGACATGCGCAGTGGTAGCCTTGTGCACACGTGCAGATGACGAAGCAGATGCATTCTGCTACACCGTGCATCAAGAAACGTAATAAAATGCTGTTTGTTAATTTCTATTTGATTCATGGAAAAAAGAACCTCTTTGGCGTTGCCATGGGGAATGGCGCGCGTGGTTCAAAGGTTCCGTTTTCGCCGAACTGCGCTTCACCCGGCGCCCTGCTTCGCTCACGCGGTCGCATCTCAGTGATAGTTTCGGTATCGCGTACCGCCGCGTGTTTTGGGTGCTCGTGAAAGTCGTTGTGACAGAAAGTTCGACAAAATGCCGCATGCATGTGATGTTGCCGGATGCCCAAATGGTGCACGCCGCCGTGCAGTAAAGGCGGCCAACGTTGAGCATGGCAGCAGTGACGTGTGAAAGACTGATTTCAGGCGGGTGATTTGAAGTGTGCTAACGCGATTCAGACCACTGAAACATGATTTTATTTCAAAATAAGCACTTCCTTGGCACAAAAGTAGCACTACGAGGTTTCTGGACCGCTATTTCAACAATCAACGTCGACTTAATATTTGCCTTTAGTGTCCCTTTAAACGCCAGTGTTGTCGACGTGCCTGGTAAGCCCACGATGTGCACACAGCTACAACACTTACAAAAATACGTCGATCCACCTCGTAACGCTTGGCTCAAAGCCATAAAATACTCGCTGACTGCTTAGCATGAAACCGGTTCCCTCAACGTGTGGGATCTGCTGAATTTTTTTATTGCTCTTTTAAAAATGTCATTTGATTAATAAAAGCATGCCTCCTGGTCGGAGCAGCCGCAATTGCGTTTTAATATGTGCAGCTGTCAATAGCGGGCCCGTCGCTGACGGCCCACATTGAAGCGGCTACACCATGTTACATGTCCGCCCCTCGCTTTTCAGGGTCAGTAGCTGACAGTTAAAAAAAACTCACAGTTTCGCTTATGGGTGAAGCACTGAATGCGATACCAACAAATTTTATTGTTATACAAAGTAAGGCTAGCAGCTAACTCTATTGAATCCGATCTCACGTAACTCAACAAAACGCTGGTTTGAGGGAATATGGCCGCTCCAGGAACCAAAGCGTTTTTGTGCTCTGAGTTCTCTAAACACGAAGGAAGCGTTGAGAGCACAGCAAGTTTAGGAGCTGTCTCATGATGCCTCAAGGTAGCGCGCGCACAAGCAACTGCACCCTTCGAACGATGCGTTACCCTCCCCCCTTTCCCCACCCCTGGCATTCCTTCACGCTCCTTACGAAAGACGTGCTGGGCGTTTCCTCTCTGTTGGATAAGCAGTTGACGGCAGGCCCGCACGTGGTACGATGTTATCGCATGCGCTCTCCATTCGACGGAGACAGACGGCCGGCTTGTTTAAGCTCCGCTTCAGCCGCGTTCGTCGCCAGCGCTCGCGAGCTTTTACCCGCGGCTAGAATGCGAGGGATGATGATGTGTATTTGGACTTTATACAGAAAATGACGGCAACGGTGACGGCAAAAACCCTTCGAGAGTGTCCATATAATTGCTATCACAATAAAAATAAAAAATATTGATGCGCCGTTCCACTCTGTGAAGTGGATGAAAGCGAAGCTGTTTCGCGTACGGCACAGAGGTGACATGGTGGAGGACAGTTTGGTATGTAAGGCCAGGTTGTTAACAGCCAGGCTTTTAACATTGAATACGCAATATTAATGTGAAAGCCTTAGATGCTTCATCAAACACAAAAATTGACCATTGGCGGTGTCAATCGATTGATGCAAAAAATAATCATCATGTGATGGCGTCATCATCGCATCACAGATCGTCGAAACTTGTGATGTCATCATGGCATCATATATCGTGATGTCACGTGATGACGCCATCACATGACATCGTCGCTTTGCACTGCTTCCGTTATTGGTGCGCCGATCATGGAGGTAGTGCAAAACCGGGTGAGGTGCAGAAAGCTTGCAGAGAGTGAGGGGGAGGATCAACATATTGATCGAGAAGAATAAGAACCTGGCTTTCGCCTTGGAGTTGTCTTAGGGGGATGCATTAAGGACAGTGTGGCTCTTTGGCATTGAGGCACTGTTGTACGTCACGGCATTTGTCTACCACGTCTGGTGATAACCACATAGATGTATTTAGAGTGTTATTTCATAAAGTGCAACCTTATTGATCCGGTATTCTGTTTACCGTATTTATTCGAACCTAAGCCGATGTTTTTTTCGAAAAAACGATGTGCTAAAGTGTGGGGGGGGGGGGGGTAGGCTAAGATTCGAGTACAATGATTAGGTTTTTGTTTTTTTCTGGCCTTGCGAACTTCGGGGGTCGGCTTGGAATCGGAGCTGGCCTAGATTCGAGTAAATACGGTATTTGCTAGTGTCAAAAATAACCACCGAAGAGGTTAATCCAGAACACTCAATTGCATGAGCCTTTATTTTCTCATTAGCGAGTACAGTATCTCAGGAGTTCTCCTGAGATGATTTTTTTCCATGAAATTTGTAATGAATCGAAATATTTCTAGCTCTTCATAAGAGCCCCATAATAAATATTCAGGTGCTTGAATATTAATGCTTTTTGCTTCTCTAGTGCACTCCAGGATGTAAAATTAGCTGCTCCAAAGTGCTCCAAAATGAAAAATTATCTATTCCAAAATGCTTCAAGGTGAAGGGTAGGTAAAAACTTTATAAGGGGCAAAGGGATAGAGATAGGGGGAGGTTGCTGCACACGGTAGTCCTCCGCAACCTTCTCTGCCCAACCCAGGATGGCCTCCTGGACGTCGTGTTTTGAGCTGCACAAGGCAGCCTCCCACTGCTCCTCATTATTTAATATGTTTCGGAGGGACGGGGGAGGGGGGTGCTTAGGGCAGCCCCACATGGTATGACTGAGATTGGCCTTCGTTGCGGAGCAATATTTACAAGAAGGGGACGGGTAGAGACAGGGGTACATGAGGTGAAGAAGGTGAGGAGAGGGAAAGGTGCGAGTCTGCAGTTGTCGCCACAGCACTTCGCGCCTGCGCGGGGATTTAGCTATTAGCGGCGGAAAGGTTAAACGGCCGAGGCGGTAGTGGCTGCAGATGTCGTGAAATGTTAGAAGGTGATAATTTTTTGCAGCTCCAAAGTGCTCCAAAATGGAAATTTTGCTGCTCCAAAAATTGCTCCAGATCAGGAGTCCTCGGTAGCATCCCTGTAAATATAATTGGTTGTGGGGAAAACATATTTAACTATATACGGAATTTTCTCATGGAGAGGAAGGCAACAATTGGTATTTCACCCGTTAGGTCTGAACCTTTCTGAACGCCAAACAAGGGAACGCCTCAAGGAGCCTCTGTTGTTCAACATTGCCATGCGTAGACTCGCGCGGGCCTTGGACTGTCCCGCAGCTGGGTTATACCCTCTATGCGGATGACATCACTCTGTGGGCCACGCGGGGGTCTCTGGCCAGCAAGGAGCAGACTCTGCAGGAGGCGGCATTGGCCATAGAAAACTTTGCCAGAACCAGCGGTCTCAGTTGCGCTCCCGAAAAGTCGGAGGTGTTCCAAATACATAGCAAATGCTACAAAAGTAACGGGAAAATAAAAATTGAAATCGAAAATCAGAAAATTAAAGAGGTCACCGTCGCTCGTATCCTGGGCTACTGGGTTCAGAGCAACGGTAGGGCAAATCACACTATTGGTCTCCTTAAATCGGCAACCAAACAAGTGGCTAGGATGATTCAGAGGATCACGTTCCACAAAAAGGGCATGAAGGAAAGTGAAACTATGCGTTTAGTGCAGGTGCTCGTAATGAGCAAGTTGACTTACAGCTTGCCATTCCACACGCTCAACAAGAGCGAGGAAGGGCAAGTGGACTCTATTATCAGAGGGGCTTAGAAGGCAGCATTAAGCTTACCAATAGGCACTCCAACAGACAGGCTGCTTGAGATCGGCGTGCATAACACGTACGCCGAGCTGAAGGCTGCTACACTCATCTCTCAGAGGAGCCGTCTCAACCAGACGAAGTCGAAAAGGGAGATCCTGATAAAAGTGGCCATTCCACTGCACCCGCAAAACTTGGACGAGGGGCTGGTAGAAATACCAGAACCAGTCCGAAGGCATATCTCAATCGCTCCAATCCCTAGGAACATAACCAAAGAACAACATAAAGAAAGGAGAGAGGAGCGCATAAAATGGATCAGAAAATTAGTCAGAGGCAATGAGAACGTGCTATACATGGATACTTCCAGGTATAATTGGAAGCGTTCAGTAGTCACAATAGTGAGCAGCGACATGAGAAGCATGGTATCCAGCGCACCCCTGTACACGTCTTCGATCGCCAAGGCCGAGTGTTTCGCCATCGCATTGGCGATTAAATATCGAGTGCGAAATGTCGGGCAGGCGTACATCAACGTAATCTCAGATTCGCAAGAGGCATGCCAACTGTTTACGAAAGGCCGTCTCCCATTAAAGATTTGCAACCTCTTGAGAAATGAATTGAAGAACACTTGTAGGTTGGTCTGGTGCCCGGGACATGCAAGCTTAGAGGGTAACGAGAGGGCGGACGCTCTAGCTCGAGCGCTCACGAACCGAGCGAAGCGCCAGCCTCCCTCCCAGTTACCACCACCCCACACTACATACGATGGCCTTCGCGAGGAGGAAGACAGTGACCCTGCTCGGATGGCTCCGCGAGAGCTTCTTGCTCATCAGTGATGCGCACGGCAGAAATATGGTGCCTCCCACAAATCTCTTAAAGGGGAAGACGCAATGGACCTCCGTAGAATTCAAACGGGGGTCTGTCCAAATTTGTTCCGATTACACAAAATTTTTCCGACGTTGTATGGGCGTGATTGTCCGTGGTGTCACGACTCACCACCAACCCTCTACTATATCTCATTGGGTTGCAGTAAAAGGCCAAATACAGTGAAACCTTGGTGATACGATCACAGCTCATACGAATTTTGGGGTGATACGAATTTTTCATTGGTCCCGGCCAAGGCCCATTGGCCTGCAATGTAATGGAGTATGGTTTTTGCGAACCAATTTTTACCCCGCGACGTTTCATGCGAATGTACCCTACCACCCATGTACGAAGAGGTGCTGTGTCCGCGGTGTCGTGGAAGACGCACCAAGCACGTGCGAGCGCGGGAATGCAAGCGCGGGCACCGCCAAATCGTCAGAATCACGTTGTAAGAAAAATACTTCTCTTGCGGTCAGAATAACCCTTCAGAGACGCGTCACGGCCTCCGAGATTGTGTGCACCAATCCTTGAGGCTCTAATGTGCCTCCGTGTGCGTTCGCGTTTACATTACAGGGGGCATTAGTGCTGTGCTTTTTTTTCTAACGCATCGACGTGGGCTCCTGTTGTTGTACTGTGTGAACACGTGCCTGCCTCGTGCACCAGAAATCCTATGAAAGGAGGACCAGGACCGAAAGAAGGCGAGGACGGTCTTGGCAAAGGAGTCAGGCCTCACAACGTCAACATGCGCGACTGTTGAGGTCGCACTTGTGCAGGCATGGCCGTAGATCTCCCAGAAACATCCCCAACACCTTCGCGATCACAAAAGCATAACATAGCTTAGCATAACATAGGACAGACGGGCATAACATGCCCGTCTGTCCTACGCTTCTACGTAGGACAGACGGGCAGATGCATCAACCAGAGATTGTTGGAACATAAGAGATCGCTAACAGGAGGCTCACCTTCTAATCTATCTTTACATTGTCGAGATTGTAAGTGCACGCCAAAATTTGATGAATGCGCAGTATTGTACCGGCATAGAAATGGAGAAACGCGCCTGATGATTGAAGCTTGGAATATCGAGAATAGTGGTAGTGCATGCGTGAGCCAACCGTCGATTAACTTGCATAAACATGAAATCAAATGCCTTAACAGTTATCTTCCACGTAGACCGCCACGCGTGCCGGATTGATAGGTTCGCCTGTTGCATGGGCATGCGCAGATAAGTTTTCGTGCCTTCTTTCTTTTCAGCCGTTGTGCGTCTCTTCAGTTGTTAGTCGGCGTTTGTGGTGTCCTGACTTCTTTCTTGTGTCCGTGTTTGCACGCCCTGTCTTTTTAGAATGAATACTTACCGAGTAGCTCAGCTCTCTGTTATTCTAAAAATAGGACCATGGTTCTGAAATTTTGTGGCCTTGATCTATCCCGTCAAAGCACTTCTTCCGTCACTCTCGCCGCAGTACTCCTGTGTCATGCGAAAAAGCATGCTAGGATTCGGACGAGGCTACAGCTGTCGCGGGTCACAACGCACCTGGTTCATTAAAGGCGCTCTTACGGGCCGTATATTTACGAGTGGTGGTATGATTGCCGACGCCTGAAAACTTAACTGACAATCATTCAGGGTTCCTCCTGACATTGCTGCGGTCCTGAAAAAACAATAAATGAAAATGTACGCCAGCTTTTTTTGTTTCTTTTTTTTTTTTTTGTCGCATTATAATTTTTCATGCTTTCTGGTGATACATATTTTGGATGATGCGAATATTTTTGGTGGTCCCGTGAGATTCGTATCACCGAGGTTTCACTGTAACCTCAACTGCCTACAACATAAGTACAGCATAGAAAATTCTTTGGAGCATTGGGAGGAACTCCTCGCTAGCTTGGACCCGAAGGTGCAACTAGCGCTTCTGGACCATGTCCGGCTGGCGGCACAAGCCAGTGGAGCTTTGGACATAGGTCCCCACCCATCTAGCTCCTAGACCCCCTTCCCTTTCCCTCAATAAAGGTTATTCTTGTTCTTCTTCTGGCAAAAAATGCAATTCCGCAATGTGCTGGTTAGCGCACCCTCTTGCCAAACTTTGCCACCAGGGGAAACACTTGATACTGCATGTTTGGAAAAAGGTCCATTGTCCATTAGTAGAGCATCGAATGTATAATTCGAAGGTTGTTAGTTTGCAGTGATGCTACCGAGGACTTCTGATTTGGAGCAATTTTTGTAGCGGCAAGAATTTTATTTTGTAGCCCTTTGGAGCAGCAAGAATTTTCATCTTGGAGCACTTTGGAGCAGGTAATTTTGTATCTGGAAGCACTCTAGAGCAGTTCATTTCACATCCTGGAGTGCACTGGAGAAGCAAATTGCATAAACTTTCAAGCGTCTGAATAATTGTTATGGGGCTCTTATGATGAGCTATAAATATTTTAATTCATTGCAAATCTCACAGAGAACATAATCTCAGGAGCACTCCATATTCCACTCGATAATGCAAAAATAACGGCGTCGTGCTCTTGAGTGTTCTGAAATAACTTCTTCAGCGATTATTTGTTACACTAGCAAATAAACAGAATACCAGATCAACAAAATTGTACTTTATGAGATAACACTCTAAATACACCAATGTGGTTATCAGCAGACGTGGTAGACAAACGCCGCGACGTACAACAGTGCCTCAATGCTAAAGAGTGACACTCTCCCTAACGAATTCCCCTAAGACGACTCTAAGGCGAAAGCCAAGTTCTTTTTCTTCTCGATCGATTGTATTGCTGGGCACAACATGACATCACTTAGCTAGCCTCAAAAAGCCAACCTCCTCAGACACTCCCTTCCCTCTTTCCGAGGCTCTCTGTGCTGTAGCAAGAGCATTCTCGCAGTGCCTCCAGACCATCGTTTGCGCATGCGCCAGTTTGCCTAGAAGATGGAGATCCGCTTCAAGTCGAGCTTCCGTGAAAGTGTTCTAAAGTGCGTTCAACGGGGGACTACATGATTTAACAAACTTCGTTTTCCTTTTACTGCAAAGCTGTCTATGGCTAGAACATTCCGTTTGTACACCAAAAACCCCCTAGTGCCCTCTAGGGAGCAGTGCAAAAAAAAAGACAACTCACAGTGTCCCTTATGCATTCACCTGAAACGAATCGAAGGCGAAAGCCATCTTCTTTTTCTTCTAACTTGATGTATTGATCCTCCCCCGCCCCCCTCTGATAGCTTTCTGCACCTAACGTGGTTTTGTGCCGCCTCCGGTATCAGAGGCATTGCAGGCTTTCAGCACCTCACCTGGTTTTGCGCTGCCTCATTGATCGGTGTACCAATCACGGAGGCAGTGTAAAGCGACTATGTCATGTAAGGACGTCACCATATGACGTCGCGGTGTATGACGTCATGATTATGAGGCATCTAAGACTTTCGCATTGATATTGCGTATTGAATGTTAACAGACTGGCTGTTAACAACCTGACCTTACATACCAAATTGGCCTCCAGGAAAATTTGACAGTGGGCTAGTTGGTTAAACATGATCAATGTTTCTTGCACAAACTTTACAAAAAAGAAACTGAAGACAGGGACGAGAGACATACAAAACACATGAGTGCAATCTAGCAACTGTTTAATACGTAAATGAACATGATATATATGCAGTGACCACACGCGTGCGCAGAGCTGCCTTAGCTACTGATGCCCCTATCCTCGTTTATTAGCTCAATTTCCATTTGGCTGAGCACTATCGACAGAGTGCTTACACGCGCCCCCTGCTGCCAGTTTTATATAGTGTAGGCTTAGACGACCTCCCTTTTCGTCTGCTTGCTCGACCTGTGCACAATTTCAGTTTTTTTTTTTCAAACACAGGACTGCATGGGCACCTGTTGCAGTGTCGCCAGATGCCCCGGAGCTTGTAGGAGGCCACAATTTTATCGGTGCTCCCGCAGCCTCTCGTTGACGCACCTTCTCGTCTGTCCAGCGTAATGAGCTCCAAGGACAGTGGGATTCTTGTGCACAACATTCTTCGTGCATTCAGTGAATCTTTTTGCTTGTCTGGTCGAGCACACTACATCCTTGTTCCTGTCGTGGTCTCCGTTTACTTTTGCGCACAATCCTATCAGCTTTTTCGTCGCAGTGAAGACCATCCTCGCACCGTACCTTGCAGCAACCTTCTTCATTCAGTGTGCCACCGTATGGAAGTACGGTATTGTTATGAAAGGAGGCCTTCTTCCATCTTTTGTAAGCTGCTCTTTTGTTTGCCTTAGAAAAAGTGACAACATTATTGATACCAACAAATTACGTGGGTACCCACTCGTTTAAGGCGCTTCGCTTGCATGCTCACTCCCGCTTCTATAGAGTGTTCGCGTGACTTCTTAATCGCGATGGGAACTGATGCGCACAAAAGACAGGGACAGAAGAAGGAACATACATGGACAGACGAAGCGCAAACTAACAGTTTATTGACGGGAAATGTGACCTTATATATGCCAAAAGACACTCATTTCGCATTACGAAGGAAGCAAAGACAATCCAACAAACACGTGTAGTACCAGTGAGATATGCTATTTCTTTGGCTGATAAAGAGATAGATGGCATGCTGATGCATTTGTCTTTGAGACATGAGATATTGTGAGCTTCCATGATTAGGCGTGTGGTTTCCCTTGTGCTCTTTGCAATTACAGCGCAACTTTGATAATCAGGTTTGCAACCACATTTTTCGCAATGAATGGCCAGCCACCCCCTTGTTTTGTTTTTCACGTTGTACGCATACTCGCGGAGGCGGTCGTTTATGCAGCGACCTGTTTGACCAATGTACACGCGGTTACATGTCAGCGGAATACGATACACAAACCCTTCAATGCAGTTTACATATCTGGTTTGATGCTTCTTTTTACATGACTTCTTTTCTTTGCAGTTAGGGTTTGTCATTTTACACACTGAAGCGAGTTTGGCTGGCGCAGAAAACAAAGCTTTCACATCAGCTTTTTGAGCAATCTTCTTGATGTTGTGCGACACTTTATGAATATAAGGGATTACAACAAATTTTATTTTATCCCTCTCCTCAGAGGCAGGGGGCAAGTTCGAGGCAGAAGCTTTTACATTTCTAAGTAGCTTCTCAGCTACGGAAACGACCAGTTCACCAGGGTAACCTGCCTGTGATAAACGAGCTGTTTGCTCGTTGATCACAGGCAGGTTACCCTGGTGAGTCTGAGTCCGAGTGAGCCCTAAGCGCAAAATATATTTCTTGAGTGAGTCTGAGTGAGCTCCACTTGTTATTGCCGACCTATGGTCCTATCTACTCATGTTCAGTTTTACTATCAGCCTTATACAGGCTTAAGTTTACACTGAAGTCTATTCCCGTATACCTCAGCACAGTAGCATTCATGCACCATTTCAATGTTTTTTGATCAGAGGCGTGAGTTGGGGGTGGGGGTGCCATAACTCACCCCCCCCCCCCCCCCCTCGCAATCTCTTCTACGGGAAGTTCATCATATAAATATCTCGTGTGAGTCATGTATTTCATAACAATGTCCTTACTGGATTGAAACCACCGATAACTCGTAAAGACAGTACAAGATCAAATGGCGTATCGTAGATCACCGATTATGTGAGATATTGGCATTAAAGAGCATTGACACGGTGATCGAAAAAGCAGATTTTATGTTAACAGACTCCTGAGTCGCCTCACTCAGGCTCACTGACTCAGGTCAAGCCGTGAGTCTGAGTCTGAGTGAGTCCGGGTGAGTAATGTGCTGGTGAATTTGAGTCCGAGTGAGCCCGATTGAGAAAAAGTTTAGTGAGTCTTAGTCAAAGTGAGTCGCTTGAAGAAAATTTTGGTGAGTCTGAGTCCGCGTGAGCCCTCAGAGCAAGTTATATTCCTTGAGTGAGTCTGAGTGAGCTCCAATCATTTCGCTGACCTTTGCCGGCTGTGCACTGAACAGCTTCAGTGATCATCCACCTCACAGAGTAGGATGGCTCTACACTTTTTTTCCCTTTTTATTGTGATAGACATTATATAGACACTCTCAACGGGTTTTTGCCATTGCAGTTGCCGTCATTTTCCATGTAAAGTTCATATTGATAACATCACCCCACACGTCCTATGTTCTACCCGCAATTTTGAAAAACTCAAAGTGCCCGGAAAACACGGGACTAAAAGGCATACATGTACACACACACAGGCTGTTAGGAGCTTCGACCTTCTGTGCATTGATATGGGCCGATTAGGTGTGCTATAAGTAGCAGCGGTATCGCAACAATAAATTTGTTGGAAGTAGTGCCTGTGTGTGTGTGTGTGTGTGTGTGTGTGTGTGTGTGTGTGTGTGTGTGTGTGTGTGTGTGTGTGTGTGTGTGTGTGTGTGTGTGTGTGTGTGTGTGTGTGTGTGTGTGTGTGTGTGTGTGTGTGTGTGTGTGTGTGTGTGTGTGTGTGCGCCTTTTTTCGTCCATGTTTTCCGTGCACTTTTAGTTTTTCAAAATGGATTACCAATGTGCCCAAACTGCCGCATTGGTCTATCCACGAGTAAAAGCTCGTGAGCGCTGCTGATGGACGCGGCTGAGGCAGAGATGAAATGAGCCAACAGTCTCTGTCGCACGCAGGGTGCATGCGATAAAATCACCCTGCGTGCAAGGCCTGCCGTCGATTGTCCATCAAACATAGAGGAAATTCCTCGCTCGTCTTTCATAAGAAGCATAAAGGGACCCCAGGGGAGGGGAGGGGGATGTTGCGTCGCTCGAAGGGCGCAGTCGATGGCACGTGCGCTATCTCGAGGCATCAGGTAACAACTCGTAAACTTGCCATGCTTTCAACGCTTACTTTGCGTTTAGAGAACTGAGAGCACGAAAACTGCTTCAGCCCCTGGAGGGGCCATATTCCTTAAGTTAAACCAGCTTTTGGTTGAGTTACGTGAGATTCGATCCAAAAGAGTTAGCTGCTAGCCTTACTTCGTATAACAATACAATTTGTTGGCATCACATTCATTACTTCGCCCTTAAGCGAAACTGTTATTTTTTTTAATTTTAAGCATCAGCTTTGACCCTGGAAAGCGTGGGGTGGACGTGTAACATGGCATAGCCGTTTCACAGTGGGTGTTCCAACGCCAGGGCTGTCAGTGAAAGGCCTGCCGCTGACAGCTGTACATAATAAAACCGTACTGCGGCTGCTCTGAACAGGAGGCATGCTTTTATTAATGAGATGACATTTTTAAAAAAGCAAACAAAAAATTCGAATTGGGACCCTAGCACTCATGAGCTCGAAAGAGCAGGGCCTTTTAGGGTTATTTACTGCAAGAGCGATTCCAAACCAGGATCTGCTTCCATGGACGCGAAGCACGGATAATTCTATTGTTTCTTATATTAAGGTGTACTGGAAGAGTTTCTATAGTACACTCTACTTATATCTATTGCTAGGGTTCCCAGATTTCATTCCGCTATGTCCAGAAACAGAAGTGACAGACATTTTAGCGGCACGTGTGTATTTATTAGTAAACATTGCTTTAATTGCGTGCCGTGCGATGCTTGAAACGAGCTAGGTGCAGCATTCCTGAAACAGATGACGTCCGCCAATGAATCGCTGCCTCACTTTCTCGTTGCCGATTGGCCTTGACGTCACGAGCCTCGGAAGAGAGCACGTTTTGCCCTCGGGACGTCTTGCACAACAGAAGCTGCATCGGCACCGCGCATGGCATCGTGGCTTACTCGCGACGCGCGTGTGAGGGCTGTTTATTCAGTGGAATAATTCTTGATCCGTGGTTGTGATTTTGGCAGCCCCAAGATCAAGCTGGAAATGTTTTGACACACCGGCGGTGCCCCAAAACCCGAGACTCTGTCGGAGTTTGGCGCAATTTATGATGATTTTATCAACATGGTGCAGTAAATCCAATTTGGCGCAGTTGGCACAGGAGTGGAGTCACTAATTTTGGGCCCCACCGATGGCAGAGGTGTTTTTTTGACAACTTTACTTTCGTTCAGTTTATGTCACAATTACTACACTGCAGTTCAAAACAACAAAGAGGTTTAAATAAATGGACCACCATACTTCGGTCACCATGCAGCGCTTCGTTAGAAGTGAACCCAGTTTTCTTCTGAGAACTCAAAACAAAAGGAAAAGCTTGGCATTTGCTGCCAGGAAGTGGAGGAAAGCGAACCTAACACGTGCAGCTTCTTGGGACACTGCGAGACTAGAAATCAAGAAAGCGGCCTTGCAGCCATGAAGTGGCAGCATTGTGTGCTCTACACTGGATGAAGAATCAATCTGGTGCTCGGGTCTGTGATCCACAACCGGTCGGGACAGCTCAGGCCGGTTGCAGAGGGAGAGGGATGGGAGCTGAGGTACGATGACCCCAAAAGTGGCAGAACCGGTCCACCAAAAATCTGGGGAATTTTAGCGTTATACCGGTGTCCCACAGGCACTTTTGATTGTGATCGCAGCCGATCCGCATCGGATTTCGTGATCGCGCTCAACAGTGGTCGCTGCTACATGGTCTAAACTAATCCGGAACGGGTTTGGCGCATGCACGATCGTCAGTAAAATCGCGATTTGGGAGCCAGTTCGCAATCATCTTAATCCCAATCGAGCCTAATTCTGTTTGGCCTTGATCGTGATCAGAAATGCCCGTGTTACACCGGTTTTAGATTACTAAGAAAATGCAGATCTGTATTAGTGGTGGGGATGAGCACGTGCTCTGAGGTATGGAATTCCATACACTCTGGTCTGCAGCTGGCAAGCAGTTGCGCAGTGCTACATCATTCTGAAGCAAAGTTTGAGATTGGGCGAGTTGGTAATCCATCTTCAACAACCAGCGCAGAACGGACAAGGGACAAGAAAGGGAACATAGACGAGCACTGTCGACAGGCATCAAGGAAGTGAAATTGGATTCACTCCTAACGAAGCGCTCGTCTATGTTCCCTTTCTTGTCCTTTGTCCGTTCTGCGCTGGTTGTTGAAGAATCATTCTGGGAATCAGCCGATTAAGACTGTCAATTGCAATTGGTAGTACCATTGAGAAATAGAGGAAATGAGTGATTGACATAGATGTGAAGGCTGCTGCAAACATGAGTGTTGAGATTGAAACTGAGTATATCACACTTCGTATGTAAAGACCCCACTTCATTTCCGACTGTATTTGCCTTTTCTCATTCGCTTTGGTGAAGCCGCATTGTGCTTACTGCCATGGTTTGCTACTTATGACAGCAGATGACAAGAAGAATGGAAAAATGAAATCGATCATACAAGATATGGCTTCAGGCTAGTAGTTTCATATCTGCCATTTGAGCCGCCTGAACATGAATCTTTGGTTGCAGTACACCTTGTTTTGGCACTGTGTTTGGGAAATCTTGATGTTTTGATGGTAAGGTTGGTGCAGATGTTGTCCAACACTGCTAAGTAGAGCAACATTTATGGCAGCACACAATTGGAGTCACAGGAAGAGCAGTGGGGCCATGACATGTATGCACAAACCCTCCGTGGGGTGTAGCGCCTATCTTGTGCTGCTAACCAGGAAGACATGGTCTGATTCCAGGCACAGTGGCCACATGTTAAGGGGGGAGAAATGCAAAAAACTCTTGCATACTTAGATTTAGGTGCATAGTTATGCCAGATGGTCAGAATTACTGTGGAATCCCCCGTGACAGCATGCCTCATACTAACTGTGGACATAATTTAGCCGCATAAAAACACACGTAAAGGGAGCAACACAACGCTCATCTTATTGTTGTGTTCGTCCCTTTGTGTTTGTTTTTACTTCGCAGCTAAATTATGTCCTTTAGTAAATACCAACTGGGCCAGCAAATTGTCTTGTTAAAGTTATACCAATGGTATTGCAGTTTTTGTCACATAAACTCGTCGAATTCATTTTTTTTAGGGATGTTTGCACAACTATCATCAGTATTTGTCCCATCTTTTTGTGCAGTCCAAAGGGGATGCGGAACCCACATTGGTGGTGGAAGCTGTGCTTGAGAAGCTAGTTTCAAAGGTGAGCCTCAAGTTGGGTCATTTTGCACTGGTAGAGGTTTCTGCTGTTACCATCTTTATGTACAATTATAACACCGCCGCACAGTTATAATGGAAAGCCAATGCTACAAAACCATTTTTTAATTGATTTAGAGTGCATGTGTTTGTTGTCTTTGCTGATAAGGAGACTTTCATTCTAGTCTGTTTTCATTAACATAATACCCAACCACATCATACTGTTCATCTTGATTCTTTGGTTCAGCTGGAAGAAAAGCAAACAGTAAAGGCTGGTTGTGCTGCTATAGTCTAGGTGGAAATCCAAATGAAGCAGAAGTTCAGGAGTAGATGGAGGCTTGAAGAGATCCTTGAACAGGCAGTTGCTGCCTTGAAGAAAAGACCAGCGACACCCCCTCTTTAAGGGTCTTTATCTATAGTTCAGGTGCCCTCAGTAACCAAGAGAGTGTGTGTTGGTGGCTACAAGACAGTCTTCCTCATGGTGATGGCAACAGTGCTGTTGCTCACTTTAATTCTCAAAGCAGTACACATTTTAGAAAAAATTGCACTCGGACTTCGTTAAAGTGAAATGTAGTGCAGGGTGTTTTTTTTTAGACAACACAGATTTTTTATAAAAATCCTATGACAGTAAGGCTCCTGTCATTTTCACACATGAACTCCACATTGAGGTGGAAATACTTTGCTGCAGCTGAAATGACACTGTTGCAACCAATTAACAAAAACTCGTTTATTAACTTTTTTAATGATTGACTTGAGGGCAGTTGTTTATGTTAGAAAATTGTAGTGCATGATAATTTATGGCATACCCATTTTTTTTTTTAGGAATCACAAAACTCGCTCGTAGTTTTAGATATTCATGATCGAATTTTAGAGGGGCCCTGCAACACTTTTTCAGCATGGGCAGAAAACTCTGCCGATCGGTAGTCGAGGCTCCTGAGAACACGTGAGCCAAACCACTTGCACAGTTTATGGTGTGCTTTAAGCCCAATTTGTTGGCTAACCAACCATATAACGATTACTAATATCCTAAACTACTCTGAATACACGTCAAAAGAATTCACTTTACGTATTCACCAGCATTTGTTGCATAGGTGTTCACCGCGGTGGTATGTACTGTACAATGGTTATGGTGCTAGGCTGCTGATCTGAACAGCGCGGGGCCGAACCGGGCCGCGACGATCGCATTTCTATGGAGGTGAAATTCTAGAGGCCCGTGTACTGTGCGATGTGAGAGCACGTCAAGGAACCCCGGACAGCGGAAATTATCCGGAGCAATCCACTGCCGTGTGCCTCATAGTCCGAGTCGCTTCGCGACGTGCAGCCGTACAAACAACAGCTACATTAACGCATTTCAGCACTAGCTATATTACACAGCACTGAGGGTGCTTACACAAATCGGCATGCACTTGGCGCATAAATAACCATCGCATACATCAAATACGGGATAAGCATTATACTTGAAATGCAGAAGTTACTTACCTCCAAATGAAGAGAATCAGAGCTGAGGGAATCAGTATCCCTCGATCGGCGCTGATGAATCCAAGACATCGCTCAGTACCGTAATAGCACTGCTCGAACGTGCTGGTCTTGTCGCATAACACTTTTCGCAGATTAAACACACCAAAAATAACTATTTCACACAGATTCCACTCGGAAACTTGCTGCAATCTGCGAACACACAGGACACGCACATGAAGTGATGACACCAGGCCTACGCACCATGTGCGCTGTACGAAACTGCGGCGCGGCCAAAAGTGTCATAATAATTTATACTGTGTAATTGGACAGTTGTCTGTGATGCTGTTAACTGTAAATAAAAAATACAATTTTTTTATTTAACATTCATATTCTAAAGTAGATTATTTACCATTAGAGTCAGCAAACATCAAAAATATAAAAGGTACGAGACTATTGCTACTGAGATGCAATCAAACAGGGCGGCAATGTGGCATTCTTCATGGCGGCGTTGTAGCGGCGTCATAGAAAATAGAGCATTGCAAGCTAGCAGAGTTCACTGTTTTCCTATCATATCATACAATAGCGAATGTTGAAAACAAGAGCTCTTTTTTACAGGGAAGTAACTGTCGTGCTTTAAACACGAGTTATTTGTGCAACGGCTTAGTATGACCAAACTGAGCAAGCACCTCGTTGGACATCTGCAGTCGACGCTGTGTCGATCGGGCGCGATATACTACAAAGATCGAATCAATGTGTGTGTTTTCAGTGATATTATGGAGTAATGATCAATTGCAACGTGGTCAGTACGTGATATCCCTTCTAAGTACACATGGTTTGTTTACGTGTCGCGAGAGATTGCAATTAATACATTTTTGGAAATGTGCACCGTGGTGCACATTTCCAAAAATGTATTAATTAATCTCGATCCTTTGGCTGCGGATTAAATTCTGTTCTCCCGTAATGTATGTAAGTGAAAGAACGTCCACAAATATTTTATCAATGTCCACTATTGGATATTTAAGTACAAATGCACCTGTGCGCACCGCGATCACTCATAGTGCTGCACTTTCCCAAATAAGCATCTTCAACTGAAGCCAGCACAATCCCAGTTCCAACCAGTAGCCTTGCAGTCCCAACTGGAACCAGTTCCTACTGGGACCAGTTCAAGACCAGTGGCCTCATATTGGAACCAGTTTGATCCCAGTTCAAGACCAGTAGCGTTCTACTGGAACCAGTACAGTATCAGTTCAAGACCAGTAACTTCCTGTTGGGACCATTAAAAACCAGTAGCCGACCAGTTGATTACCAACTGGGACCAGTTGAAACCAATAGAAACCAATAGAAACCAGTAGAAACCAGCAGAAACATTTTCACCTGGGAAGGAAGGTACATATAGGGGACGTTAACTGTACTATTTTAATTGTAGTAATTGTGGCAAGTTGTCTTTTCATACGCTTTACTTTCTTCACATTTATATCATATAATTACTACAATACAATCAAAACAGTGCAGTTAAGTTCCCCTATACCTTCCTTGGCTTCATTATATGTTGGTTTTCATTAAGGTTGTATCAAAAAAATGAACCCTTCAAAATCCCTTCTTTTGTTCATTCATAGCAAGGGTCTCGTTCCGGCAGACTTGACGCCTTAGGTAGTATGCGAGGGCTTATTTGTCAGCCGGCTACATGTTAAAAAAAAGATCATGTGCTACGTGACGCCAGCTGGCAGAAAAAAGTGTTCCACACTCGCCGTCACGGCTACAAGCAGTGCTAACACTCCCAGATTTACATGCACATAAATACTCAATAAAGCGGCCGAGAGGACAACCACCACAATAGCTCCTTTGGTAGAGCACCGGGTGCGTTATCCGAAGGTCGCAGGTTCAGTCCCTGCCGGCGGCAAGTGGTCTTTTCATGCACTTTACTTTCTTCTCATTTATATCATAATTACTAAAATACAATTAAAACAGTGCACTTAACATCCTCTATACCTTCCTTGGCTTCATTATCTGTTGGTTTTCATTAAGCTTGTATCAAAGAAGCAAGGCCTTAAAATTTCCTTCTTTCGTTCATTTTATGCTGACTTAGCACGTTGGGGGGCAGCGTCGCAGCAGTCACCACCACCTGCACAGCCCACACACAGCGAGCTGTCACTTGTGGCGCATGCCCTCAGTATGGCAGTAGTTATTTCTGCTGAACCATAACAGCAACCAAGCCCGGTTACCCCAGGGTCACCAGCAACAAACCAGTTATCGGTGGCAGCCTGCGATGCACAGCAAATGTGCAGGACCGCCAAAAGGTTCCACAGTGGGTGCAGTCAAGACTGCCTCAGCCTCTCCAGCCCCTGCTAGCACTGGCAACAGCCAGCAGAGTCTGGACCGAAAAGCAGTGCCGTCGGCCTCCAGGCTGGTGGGCGCAAAAGCTTTGTCCTCCGAGGCAAGACTTTCACATAAACTTCCTCGCTCGCAAGAGCGTGTGTCCGGCACCTCCCAAGTTGCAATGGACACTTCACCTATCCTGACAACGCATCAAGCACCTAAGGAGCGGTGAGAAACCCTCGACCGCTCCAGAAAAGACAAATCACGGGTTACCATGCCTGGAAAGGTCTCTATAACTTAAAGGAGTACTGACACGATTTTGAAGTGCAGCAAAACGGACGTTTTTGGTTTCCTTGGCATGTAGTGTTAACGCTCTCCCCACACCGCATCCGGGAAACACGTATAAATATTTAAGTTTGATTTTAAAGTTTTCATCTCCCAGCATCTGCAAGGCAGCTTCACCGCATGGAGAGCCCTATGACGTTTAAAGTCAGCTCACTTGGTTTGCGAAATCTGGGTTCTGCATGCATCCTAAATCACAGTAATCGCTGTCGGAGGCACTGGACGACAGTTCACTCATCATGAACCACGTTCGACTGACAGCAAAGGACAGCAGGTGCATATTTCGTGGGTTGCAGTCTGCCCGTGACGTCACGGGCCGACTTGACACGTCACTATGAAGCCGCCCTCTCGAAACCGAAACCGAAACTGCTGGTTGAAAGAAGCGGTATTAAAAATATATGCAATGCATCCCCAGGTAAACGACACTCTTTTTAGGGTTCTCGACACCCGTGCTTTCATTTAGAGCAACAACCCGAGAAATTTTAAAATTCATGTCAGTACTCCTTTAAGGCAATACCTTTCTTTCTTGTACACACAGCACTATTTTTATTTCAATATGGATACGCAAATTATGCAGTGGAACGTGAGAGGCCTTCTCAGGAACCTTGATGACGTTCAGGAACTTCTACACAAACACACACCAAGAGGGCTCTGTGTACAAGAAATACTCTTAAAATCAACACATACTAACTTTCTTGGATGTATGTCATATTACACAAAAACTTCCGTGATGCTCTTGCATCATCTGGTGGCATTTCCACCATAATAAATAAAAATGCATCATTTCAGCGTTTGCAGCTGCAAACGCCCTTGGAAGCAGCTCCGTTAGAGAGGTTTTTACAGTGGAGGGAGGGCTGTTAAGCTTTTTGTTATGCCGGTTTGCGTCACCCGAAAACCAGGCTTATGCGAATATTCGAGCACTTCGAATATTCGAACGAATATTACAGTATTCGAATTCGCTTCGAAACGAATTTAAATTCCAGGAAATTTCGAAGTATTCGAAATGAACGAATAGACATATACACTGAAACCTCAGTGATACGATCACAGCTCATACGAATTCCGGGGTGATACGAATTTTTCATTGGTCCCGGCGAAGGCCCCTTGGCCTGCAATGTAATGGAGTACGGTTGTTGCGAACCGATTTTCACCCTGCGACGTTTGATACGAACGTACGCTACCGCCCCAGGTACGAAGAGGTGCTGTCCGCGCTGTCGCGGAAGACGCGTCAAGCACGTGCGAGCGCGGGTACGCGAGCGTGGGCATGCGCGCCGCCAAATCGCCAGAATTACGGTGAAAGAAAAACACTTTCCTTGCGGTCAGAACAAACATTCAGAGACGCGTCACGGCCTCCGAGATTGTGTGCGCGAATCTTTGAGGCTCTTATGTGCTTTCGTATGCCTTCGCATTTAGATTACAGAGGACATTAGCGCCATGCTTTTTTTTTCTAACGCGTCGACGCGCGCTGCTGTCGTTGTACTGTGTTTACACGTGCCTGCCTTGTGCATCAGACATCCCATGAAAGGTGGACGAGGACCGAAAGAAGGCGAGGACGGTCTTGGCGAAGGAGTTTGGCCTCACAACGTCAACATGCGCGACCGTTGAGGTCGCGCTTGTGCGGGCACGGCCGTAAATCTCCCAAAAAGCATCCCCAACACCTCCGCAATAGCAGAGTCCTTGAATGCTTTGGCAATAGCAAAATCATAACACAGGACCGTGGTTCCGTAATTTTATGGCCTTGATCCATCGCGTCAAAGCGCTTGTTTTTCTTACTTTCGCTGCAATACTCCGGTGTCATGCAAAAAAAGCATACTAAAGTTTGGAAGGGGCTACTGCTGTCGTGGGTAACAACGCGCCTGGTTCATTAATTAAGTACGCGCGCACGGGCTGTATATTTACGAGTGCGTGTATGATTGCCGACATCTAAAAACTTAACTGACAATCATTCAGGGTTCTTCCTGACGTTGCAGCGGCCCTGAAAAACAATAAATGAAAATGTACGCCAGCTTTATTTTGTTGCATGCTAATTATCTATGCTGTCTGATGATACGAATTTCGGGTGATACGAATATTTTTGGTGGTCCCGTGATATTCGTATCACCGAGGTTTCACTGTATAAACCACATGTAACCCCCTGTAAAGGTGGTTTCACTGCAGTGGACGTGTGTTATACGGTGAATACACCTTTCCAGGAGAAATTTGCACTGCCGCGAAGCCCCATTTCAAGGTTAAATGAACACACAGCAAAATCTCGTAAATTCAAAGTGACTGGGACTGTGAAAAATCTAATTAGGTGGGTTTTCGAATGAACCAAACATACAAAAAGCGGAATGCAAGGAACTTTGAATTACTGGAAGTAATCAGAGGTGGTCGTTTACTGTGTCTGCTAGTTTGCAGCTACAAGGGTTATGTTTTCCAGCAATACCTGGTCCCAATTTTGCCGCTAAACCGGGGAAACGGCGGGCTTCGCTGCTGCCAGCGCAAAAAAAGAAAAGGAGGAAAAAAACGGTCTCGTGGTCAACTGAAATGCGTGCCTGCGGAAAAGAAGACGTGCTTTGCTGCAACACAGTGGTGACACGCGGGCAGCATGTCTTCGTCCCCCTCTCTTGTCCTGTGTCAAATTTTGCGCTACGTGATCAGTCAGCATGTCACGTCATGATGCGACCATTCGCCCATTCTTTCTGGTAAAATAAAGAATTTAATAATGACCAGTGTGACGGAATTCGCGATGTGTTCTAGGTGGAAAAGATGATCATTGAAGTTTTCGAACCGAGTTTTCGAAGTAGGCGTTGCAGGCAAGTACTCCGCCAGCAGTGTAAGTGCCCAAATTGCCGGAACAACCGCCAATCGGAGGTTTGCAGACATCACAAATTCCGTCAGACCGCCCTTTATTAATTTCTCTATTTTCCCAGAAATAATGGGTAAATTATGACGCACTGACGTTGAGAGAAGCATGCGTCATGCTGCCCACGTGTCATCGCTGTGTTGCAGTGCAGCACATCTTTTTTTTCCGCAGGCGCACATTTCAGCTGATCACGAGACTGCTTCTTCTTCTTATTTTTTTTTCTTGCGCTGCCAGCAGCGAGGCTGGGGTGCTCAACTTGTTACTCATTAGTATCACTACAATGCATTGCCTTGTGGCTCATACGGGCCATCGTTTCTGCGGATTTGCGGCTAAATCGGGACCGGTAATTGGCACATGGCACCCAAAGTTTTCGAATTAACCGGGCTGGTACTGGCCGGCGCTTCAAATTATCCACTCAAATTTACATTCCAAAATACGGGGCCGCAGAAATACTTCTAATTATGCGGGATTTCAAAATAACCGAGTTCGAAATAATGAGGTTTTACTGTATTACCCTCACATCGATTAATCGTTTTTTAAGTCTAAAAGCTTGTTATACCGGCTTATATGCTCTAAGTATAGTAAATTTTAAAATGTAACTTATTTTACATGCTATCACGCTTGCATTCTACCGAAAGCCAAATCCTGCTACTACCCAAAGTTGCTTCCACTTCCCTTTGAACCAAAAAGAATGACATGCATATGCCTTGTTTCAACTTTAAAAATATTGCGTTGGTTAGTTGAGTCCTGAGAAATATGCTCATTTTTCTTTATTATATGTAATATACACTATTCGAATTCGCTTCGAATTCGCTTCGGACCTAAAATTTACTATTCGCACAAGCCTACCAAAAACTATCATCATCAGGAACAGGTATGAGCCACAGAAAGTGGACAATCCAAGTCGAATTTCCAATGAGGCTAGTGAAGCCAAGCTCAGGAAGATACTAATTACTACTGTCGGAGTCGAGTCCAATTATTAAGTCCAATTAGCACTAATTAAGACTAAGCCTAAATAAGACTAAGCTGTGTGTGATTGAACCAAGCCCACCCGAGATAGTTTATATGGCTTAATTGTTCGATTTAAGCTAAATAAGCTGAGTCAAGGTAAGTATAGTCAAATCTAATTAAGCTTAGTTGAGCATGGTACTGTGTAATTAGGCCAAGTATAATTAAGACTAATGAACTCAATCCTAATTAAGCCAATAAATCCGAGCAATCCAAGTCGAATTCCCAGTGAGGCTACTGAAGCCAAGCCCAGGAAGATGCTAATTATCCTGACTGAGTTGAACCTAATTATAACTAATTAAGTTGTGTAAGACCGAACCAAGCCCACCCGAGATACTTGAGTTTCATGTCGCCTAACTATGCTAATTAGGCCTACCGTATTTCCCAATGTATAACTCGCACCTTTGTATAAGACACACCCCCTACTTTTTACGAATTTCGCAGGAAAAAATTAAATGTGACGCATACCTCTGTATAAAAACGGCAGGAAGTGGAAGATGGAAGCTGCGATGAAAAAATCCGTAAACAGGGGGTGGGTGCTCGAGCCAACGTTTCGACAAGTGGACTTGTCTTCTTCAAGGCTGGAAGTTCCAGCCTTGAAGAAGACAAGTCCACTTGTCGAAACGTTGGCTCGAG
This sequence comes from Rhipicephalus sanguineus, assembly GCF_013339695.2. Classification (NCBI taxonomy): domain Eukaryota; kingdom Metazoa; phylum Arthropoda; class Arachnida; order Ixodida; family Ixodidae; genus Rhipicephalus; species Rhipicephalus sanguineus. The sequence goes on along the minus strand of NC_051176.1, from coordinate 329,655,316 downwards.
CACCCACCCCCTGTTTACGGATTTTTTCATAGCTCTGTATAAGACTCATCTATTTTTAACTCTGTCAACATGATAAAACACAGTGACGCACGCAGAGTACATTCATTGTGAAATGCGTAGTCACACATGGACTGAATACCTGTAAGCAGCAGCATATTACTTGTAAATGACGCTGTTCTAAGGCGCTGAAAACCAACATTCATTCCACTGGATTCGAAGCCACATCCTCCAGCGCACTGTCAAAATTTTTCCCTCCTCGGCCGGCAGCATCGCTGGGTTGCCGTTGGCGGCCTCTGAGTGACTCTTTTACACGGCATTCTAAGCCTTGAAGCACATTGTTGGCGTTGCCTCTACGGCATTATGAGGCTTGGCAGGAAGAGATAAACAATGATTGCGCTGCACAGTTAACGCGTACACACACGCATACAAAACCTAAATGGTTACCGGTAGCTGGAAGCTGACTACTGCTGGTGCTGGACTGCAGCGACGTCTCACACGGAAACTGATGATGATAACGAAGTTGGTACTTTCACTTTTGTATTACAAGGAAACGTTGTGGTGCCCTTTTTTATTTAGTGCCTCAGTTTCGTGGGTTTAATGCTTCGTTTAAGAACTAACAATTCAAAAAGTACAAGAGCGAGCGCTGACGATGGTGACTTTCATTGCGGCCATAATCTCCGTGGTCGCCGCCTGAACAGCAAGTAGCCTACATCTAAGACCACACCCGCTTTATTGTTATAACAAGGTTAAATATCTCTTTACAAATGCTCTTACTCCCCATATATCGTACTCGCGAATGAAATATGGACATAATGGTCTCGCAAAATCGCATGACTTTTTGCATATGTAAGACTCACCGTTGTATAAGACGCACCAGCGAAAATATCGAAAAAAGGTGCTTCTTATACACTGGAAAATTCGGTAATTGAGATTGAGCCAAGTCAGGACTTGCTAGGAGACCACCAGCTCCCCTGTAACTCAGCCTTGCGCCTCTAGTGCAAGCTGCTTACATTTTTTTTAATCAAGCTCATAACCTAGTCAAGAGTTCAATGAAAGTTCGTGTAGTCAGGCATTGAATGAGATAAAACATGGTCACTGACCAAGTCTGATGAAGTTGCTTGACATTTCACGTCGGATAATTTCGTCAATGGGGTCATGTAAAAAATATCGTGTGCTGATTACCGTCAGGTATATATTGGTGAAACAGGAATGTTCTCCCGACGTCGCAAAGGACACCATTGTGACGTGACTAATAACAGTCACGCAACGAACGCCATTGCCGAGCATGCACATGAACATAATCATATCGTTTACTGGGATAATGCCACTATCATCGCCATGGAAAAGAATATGTCATCCCGCCAGCGTCTAGAACCATGCACATCATTCAGTCGACACCTGCTACAATGAATAGGACAAGAAGGAGTATGCCTGCCATTTACACACGCTTGTTGCTTCACCTACTGGCTACTTAATTCACGACGACTTCCAGTCCAGCTCAGTGAATAAGGAACCTGTTTGCAATTCCAAAACATTGGATAATTTCATCAGACTTGGTCAGTGACAGTGTTTGACCTCAAGCTCATAACCATTTGCTTACTTTATATACCCCCACACTACCACTGACACAACACGAATTTCAGTCCTTAATAGATGAATTGCCAGAACCCCACTTCGTCCTTAGCAATGTCAGTGCACACAGCAGCTTGTGGGGGGACACTCGCGGCGATGCGCGAGGCCGTTTGATTTAGCAGTTTCTGTTTTCCGCTAGTGCATGTTTACTGAATAAGAAGGAACCTACATTTTTTAGCCTTGCAAACAAAAGTTATTTATCTATAAATCTTAGCATTGTTTCACCCACCCTTTTACGTGATTTTAACTGGGACATTAGGGTCGATCTACCACTGACTATCTCATGTATTGAGGCACACATTCGTGATGGGTTTGCTCACAAGCAGTTCTTCCTGTCTGTATTCCTTGAAATGGAGAAGGCATACAATACCACATGGCATTTTGGAATATTGAGAGACCTCTCAGAATTAGGTATGTGCAGTAAAGTGTTGAATTTTATAGGGAGCTACTTGTCAAACCGAACATTCCGTTTTCGAGTGGGCAATGTATTTTGACGACTTTTTGTGCAAGAAACTTGAGTACCACAGAGTGGTGTCCTCAGTTGTACACTTTTTATTATAAAAGTAAATTCCTTGCGTTTGTGCATCCCATATTGTAATATGTTTTATTCAACATAAGTGGATGTATGCATAGGTTTTAAATCCTGTAATCTCTCAATTTGCGAGCAACAGGTTCAGCTTTGTGTTAACAGAGTCTGTAATTGGGCAGACAAGAATGGTTTCAGTTGGAATCCACAAAAGAGCACCTGCATACTGTTCTCTATGAAGAGAGGCCTCCACCCTGCAATCCTTATATTGAGTTACAGGGTCAACGTGTAGCTTTTAAAAGAGAACAGAAATTTTTAGGTATAATTCTAGACACGAAGCTTACCTTTGTACCGCACATTATCTTGAGGAGAAATGCCTGAAAACAATGAATATCTTAAAGGTGCTGTCATGCACAACCTGGGGTAGCGACAGAAAATGTCTCATGAGTGTCCATAAAAGCCTTATACACACATTTCTAGACTATGAGGCGTAGTTTACCAGCCTTCACCACCAACTGCTGTGAAAATGCTGGACCCTGTTCACCAGTCAACTGCCGATTTTTCGGACACCCGATTTTCCGGACATGCTCGAAAATTCGGACACTTTCGCGGCACCGTCACCAGCCCCATAGACGTCAGTGTATTAGAACGTCTGAAATTTCGGACGCTGAAGTTATTCCGCGTCCGATTTTTCGGACTTTCTGCCCAAATTGCAGGTCCGAAAGGCATTATTTGAAGCCCTCACCTCTGCCGCGTCTATCATCTCGTAGGTCCGAGCCAGCGCTTTCGCGAGTCTATCTGTTTGAGACAGTAGCAGAGTCCGAAAGTCAGCTTTGTTGCAATGCCGAAGCGTTATGGGGTGAAGCAGACCAGAAATTCAAAGGGGCCACTATCGCGGCGCCGTGCAGCGATGTTGCGGATAAGCAGCGGAAATGCACGGAGGCGTGATGGCGGCAGGTGGCAAACGCGCCAGTACGGCTTAATCGCTGACAACCCTTAGGATAAGCATCTTCAGTTAACTGCTCCGTAGTGCACGTGGCCTAGCGCAGTTGCATGCGTACTGCACGCATTTAATAGGCGAGAACCCAAATACGCCGCGCCGCCATTCATGCTGCCTCTTTGTGCGAGACCGCTAAGTGCGCCGCATAGACTCGTTGCCTTCACGGACGAAACCAGCTCGCCATTGCCGCGCCCATGTGCGGTCAGGAACAAAGTGCGCATCACGAACCCTTTCATGATAAATGCGTGCGTACGATACAGCAACCGTACAGTGACGGCGTCAGCTTAGTTGGCGATGTGCTGCACACAACTAGAAACGATCGGCTTCACACGGCAGCAAATGTTGCGTATCGCATCGTTTACGTGTGCACACGCATCGGGGAAAGCCGGATGAGTCGTCCGCTCTTCCGCCAGAGTCTGTGTTCCGCGTCATCGTTTCCAAACGCTCCATGCGAGAGAGCCGTAATCTATCCAGCGCTTTGCTGGTATCAGCGGCGTTCATCACGAGATGCAAACTTGCAAGTGGCGGTTGGTACGCGGTTAAGCGGGGTTCGCGGCAGGTACCGAATGTATTTGCGAGAGCCTGGGCGCGCACAAAAATGCCTGATAATTGTACTGGGAGGCATTAATGCTATTTCGGACATGGCTGTGGCGATTTGACCGCTTGAGCGGAATATAAAAGCATGAATTCGTTTTTTCGGACTGCCCAACTTTTCGGACGATTTTGCCGTCCCTAGGGGGTCCGAAAAATCGGACGTTGACTGTATTTAGGCATTCGCCTTTCTACAGGTGCCTTCAGAACTAGCCTTGTATAAAGCCTCTATGTGGAATCAGACGAGTGGTCGCTTCATATGCAGAGATTGTACCTATCTTTTATGTACTTCCTGAAAGTGAATGCAAGCACTGATCATCCTACATATGCTGTGAATGACTTGTCCAGCTGTCAGCTCTTTCACTATACTGACCCACAGAGACGGAGCCCTTCTTGCTGCGTGTGCGAGCACTGGCTGAGGAAACATATGTTTCACTGCCCGAGCACCGCTTAACACTGTCGTGACCACGGAAAAATCTGTTGTTTTTGGGTAGTCCAGGAAATATTTTTTTTCCTGCCACAGAAATAATTGATGCTAAAGTTAGGGTATCAAATGATAGAGGAAGAATTGGTCTTTCTAACAGTATTGATTTCAAACATCAGATTTATTTTGAATGTTATAAAAAAATTATTAAACAAAGAAAAATGCATCAAAAAGGAAAAAAAAATTCATAAAAACATCAATGCTACTCTGCACAGGGTAAACATAACAAAATCAAAATATATGTTTTGAATGTAAAGCCTACATAGAATAATAGCGCAAATATAACCTCTGTAAGTTAAAGAGTTATTAACATACTTACAAAAATATAGGCACTAGTGCCTATCATGCCACTGCGCAAAGCAGTTTCTTGACGCAGTGAAACAAAGGCTGGCTGCACATGTTTCACAAAAAACATTTTTTGTTCTGTTCAACTTTCCTAGCATAGCTTGCAGTTCTGGTATTTTTCAGTTTTTGTGGTTGGTGCTGGGGACCCTGAGGCACCTTCTTCTTCATTCTTTAAAATGAACAGTGTAGCCTGTTCCAAATCTGCAAAAACCCATAATTTGTACCCTCATTTGACCACTTTGTTCCTCATATACTGCCGAATACCATACCGACCTTCAGATTTCACCATTTTCTAAACCACGGAAAGGTTCCGACGTGGTTGAGAAAATAGCGCAGAAGAATCGTTTGTGTTGCAATAGGCACGTTGCACTTCTAACACCGCGCTACTGCGAGCGCCTCTGACGGCAGCGTGTGTGTCCTCGTCGGGAGAGCGGCAAGCAGTCGCGCCTGCTTGCCCTTGGCGACTGTGGCAGCTAAGCGTTAGCTGCATCACTCTGCACCGTTGTCCAAGAAGAACAAAACATTGCTGGATGCCATAATATGTCACGAATAAAGCCTGAACATGGGACGTAGAAAATGCGAGGACGAACACTGTTTTCTTCTCTTTGTCCTGTGTTAGCACCATTACTCTGCTTTCTGAAAGATGTATAAGCTAGCCCGCCTTTCGATGCTTGCTCAGTCCATAATATGAACACCTACGGCAACTCGGCAGGACAAGGATTTACACCTTGACAACACGCCAATAAGAGTTTCATCGCGCCAAGCTATGAATAGCACCAGCTTTTTTTTAAAGATTATTCTTTGCATTGAACTTTCTGGGTGGTTTACAAAAACTGAACGCATTGAACATGCAAAAGATTGCTGCATTCTTCATAAGATGCTCAGTAAGCATAAATTCGCATGCAAATGAGCAGCATGACAAATAAATGGGTTGAAATTTCATTTGAACACCTGATGTTTCCTTCAGCTTGTGGCAACAAGCTACAACATTGCTGTTTCAGTGCAGCGAACTTTCACTTTAACAAACTTTTTCCTAAGGTCCCTGCAAGTTCGTTCAAGTGTAGTTTCACTGTACTGGCATAATCCTCACTGACCAGGATTGCAGCTTCAACTTGCTCAAGTACACCAACAGTCCTTCAAACAGCCTAAAAACGGAAGCAGGCCACAGCTTAGCCTTGTCACGTTGCAATGATGCAGCGTCTCTCTCTGCTACGATCTCGTTGCTTCAAACAGCATCTGTGGCATCAAAATGTTTTTCCCACACTTGTACTTCTTAAAAATTGAAGGTGAAAACGCCAGCTTCTTATCATGGTGTTGCAAGCTTTTCCTTCTCTTGCTGATGGCAATCGGTAAAAAAAACCAGATGTTCTCGCTCAAGATTTAGGAAGGCGTCATCACTCATGTGAACCATCCTTGTGTACTCGTATGTAATGCTCAATGTGGTCAGGTCCACAAATGATGAGATATGGGGAAAACTCAGTGCCAACACCACCAGATTCCTTGGGTGCCCAGCTCTCCCAGTGCAGCACTTGGCTCATCTGCCCCCCACCATACTCCCTGCGCCAACATAGCAAGTGCTCTCGTAGCGCTGTGGCGAAGTTTCATGACCACAAAAGCATTGAAGGGCTCTGGTAGTACTACTAATTGAGAATATTTTCCATTTGTTGCAAATTGTACATCAATTCTTTTAAATAAAGCTTGCATAGTATATTTAAAAGTAAGTAGGCTGTCCTGCTAAGAAAGTATGCCCAAAGGTTGCTGTATTTTGGTGGCTCCTTAATGCACAGTTGAATAAGCAATAGTGCTGTTAAGCAGGTCTACCATAGCTGCTTTCATAAAAAAAAAGTTTTTCACATACAGATTTGGCAGAGCTATGCACAATTTCTTTGCGCTGAAAGCATATGCACTCTGTATGCTGCAGCAAATAGCTCAGAAACATGTTCTCATTGTAAAACAAAGTATCCAATTTTTACTTTTGTTATTATGCAGCCACGCAGTGGAAGTTGCTTTATCTTTGACCAAGAGAAAGACATCTTTGAATCCTCTGTGGAAAACCTGGATGTGGACTTGTTTGCTCCAACAAAGGTAAGTAGACAGGATTTTGGTAAGACTGGTGCGAGTTGGCTCATGATCTTGAGCAAGCTTCTTCAGTGCAAAACAGACTACGACGAAAGGCCAAGAAACTAAGTGCTCATCTGTGTCTCTTTGTTTCTTGGCATTTTGTCTTTGTTTTGTGCACTGAAAAAACGTGCTTAGGATTTTGGTATTTGTGGCATGAAAGTAGATACAGAATTTTGTATTTCTCATACCTGCTTTTGCCTTCGCACGTTTAAATGGCACTTAGGGACAGGCAACAGGGAGGCATGTAGGGCTCTCTGCAAACAGATTGTCACCTGCCACCTTTGGATTGGGTTTGAGGGTCTTAAATATGTGCTCATAGAAGAATAGTCTAAATCTGGGGTTACTCTCTTGAATGACCCTAGCAACTTTGTCAACCTTGCTTGGTGCCACTGTGCAATGTAGTTTCTTCATTGTCGAGAGCACTTTAGTCTGGATGTCAGGTTCTTAGCTCTTGACTCGTAACCCAGTGGCAGAAACCCTTCCCAAAAGAGTGTCCTGAATTCTTCTCATGTTGGGAAGAAATATGTCTCCATTAGTTTTCCGCACTTTTTCCCTCCATATACACATGGGCTCTATACAATACAGCCGCAGGTTTGTCATTCTAATTGTTGCCACGAAGGCAGCGCCACTTGTTAGCATAAACATTTTTTTTACCTTATAACATGCATCATATTAAGTGCAAATGACTATATTGTATAAAAAGTATAATTGTAAACAAGTATGGTTGATTAATAACATCTGAGTATGTACAGCAACATAAGTGCATCTATGTTGTAGTACCCAGTATTTTCCGCAAGTTACTCCGACGACTGTGTGGGCCAATTTCATATTGTGACTCTCACTTTAATCACAAACAGCATGGTGGATCATGTCAGTGAAATTTTAATTTCCACTAACATCTCATGACACGTTCTGGGCAGTTGTCAATCACTCTGATCTCTGCTTGAAACCCACATAGGAGAAACGCTCTTTGTCTAGACTCCAGAGTGTGATTCATCACATGTTCGGCTTGAAACACAGAAGTTGGACAAGTCTTTCCTCCTACAGCCCACTGAGCAAAAGAAGCCTCCTCCTGGTGGTGTCTCACTGTTTGGGGGCTCAAGCCTTTTTGGAGATGAGCTGAAGAGTCGACTTGGGAGAGCCAGCAGCATACCAGGTCAAGTGCTCCCTACCTCTTGCTTGCCTGATGCACTCAAGGAAGAAGAAGCCTTTGTGGATGTAAGGAGCAATCTTGTACCTTCCATATTTTTGCTGTGATGGCACAGAGGGAATGTTTTAACGTATAAAAACTTATATAAATCATTGGTTTCGAAAGGAGAACTCTCTCCATGAGGGTTCATCAGAAGGGGATTCCGTCAAGCTGGCATTTTCTGCAGTGATGTGTACCCTCGCTTTTGAATATATTAATTGGCATAATTGCGTCGCATCGGCCCGCACATCCAAAGAATTCCTTGAAGTCGTCTTCATGTACAGCTTAAGCCAAGTTGTTACCACACCTACTCGAGGTAGCAACATCCTCGATTTAGTTCTAACCACCGATAGTGAACAAATTAATTCCTTACAGTGTGTACAAGGTGTTAGTGACCATAACATCTTGCTTTTTAACATAGCCATTGAGCTCCCTGACTGTCAGCCGTCGACCAAGTACATTCCAGGTTATAACAAAGCAAACTTTTCCGAAATTAACAATCAGCTGGAATCTTTCTTCGAAGACTTCCAGCGGTCAGCTTCTGTCCGTACAGTTGAGCAAAACTGGACACTATAAGGGCAAACTTTTGTCTCTTATTGATGCCTATGTTCCTCTTGTGCGCATTCACGGAGATGCTGGGAGGCCCTGGTATACCAATAACCTCAGAAACCTATCTAGAAAAAAAAAAGCGCATTTTCCGTGAACTCAAGCGAAGTAACAATCCGCAAAAATGGGACAGATACTTTACGGTGCTGCGTGAATACACCGGCTTAACTGAGGCACTCTAAGCCTAAATATTTTCACCTGGACCTTCTGAGCATTCTGCAAGACAACCCTCGCAAATTCTGGAACTCATTGTCACCAAAACGCACCTCATGTCATAGTATAGTGCTTATTAACTCTGACGGGTCATCTATTCCAGGGGATGAGCATCCTGATGTCATGAACATCTATTTTTGCTCAGTTTTCACTAATGAACCTATTGCCAATATTCCTACGTTGCCATCTCGTAATTTTTCGACAATGTCGGAGCTCATTATAACTATTCAAGGAATCGCGAACTTAATCGACAACCTCAAACTTTCCAGTGCACCAGGCCCAGATGGCAAAACGGCTAAAGCCTTAAAGGGCACCAAAGCGCAATGTAGCCGCTTCTTGCAATTGATTTTCACTCAGTTCGTTGCCTCTTCCACTATTCCGAATGACTGGAAAATCAGCCATGTTGTGCCCATACTCAAATCTGGTAGCCGTTCCAATCCGTGTAATTACCGCCCAATTTCTCTAACCTGCATACCTTGTAAACTCCTAGAGCATATTCTGTATTCCAGCATCACATCTCATCTAGACAAGCACTCTTTTTTTTTTCCCAAGCAGCATGGATTCAGACAGGGCTACTCATGTGAAACACTACTCTATGAGTTTACCACAGACCTTCACCTTAACCTTGATTCCCGTTTTCAAACTGATGTCATCTATCTTGACTTCTCAAAGGCGTTCGATCGAGTCGCCCATCGTCATCTAACTTCAAAACTTGCTTGCCTCAACCTTGATACCCATGTACTATCCTGGATTGAGTGCTTTCTCATGAACCGCTCACAACACACTGTCATCGATAATATTCAGTCATCAAGTAGCTCTGTCTTGTCAGGTGTACCACAAGGCTCAGTGCTCGGACCTCTCCTGTTCCTGATCTTTATAAATGACATCCCTGCCAACATTTCTTCATCCATTCGATTATTCGCTGATGACTGCGTCCTCTATTGGCGCATATCCTCCACCAATGACCAGCTTATCCTCCAGGAAGACTTAAATAAAATTGTAAATTGGTGTTCTGTCTGGCTTATGTTCCTCAACGTTTCCAAATGCAAGTACATGTGTGTTACCCGCAAGCACACAACCTTGAATTACCAGTACTCTCTCAAATCTTCGGCGCTCACCCAAGTCGAGAGAGCGTATGCATGGGCATGTTGATAATTCATGTTTCACTTTTTGAGCGCACAAAAGAACAGGGACGAAAAACGACATGGACACAGCGCTGAGCTGCGTCGTTTTTCGTCCCTGTTCTTTTGTGCGCTCAAAAAGTGAATCACCCAAGTCCTTTTGGAGTGGTCAAGTTCCAGAACCAATGCGGACTGAAAGTTACAGATTTCTTAAGTATGTTTTCGCTATACCTAGAATCGCTGTTTGTCAAGTTCCAAGACTGGGCGTACACACAAAGAAAGGGAATCGGAATAGCCTGTTGTGTGGCCCCAGCACTATGCGACACTTTTTTAGCCAGAGGCGACACAACTTTGCAGGGAAAAAATGGGCAGTTCGAGGGCTGTGAAATGCTTTTGTTACATGGATGATTCCTGGTTTGTTTCCCGCATGACTGTTTCATGAAACAGTAATGACAGCTTGTAATTTTTAGATTTGCAGCTAACTTTCCACTCATCCCATACTTGCTGGGAATATAGAACTAGGAGCAATAAGTCCCTGCTGCCGTACGACTCGGGTCATACGAAGCTCGTCAAGAGGGCCATAGCTTCGTCATGCTTTTGACTGGCAGTCAGAAGATCATGTGGCCACAAGGTCAATGATAGTATCCTGCAACAAGCAACGAAGCATAAGAACAGCGGATACCCGGCGTCTTTAATAGCTTTGGTCACTGAAAAGGTCCTAAAAAGTTTGCTTGGCAGTAAGAATGCATCAAAAGAAAACGTGCAAACTAGGAACATATGTGTAGTTCCATACGTGCACAAGACTTCTCATGCTCTCAAAAAGATTGGGGAAAAGCAAGGCGCTAAAGTTGTTTTCTCTGCCCCTTTAAAGCTTAAAAGCCTTTGCAAACAAGCTAATGATTCCCCCGAAACTACGCTCGTGAAAAAATGCACCATCAAACATGTAAACCAATATTTAGAATGTGACGAGGGTATAGTCTATAAAATTCCTTTCACGTGGCGGAAAATGCTATATTGGGCAGAACGGGCCATTGCATAAACACAAGATTAAAGCATGCCACTGACATCAAATTACGCATGTCAAGATTTTGCATCCACGAGTAGTTTATCTACCCCCTAGTAGCGATTCGCGACCGAAAATGCAACTGAGGGACGAATAACTATCTGTTTATTGATTTATATCACCGGTATCTAGCACGATTCAAAACAGCCGGCAAGCCCGCGATTCTTAGCGCTGGCAGCGCTCCCTCGCGGTCAATTCCAGACCGCGCCCAGTTTACCACTTGTCCACAGAAAGGAGTGACGTGAGGATCAGCTGCTCAGCTAACGTTTCGTCTGCTAGGCGCGCACGTTCAATCATGCCTTGTCACCAGCATCGCCGTCGTCGCCGTCAAAAGTATCGGCTAGTGCTGAAGGCGGCATTCTGAAATTTAGAATCACCGCGATACGCGACGTCGCGAATCATTTTCGCTTCGACCCTTTGCAAAACAGCGATTCAAAAATGGACGCTGTTCCAAGCAGCAACGAGGAGGTGCCCGGGGACGCACGCTTGGGCCATACTCGCTGGTGTGTCTCAATTAGCTATATCAGAGAATTTTAGCGTGCACGGCATTCCGGTATACCCAAAGGGGTCTATGGAATATCGGCATAGCGAATGCACACCAGCGGAGAAATAGAATACGATAGGTTTCTACAATAATTATTCTGTGCTTGCCAGGTTCTTCTTTGCACCGCCAGATGGCCCCACCTATCCGGCCTCTCACGGTTACGGCTGCAGTAACCCGGTATTACGCTAGCGCAAGGAAGTCCACAGACGAACTAACATTCACTAATAACGCTACATATGTGTTACTTGTTAGCGGTGATATTTATCTATAGGCTGCTCTACTTCGATAGCTTGTGGTCGTGTTGGCGTGTACCGTACGTGTAATGAAACGCCACGCACTTTCCGCTTTTTCCGCGCCTCGACGAGCAGGTACGTACTACGCAGTGGTTCCCCGACATGCTGGCACGTAGTCGCTCCGATTGATCGCACTCGCGCTGAGGATCACACGACAAATCAGTCGATACGACACGATGAATCGCAGGCACGGATCGGGACAGCAAGGAGAGCCACTGGCTGGGAGTGAGAGCCGGTGAGAGCGTCGCCTGTCGTCGGCGGCACAATAAATACACTCAGTTCGTCGACGTCATTGTTACTAGCGTATCGTCACTCAGGATGGTATGATCGGAAGTATCACAGTTGTTACGTAGCACTAGGTCGATGTCGCAGCGTGATCATCTTCCGTTGAGCTTTCGTACGCTGTTTGCCCTCGAAATAAATTATTCCACGCGACGGACGCCATTCAAATTTGCCAAGGAGACCTATGAAATACCAGCAATCGAATGAAGGGCACATCTCGACTTTGAAATTTGATGTCAGTGCTCCTTTAAGAGAACATAGGTACACCAAAGAAATGCTGCAATCACCAGGGCACCTAGCTACTCATTGTGCAAGATGCGGATGTGATCCCATTTTAAGCAAACGCAGACGTTGGCTCATTACAGGTCTAAAACACGCGAAATCATGGAGGCATTTTTCGCGTTTAAATCACACAATCACGTGAGCTTTGCATCTATTGCCCTCAGTGAGCAGCCTTTAACTTTATTGACAACCGCCAGATTAGTTAAGAATACACACGAGGAGCATGATAGCTCCAAAATTATTTGCTTCCATAAACAACACGTAACATTGTCCTTGTTATCTTCAATGTCTTTGTGTACATCTTTGACATGCTTTTGCGAAAATAAACAGTTGAAAGTTTGTGCACCACTAGTCCTGTCCTCTTGTTACGTTACTCTCTCGTTTGTGCATTTCACTCAGCGCGCCTACATTACAATGCCGTACCAACTAGCCCAAATTGAAGCTTTGCTACACGATTCTTCCAGATCGACTGACCGCACTACATCATAAAACATGTCTTCTTTGGCCGACCGAACCACTTCAACAACATAACTTCTTCCCCATCTCCGGACTCCTACTTGCGCCCGTAGCTGCACACTTATATCTCCTCGTGTAGGGTTCCAGAAGCTCGGGTGTCTTCTTTGGTGTGCAGCACAACCAAAGCTAGGGAAAGGGCAGTTACACTCGTCGTGGCGTCACTCGGCATTGCATCATGTTTTCTTTCGTGATGTTTCCCAGACTTTGCCGGACGTTTGATTCGAGACTGCTTTGCCAGCAGCCATTTCGAGTGAGGTGAGGAAGCGCGCTTGCGGCGTCTTTTGATACTTGTTTTTTCCGTTCGTTGCGCGCGCTTGTTGAGGGAACTGTTGGCGCCATGATTTCATGCTGTCTTCTGAAAGCGGCGGCATGCGCCTAAATAAGCGCCCATTCGTGACACTGCCCCCCCCACTTTAAGAATATTATCACATCATATTCAAGCAACACAAATGAGCACGCACACACACCAAAAAAAGTCCCATATACAGAGTCCATAACTCAGTCCATCATACATGTCGTCACATTCCCAATAGAACTCTCAACACAATTCACATTGCGATTGCGATTCAATTTCACGACACATGAAAGATGAACATAGGTGCATAAGTACAACACTCCATCACACATTTCATACAAAACAATGCGAACTCACAGAGCTCCGCATTTACAACGCTTATTACAATTATATAGATAGCACGCTTAGAATGCCGTCACGCAACCGACATTTAGGCTCACTAGCCATCATAGGTCGGCAAAAAATGTGGAGCTCACTCGACTCACTCAGGCAAGATATTTTGCCCTTAGGGCTCACTCGGACTCAGACTCACCAAAATTTTCCCTCACCGGAATCACTCGGGACTCAGACTCACCAAAATTTTTCCCAACCGAACTCACTCGGACTCAGAGTCACAAAACTTTACTCACCCGGACTCACTCAGACTCAGACTCACGTCTCGATATGAGTCTGAGTGAGTCGACTCATGAGTGAGTTTGCCGACCTATGCTAGCCATACACACTTGACACCGCATATAATAATAATACAACACATTCAAACTCAAAACACTTCAAACACATTCAGCTCCAACACCTTCAAAATAATTAATTGTTGGGCTAGTTGGTTCAACATATCTGGGTTGGGAGAGAGAAGGTTTGGCAGGAAGGACAGGACCACACAAAAGAACAGACGCTCAACTTGCAACTGAGTTTATTTTGAAAGACATCTCACCACGAAAACGTATGCGCAGATGCGTCACAGCAGATTGTCACACACCCGATAACAAATTCCTGTGAAAGATCGCGTTTACAAACTACGATAACGTGGAAGGGTTGCGTTTGATCAGCTTTTACACTATCCGCTTTGAAGGAACTCAATTTCTTTCACTGTCAGATGCACCGAAGGTGCACTGATGCACGTGTCTACGGCAGCATTTATCTGGTCAGCCTCTACGATCTCCCTTTCTCGCCTGCCTTTTACTGTGCTCATGACATCAGTCTCCTCGAAAAGTGCTCTGCATCCGCAATTCCTGCAATGCGCAGGAAGGTGCGCCCCATCAATCTGAGCTTTCACCGTGTTTGCATGCTCCCTTAGTCTGTCGTTAAGACAGCGGCCTGTTTTGGCCTATGTAAGATTTCCCACAACTGAATGGTATGTTATATACAACTTCCGCAGCACAGGGAACAAATGCTCCCTATGCTTCTTACCGCAGACCTGTTTCTCCTGTTTTTTCACCGGCAAGATTGCATAAACGGGAAAGCTTAAGGGGTGCCGTGAAGACAGGTCTACCCCATGCTTTGATCCTATCCTCTTAAGGTTATGTGAAACCTTGTGTATTAGGGCATGACAACAAACTTGTTGGGCCTCTGTCGTGTTGTAACGCTGGGTGAGGCACCAATCTGTCTAAAAAGGGTGGAAGCAACGCCAACGAGCAAAGTGGAAGGAAAACCCGACGTAAGAAGGCGCAAAAATCTGGTGGTTATAGCTAAGGCTGGTTTTATGAGAACATGATTTTGTCAGAGCCGGAGTGGAGGCATGATGAAGCAATCCCTCTTTTTACTAGTTTAGTATGAGATGAGTCAAAAGGAAGGATGGCTTTTTTTGACCTTGGTTTATACTCCCAGCAAATGTAGTCGTTACAATTGAAAAACAATGCTAAATCTAAAAACTGGAGTGTATCATTGTCAGGAATTTCCTTCATGAACGATAATGAGGGGTGAACACTGCTTAAAGCAATTCAATACACTTTCAGTGACGTCTTCATGGCAAGCGTTGATGGGGACCGCGATAAAAACAGTAAAATCATCGACATATCTACATACTTTTAAAAACCAGTGAGCAGTTCAATTCTTGCTGAAGCAAGGGTCAAACTTGGCACGATAAATTTCGCATAAAATTGGTGCCACACACGAACCAATACAGATTCCTTTCTTCTGTAAAAACGTTTTGTTGTCAAAGCTAACAAAGGTAGAGGCCAAATAGCATGCCAATAACTCCATGAAACTATCAACCGTAACCAGGCAGCCATTCTGGAAGGACACCACACGAGTCAATTGCCTCTCGGAACTGAGACAGAGAGTTCGTCGTGTGGAACAGAGTAGAATAAGTCCTCAATGACACCTCATCCTGTGTACACTGTGTCGTGCTTGCACCCCTTCTTGCGGTGCCCACTGGCTCTCTTTTGTTCTTCTTTCTTTTCTTTTGGGCCGTTCCGAGTGACGGCATGGAAGGACGTGTTTCAGCCACCTGGGCACTTTCGACACTGAGAAGACGTCGTTGCGCTAGCGAGAACACTGTCGGTGCTTCGTCAGCTTCTGCTCGTCGTGGTGTTGCGCCAGGGCGACCGACTTTGTCTTCATTTCACTCTCAAATGATGGCGGCCGCTTGGTTGCAACATCACCTGCACGGCACGCTTTCTCCAGCGGTACGGTGACTGTCGATTCCTCATGCTTCGCTTTTCCTGACACCTGCACGAATGGCTCCCCTGATTCATTCAAATTCCACGCCACCTTCTCGTTCATATGGGGCTTATCCAGCCTTACTTCAACTTCAACTCAGGCGATTTCTTTCATGGTGTCCTCTTCCACTGGTTTCCGTCGATGTTCTCGAGCTGGCAAAGGGTCGAGCTTCGGTTCTTTTTCAAACGTTCTGGAGCCCTCTAGCTTCGTTGATCTTTCCCACGATTAGGTCGAACAGGGGGCTATCCATACACAGGGCAGTAACTCTCCTGCTGAAGTAAGGGGTCTCAACCTCAATCCTGGCTTCAGGAAGCATCTGAATCGAACCATCGATCAGGCAAACTGAGTTGGTATCGCCTGTGAACTCACTGCCTCGGACAAAGTCTTTTCGCACTATAACAGTGGTGCTTCAGTGTCTCCTAGTACCCGTGACTTCCTTTCCACAAATTTCCCTGTAAGTGTAGGCATTCTTTCATTAGCCTGTTGGCCATGTTATCATCACAGCACCAATGATAGGTACCTTCTTTCCCACTCTTCTACTCGACAAATTCACCATTGGTCACTTCTGCTTGCTCTTTGGCGGGGCATGCACACAGACTGCTTGAATGGGCTTTACTCGCTTCATTCGACATGCGTCTGCCTTGTGCCCAGTTTGTCCACATTTAAAACATTTCATCACACTGGGATGTGTAAGTTGGTCCGACATTGTTAGCGCGATGACCCACTCTGTTACACAAAAAGCATCGCGGAACACTCTCCTGTGTATGTTTATTTTCTTCTGGTGTCGATTTCTTCGAATCCTCGGGACCCTCCTTTTTTACTTTGGCCAAATCGTGCCACCTTGCATTTCCAAGAATTGATTAGCCAATTCAAGAATGTCTTTGAGCGATTTGGCTCTCTGTTCTTTCCTATAGAGCAACAGGCTCGGGTGGCAAGTGGTTGAGAATTTCTCTCTGATCAGAAGCTCTCTGAGCGCACCGTACTCCTGCGCCGTCTCTGAAAGTTCAATCCACCTGTCAAAATATTGGCCGAGTCGCGCGGCGTACTGCGTCGCCGTCTCGCCATCAGCTGGCTTTCCCATCCGAAATCTATTTCTCAAGCCTTCCACAGTGAATTTAAATCAAGCAAGCAACTTTCACTTTTGCGTAATTAGCTGCATCGGTTGGCGTTCAGCCTACCGTACACACTCAGGGCTTTGCCACTCAAACAAGTGCTCAAATTGTTGGCCATTGATACTCCGGCCAACTCTGGCTTTTAGCAAGCGTCGCAAACCTGTACAGGTATGCATCAAGGTCATCCTTTCTCTCATCAAATGCCACGAGCAGTTTGCTTCAGTTCAAATAAAAGCTATTATCTTCCCTTTCACTGCTCTCGACTCTAGCCTAGATGGGAGTTTTCTATGCGCTGCTGCAAACAGAGCCGTTCGAGGTCTATCTCGTGCTGCCGTTGCCTTTCTCTCTCAGCCATCTCAGCTTGCATCTGTCTCTCTTGCGCCTCTTCTTTCTCCCTCTCAGCTGCCAGCCTCTCTCTCTCCAGCTCTGCTGCTCTCTCCTCCTTGACCCTCTCAGCCACTAGCCTCTCTTTTTTCCAGCTCTAGTTTCAATCGCTGCTCTTTCTTCCTTCACCTGTCTCTCTTGCATCTCTCTTTCTTCTGTCAAACTGTCGCTCCTTTGCCTCTCGCTCTTACTTCTCCCTCTCAACTGCCAGCCTCTCTCCTCTCTAGATCTGCCGTTCTCTCTTCCTTTGCTTTCTCAACTACCAACCTCTCTCTTTCAAGCTCTGCTGCTTTTTCTTTCTCAGCCCTTTCTTCTTTTTCCTTTGGCTAACCCACTTTCATAGTTGGCTCCAGGCAACCCATCTTCTCACTAAGAGCAACTAACTTCTCGAGATCCATGATGCCCGTCAAACAAAACCCAGCCACGTGCACAAATCTCTTGCCTAGCTTCAAATACCAAAAACACTTTCTGCACACAGGTTAGCGAGAATGCAGTACAAACACTCAAAAACCATTACGAAGCACTGTCAATGACTTAAGGCTGTTTCTCCACTACTTTGGGCACACTGCCACCAAAAACGTCCTGTATGCGAACGCCAGCATAATTGTCGACGATCACGTTAATGGGAGGCAATCGCCAGGCAGATTCCATGGGCTGACGTATCGGCCCCCCGAAACGCACCACGAAAGTTGCGGACAATTTAGAGTAGGTCCTTTTAGTGCGCCAGCAGACGGTGGTTGTGGTTCAAAGACTGAGTCAGAGCCAAGGGTTGATAACACAACAAAATATATTCTCGGTTAAGGCAGTACAACCATCACACAAACATGCACATTTGGCCTTGGTATTAATTACAACTCACAATCTAACTTAGATGGTGTTTAAAATGACTGGAGAAAAACAACAGATCGCGCGGCGCGCTACAAATTCAATCTTATGCATTACAAACTATTCAAGAACACTTAAAGTCTTGAATATTCTCCAAATGTAGCCAGTCCACAATTCTTGGAACATGTCTTGAATGCTTCTCCTTCAGGAAGCACTCACGCAACTTTTTACTGCTCACACAGCGTCAATCATCCAGTCTTCCGGATCGACTGACCGCACTACATCATAAAACGCGTCTTCCTTGGCCGACCGAACCACTTCAACAACATAACTTCTTCACCATCTCGGACGCCTTCTCGCGTGCCCCGTTGCTGCACGCTTATATCTCCTCGCGCCCGGGTTCCAGAAGCTTCGGGTGAGTCTTCGGCGTACAGCCACAGCCAAAGCTAGCGAAGGGTGAGATTCTTCTCGCCGGTTCTACTCACTGTGGCATCACTCGGCATTGCATCATGTTTTCTTTTGTGATGTTTCCCGACTTTGCTGGGTGTTTGATCCGAGACTGCTGGTTTCCAGCGGCTGTTCGAGTGAGTGAGGAGGCACTCTCACGGCGTCCTTTAATACTTGTTGTTTTTTCCGTTGCGCGCGCTTGTTGAGGGAACCGTTGGCTCCGTGATTTCATGCTGTCGTCTGATGCGGCGGAGCGTGCACCTAATTAAGTGCTCGTTTGTGACACCATCCTTCCCCATTCCACTGTGCAGCTACTTCTTCGTCCGCGACCAAGGCAGTTACGCCGTGTGTGGGTGTATCTATGAACCGGAGCATGACATGCAACGCGGACAGTCATCTGTCATCAGGCCCAGCCCTAGAACAACTCACTGTTAACCCTTTGACATGCTATGTACACAATTGTGTACAACACTTGTTTTTGCTATTTGTATCAACTAGAGGCTAAGAAAGAGTGAGATATATCGAGCTTTGATGAATTGAACCTCCTGCATAATAAATTTGTCTCATTGAACTTCATGTTGCAGTGCACTGTTGCATATGATCACCTTGCTGAAGGCACCACCACGTTCGACGAGTCGTTCGACGTGCCGCTTCCTGCGAGCCATGTAAAAAGTTTAATTTTTCTTTGCTCAAAATGGACATAACCAAAATGAACTTGCACTACATTTCTAGCCTGAGATTTCATTCTATTTATGCCAAAACAGAAGCATCAATGACTTCAGGATAAAGAGATATTGAATTACAACTTAATTACGATTAGTTACTATAACACATATAAATTAACATATTATGACATTGTTTTTGTTGCAATAGACGATTGAGTGCCTTAAACTAACGTTGTATTGATTTGACACATTTACAGGCAGTTCTTCATAGGTGGTGTCTGAAAGGGTTAAAAAAAATTAGCATACAGGTTTGTCATGGCCTGGTATTCGCTAATTTTGCACCAGTGATCAGTGTGTGCAGATATATAGTTTGGAGGTTTTAGCACCTTCCGCTACCAATTCCAGTTTTGTTATTTTAATAATAATGTCATACAGAAGCTTTCAAACCACAGTTTTTTTTTTTTCGGCAAGGCAAGAGTGATTCCTATTCAGCTCGTTTTTCATTGCTATGCAAACTGTACTCCCTTCCTTAGCTACACAAGGTGAACCTGACAACTCTGTTTGAAGTTTTTCTGGTTATTTTATTTATTTATTTTTAATACTGTTGACCCCAGTCTTGGAGTCATTACAGAAGGCATATTGTAGATGGTATTCATTCATAAAGAGCAAACAATAACATTCCAAGTAACATACGGGTTCACTTACACTATTGGTAAACAACACAAAATACGAGGAACAATGAATTCTTCATACAAATGAAAAAGAAGGATATATTCGTGCCAAAATTTGTTATAACACTGTTATAAAAAATATGTAGATATCTAGCGCATCTTTAATGTCGGCACAACCATCATTACCTACAAGTGTGTCCAGTAAACCATTCGGCATTTTATTTGCGCAAGAAAAAAAAGAGACTGAAACGAAGAGGCATCAACTTGAAACGCACTAAATTTTTTCGGTTTAGAATGATATCACAAAGCAGGACAAATGACGGCGACCCGAATCAACAATATGTGCCGTTTTCTAGCAGCAAACTCAGGAAAACTGCTGACTTGCGCATACCAAGCCAGGAATTTGAACGATGGATTTAATGAATAAAAAAAACAAAAGTTTTCCATCCCTTCATTTACCAGACGGAGGCGACAAGGTAGGTCTGACCAAGTACTGTCTGGCCTGCTACAGTGCACTGTCAAAAAAAAAAGAAAGAGGATAATAAAAGGATTGCGAAGCATTGACGCACTACTGTAGGTTACACATGGTGATTTCTAACACCTGCGGTGAATGCGGTAGGGTGTCTGCCACTAGTAGCATTTGCATTCAGTTTATTCCATTCGCATATTATTAGTGGTTGTAGCGAAGCGTTCGTAGTCGGTAATGGGTCGTCCTCTCGAGCGCCTCTAGTGGGTCGCCTCTTCTCTGAGAGCACGCTCCTCGTGCAGAGAGTCGGCCCCGCTTTTGACTGTCGCCGTCGCCGAGTGCCCGCTAATAAACGTCTTGACAATTTGGTGGAGAGTGCTGTGCCCTTTCAACAACTATGGTCTGCATTCGATGCCCTTGGAGCTTCGATCCCGTACGTGCCTGCTACCATGACTCAAGACGCTCGCCCCAGCAAACGCCTCCTCTGGCACCGACGCCATGTCCAGGTGTCCCCCGCATCCGCGACCCTCCTGTCTTCACTGGCGCGGATGGCACCGACGTCGAGGACTGGCTCGCGATCTACGAGCGTGTGAGCGTCCCCAATAAATGGGACGAGGCAGGCAAACTGAGCAACCTCGTTTTCTACCTCGTAGGTGTGGCCGGCCTATGGTACAACAACCACGCATCCGATTTCGCTACGTGGTCGTGCTTTCAAGACCGCCATCATCGACGTGTTTGGCCGCCCTGCCGTTCGCAAGCTGCAAGCGAACAGCGTTTACGTGAACGAGCCCAGCAGGCCGGCGAGTCTTTCACGAGCTACATTGAAGACGTGCTCGACTGGTGCAAGAAAGCCAATGCGACAATGTCTGAGTCCGACAAGATCCGGAACGTTATGAAAGGCATCGACGACGATGCCTTCACCATGCTGCTCGCCAAAAACCCTCGCACTGTGGCAGAGGTCATCACACTGTGCCAAAGCTACGAGGAGCTGCGCCGGCAGCGGCTGTTGACACGTCGACCTCCATCACGCGACGCCGATCTCGCTGGCTTGTCGGCCACGTCGGACCACTCCGTCTTACTCGCCAAGATCCAAGTCCTTCGTGCGCGAGGAAATTGCCCCGCCAGTTTTCTCTACTGGCCTTCGCTCACCCGCAGCATGTTGAGCAGCCGTCGACCACACTGCTGCCTCCCCTACGCCGGGCAATCGAGCAGGAAATCGCGGAAGTCATGCCGGAATACCACCAGCCCCCTCCAGCGCCCTGCGCCTCTCAGTTACGCGCAAGTTGTAGCCAGGCCGCCCCAGCGCTCCCTGTGGTGCCCCCGCTAACTTACGCCGGAACCGTCGCCAGGCCTCAGGCCTTCGAAGCGAGTGTGCCGGCTGCGTACGCCGACGTCATTCATACGCCTCGACTGCAGACCACCATGCAGTCATATCAGCCGCCGCCCCGTCCCTCGCGTCCTGCGACATGGATGGGACCTAGCCTGGCAAGCCGATGACGCACTGCCGACAACCGCCCCATCTGCTTTGCGTGTGGTTGGGGCCGGTCACGTCGCCCGCTATTGCAACCGCGTGCAGCCGCCTCGAGTAGGATCAACCGTCACCAACCAGTCCAGCCGCCCGTATTACGACCCGCCGCCGCCTATGTTGCCGACGTCACGCCCAGCTTCATCTACCCGCCGTTCACCGTCCCCACGACGCCGATCACTGTCGCCGATGTGGCCTCGTCCGGTCGCACGAGAACAGGAAAACTAGTCGTCGCAGTCCAAGAGGCAAGGGCTGCGACGCTATCGAACTGCCAAAGCCCTCAGCAAAACCCATCAAACGTAGTAGACGTGTTTGTCGATGGTGTGCGTACATCGGCCCTTGTAGACACTGGAGCTGCTGTATCCGTTATGGATGCTAAATTTAGCCGACTACTACGAAAAGTGACGACGCCACTTTCCGGGCTCTCCCTCCAAACAGCCAGCGCCCAAGTATTCACCCGACAGCGGTGTGCACCGCCCGTGTCATGATTCAGGACGCTATGTACGCTGTCGAATTCATCATAATTTGTTCATGCTCCCACCACGTCATCCTGGGATGGGATTTTCTCGCACGTCACGACGCCGTAATTCGGTGCGCACCAGCCGAAATAGAGCTCTCACCATTCCCAGATTGACGCCGGCGGACAGTCTACCGGCTGCGACCAAGGTACTCGTCAAAGACGACACCACACTTCCTGCAAACTCGTCAACGGCTGTGTCAGTCTATTTCACCGGTCTCGCTGACACCGTTGCACTCCTTTCTCCATCTGACTGCGTTTTTAACAGGAAAGGCTTGCTGGTGCCATTTGCGACCGTGCAAGTCACTCAGGGCGACACCGATATTTTTGTTACGACCCATCCCCGTACATTGTTACAGTGGTGCGAGGGGAATGTCTCGGCAGAGCGGAAGCCCTCGAAGACGCACAAGTTATGGACGCACCGGGTGACACGCACTGCGCCAGCTCCCGTTCGCTCAGTGCTGTTTCCACATCTGATTCGTCACCCGCTGATGTATTTGGTTCCTCGATTGCTGACAACCTTACATCGGTCGAGCGTTTCCAGCTTCTATGCCTGTTGGAAGAATTTCGTTCTTCGTTCGATGTCGCGCAAACTTCTCTCGGCCGCACGTCTGCTGTCACGCATCACATCGACACTGGCACCCAACCACCACTGCGGCAACGTCCATATCGCGTATCGCCAGCAGAGCGTCGTGTAATTAACGAGCAAGTCGAAGACATGCTTCGCCGCGATGTTATTCGACCCTCCAACAGCCCGTGGGCTTCTCCTGTCGTTCTCGTTGCGAAAAAGGACGGCTCTGTGCGGTTCTGTGTGGACTACCGACGACTCAATAAGATTACCCGTAAGGACGTTTATTCCCTACCTCGAATAGACGACGCCATTGACAGCCTGCAAGGAGCAGAATTTTTTCATCGCTCAATTTGCGCTCAGGGTACTGGCAAGTCCCCATGGCTGATGACGCTCGACCGAAGACAGTGTTTGTCACACCCGACGGCTTGTACGGGTTTAACGTCATGCCGTTTGGGCTGTGTAATGCGCCCGCGACCTTTGAGCGCATGATGGATACCATTCTGCGCAACTTGAAATGGCACACGTGCCTGTGCTACCTCGACGACATCGTCGTTTTCGCCCCGGACTTCTCCACGCATCTTCAACGCCTGCGGCATGTTTTGACGCGTCTGAGCGAGGCCAGGCTACAGCTGAATCTAAGAAGTGCCGATTTGCAGCACGGCAGCTGACGATACTAGGATACGTCGTGTCCAAGGACGGAATTCTCCCTGATCCGGCCAAGCTTCGGGCGTGACAGAGTTCCCCAAGCCTACGTCCGTCAAGGAACTGCGCAGTTCGTAGGATTATGCTCCTACTTTCGGCGCTTTATCCGAAACTTCGCGACTATCATATCGCCGCTGACGAAGCTCCTTGGCAGCAACGGGCCCCTCAATTTGTGGTCGTCACAGTGCGATGACGCTTTCGCAAAGCTCCGTCGTTTGTTGACGTCTCCTCCCATACTACGCCACTACGACCAACGGCCCCTACAGAGGTACACACGGACGCCAGCGGTGTTGGCCTCGGCGCTGTCCTTGCGCAGCGCAACCTGGGTTCCCTGAATATGTCGTGGCATATGCAAGCCGTACGCTTACTAAAGCCGAGACCAACTACACCGTCACGGAGAAAGAATGCCTGGCAATCATCTGGGCCCTTGCGAAGTTTCGGCCTTATTTGTATGGTCGCCCATTTGATGTTGTCACCGACCATCATGCACTGTGCTGGTTGTCGTCGTTGAAGGATCCCTCAGGCCGTCTCGCCCGTTGGGCACTTCGCCTGCAAGACTACGACATCCGCGTGCTGTACCGCAACGGACGCCAGCATGCTGACGCCGACGCCCTGTCGCGCTCTCCCTTGGCTGACGAAAATGCCCACAGCTCAGTGTCTCACTTTGCCGTTTCTTCCATCGACATTCACACCATTGCTACCGAACAGCGCAAGGACCAATGGATTGCCTCACTGATGGACTTACTGACTGATCCGTCAGCCACACCATCTACTCGCGCGTTGCGTCGTCAAGCCCACCATTTCGCCGTTCGCGACGATCTGCTTCATCGACGCAATTACAACGGCGACGGCCGCCGGTGGCTACTAGTAATACCCCGCAGTCTGCGTTCTGACATATGCGAGTCGTTCCACTGTGATCCGCAGTGTGCACACTCTGGCGTATCGAAAACCTACCACCGCATTCGCCAACGGTACTTTTGGCGAGGGATGTACCGCTACGTGCAGAAGTTCGTTCGCTCCTGCATCGACTGTCAGCGCCGCAAAACTTCAACGCACCTGTCGCCGGCAGGTCTGCACCCTCTACCTTGCCCTGACCGACCGTTTGGCGCGTTGGCATCGATCTGTATGGGCCACTTCCTCTGACATCCGCTGGTAACCGCTGGGTCATTGTCGCTGTAGACCACCTCACGCGATACGCTGAAACTGCCGCCCTCCCTGCGGCTACAGCGCGCGATGTGGCCTCGTTCCTGCTCCACCGATTCATGCTGCGTCACGGTCCGCCCCAGGAGCTGCTCAGTGATCGAGGCCGTGTCTTCTTGTCGGAAGTCGTGGAAGCCATTCTCAAAGAGTGCAACGTTGTTCACCGCAAAACTACTGCTTACCACCCGCAGACGAATGGCCTCACCGAACGCTTTAACCGCACGCTCGGCGACATGCTCTCGATGTACGTCGCCGCCGACCACACGAATTGGGATGTCATTCTGCCCTTCGTCACGTACGCCTACAATACCGCCTCTCAGAGCACTACTGGTTTCTCACCATTTTTCTTATTGTACGGCAGGCACCCGTCGCACACAATCGACACCATCCTTCCCTACAAGCCAGATCAATCTGAATGTGCGCCTATTTCGGACACAGCCAGGCTTGCTGAAGAATGTCGCGATCTTGTGAAGACCTTTACAATGCACGAACAAGAGCGGCAGAACAGCATTTGCGGTGACACCACCACTTCTGAGTCCACGTTCCTCCCTGGAGCGCTCGTGTGGCTCTTGGTCCCGACCACTGCAACTGGCCTCTCTTCCAAACTACTGCCCAAATACGAAGGCCCCTACCGTGTCGTGGAACGCACATCCCCGGTCAACTACCTGATCGAACCCATCGAACCATCTTCGGACATGCGCCGTCGAGGGCGCGACATTGTCAACGTGGAGCGCCTGAAGCCCTACCATGACCCGCTCATAGTGACAAGCTGCTAGGTCGCCAGGCGGCTCCCTTTTCGTACCCGGGGTAATTGTAACGAAGCGTTCGTAGTCGGTAATGGGTCGTCCTCTCGAGCGCCTTCTAGTGGGTCGCCTCTTCTCTGAGAGCACGCTCCTCGTGCAGAGAGTCGGCCCCACTTTTGACTGTCGCCGTCGCCGAGTGCCCGCTAATAAATGTCTTGACAGTGGGAAAAACGATTTTCCAAAGACATCGCTGTTTGAGGAATATTCTTTCAGACTGTATTTGTGCTTATGACGAGTAGGGCGTGACTGTGAATATGTGACGTACTTAGACACATCTACCTTGTAGTGGCCATGTAACAACTGGTACAGGAACCTCAGGCGCACCTCTTTTGCCCTAGTAGCTAGTTTATCAATGCCAGAAGAAGCCAGAAGGTTAGTGGGAGAATCTGTACGTTTAAACTTGTTGTGTACAAACCGTATGGCTTTGCATTGTACTGCCTCTAATTTACTAATGCTACTTAGTGAATAAGGAAACCAAACTACGTTGGCATATTCTAATACTGGTCTTACGAACATGGTGTAAGCCAAGAGTTTTGTGGGCGCTGGTACTATTCTGAGTCGTCTTTTTAGGTAGAGGCACTAGAAGAACAATATTCCGTCTGTCGCTCTTTCATAAAATTTTCTTTCATAATCAAGTACTTGGAGAGGAATTAATCTCAGGACCTGCTTACATCTCATCCCGTGTTGACCACCCAAATAAAGTAGCCATTCCTTTCTGCCGCACCAACCACTTTTTTCAATCATTTCTTCCGAAGACAAGCAGGGACTGGAACCACCTTCCCCCCTCCATTGCTGTCACTAAGGGCAAAGGGCTGTTCAAGTCCGCAGTGTTGAAACACATTATGTCGAAACACTGCACACTATTGTTTTTCGTTTTCTTTTTCTTGATTTTTTTCTTTTTTCAACTATTGTTATTTGTTGTATTTCCTTCACTGGTATTATTTTTGCCACGTTCATATTGTACTCACCCCCTCTGTAACACCCTCTGGGTCTTGAGGGTATACTAATAAATAAAAAATAAATAAATAAAGTTTACGCAGTGCGGCCGCAGTGGCATTAGCTATGTGTGTATCCCATCTCAGGTCAGATGTTAATGTAATGCCTAAGTACTTATGCTGCACAACATTAGTCAGTGGTGAACCATGAATGGTGTAAATGAATTCTGATGGATTCTGCTTATGTGTTACCATCATAGCTGCGGATTTTTTCACATTAATGGACATTTGCCATTTACCGCACCAGTCCACTAGCTTGGTTAGACATTCATTGAGGTTAATGTGGTCTGTGAAGTTGGTTACCTCCTTATAAGTAATGCAGTCGTCTGCAAACAGCTTGATATTACAGTCAATGTTTGATGCGAGGTCGTTTGTGAAAATTAAAAATAATAGTGGTCCCAAGGCGGAACCCCAGAAGTGACTGGGACTGTTTGATATATGACCTTCATACAGCACAAACTGTGAGCTTTAATCGAACTTTAATCAGAAGTACTTGAAAGGTGTCCCAAAGAGTACTAGCATATTCCAAAATAGGTCTTACACAAGTTAGATATTTCGTGTTTCTATGGCTAGAATTCGCACATTTTAAATTTTGTTGAATATAATTCAAGGCAACCGCAGCTTTGGCGACCACATAGCCCACATGTGCATTCCAAGAGCAGTCGCCTGACGGCATCACTCATAAATATTTATTAGTGAATTTTTTACTTAAAACGTTGCTCATTAAATAGTAGCTGTCGTCGATTCTTTTTTTCTTCTTATGGAACGCACATAGGAAGCACTTACCTGCATTCAAATTCATCTTCCATTTAAAACACAATTTACAAATACCTTCTAGGTCGGCCAGCACTTCAAGGACATCATGTTCATTCTTAATTTTTCTATATATGATACAGTAATCCGCGAAGAGCCGCATGTTAGAGAGTGCCTAGGTTAATGTCATTAATGTAATCCAGAAACAAGAGAGGCCTCAGGACAGATCTTTGGAGGAACCCTGACGTGACATCCAGCTAATCTGAATTGGTGCCATTCAGGACAACACGTTGACGGTGTTTTGACAGAAAGTTTTCTATCCAGCTAAAAACACTAGAATCTATATCGAGCGTTCGATGCTCTTGAAGTAATAAAGAATGGCAAACAGTATGAAATGCTTTGTGGAAGTCTAAAAATATGCAGTCTGTTTGCCCCTTCAAATTGATTGTAGATGCTAAGTCATTATAAAACTCAATTCGTTGTGCATATTGAAAGGGTTTGCAGCGCAAGCAAGGTAGTGCTGAAGGAAAGGCGTAAAAGCGAGGAACGGAAAGCAAAGAGGGACGACACGAGCGCTGTGTCGTCCCTCTTTGCTTTCCGTTCCTCGCTTTTACGCCTTTCCTTCAGCACTATCATGCTTGCGCTGCAAACCCTTTCAATATGCACTTTAACCAACTAGCCCAAATAGCCATTCTTCTTCAATTTGTTGTGTTGTACAGGAAAATTCCTTGTAAAGCCGCGTTGATTATTAGTTGGCAATGCGTTGTCCATTAGATGCTTCATGATAGCCTTGTATATTATGTGCCGTATGACCTTACAGGAAATCAATGTCAGCGAGATGGGTCGATAATTAGTAACTTCTTTTTTTAAAAGCGCCTTTAAGAATTGGGACTATAATTGCTACTTTCCAGTCTTGTGGCAACTGACCAGTGGTTAATGATTTGTCAAAAATTAATTACCATATATACTCGTGTAATGAATGCACTTTTCTTTCCGAAAAACTGAAGCAAAGTTGGGGGGTGCGTTTATCATGTGGGGTAAATGTTACGAAAACTTTTTCCGAGATGAGCAAAAATTCAATAAAAAAAAGTTGTGTAGCTTACCTTTTTCAGTAAACATACGCGTACACTATTTGGAAACAGTTTTTTTATTGCCCTTCACTCTTCGTCAGAATAGCTAGACCCATCGTCCAGGTTGCTAGCCACTTCGTTATCTTGCTCCCACACCTGGTCGTCCTCGCTGCCATCCAGCGCATTTGCAATTCGTCTTCTTAAAAGTCTTTGCGATCAAATCAGCTGGCAGTGAGTGCCATGCGTCCAAGATCCAGGAGCACACCAGCTCGACGGACGGCCTTTTAATCTTTCTGGTTGGCGTCAGGGTGTGCCCTCCATGGGCCATCCAGTCCGTATACAACTGGCGCACACTGTCTTTGAACGGCTTGTCCACACAAACATCAAGGGGCTGCAGCACCGAAGTGAATCCACCTGGAATGATGCGATCTTGGTGCGCAGCTCCTTCAGTTCGCGGCGTACGTTCTCTCCCAGGTGGCTGCGAAAACTGTCGAGTACAAGGAGAGAGGTTAGAAGCAAGGCGTATGCCGGCTGGGAAGTTGACCTTCGGCACGGTTTTTCATTTGAAGATAACATACGGTGACAACTTCCTGCCATATTCCATGATAGCCAGCATTACCGTGAAACGCTGGTTCTCGGCGCCTGTCGTTTTAACAAGCACACTGCGTGCTCCTCTCTCATTGACCGTCCTACTCATTGGCATGTCGAAATTGATGGGCGTCTGGTCCATGTTCCCGACTTGCGAGAATGAATGAATTGAACCTTTATTTCGCAGAAGAGGAAGGCTCAGAATAACAGAGAGCTGAGCTAGTTAATAAGTATTCATTCTAAAAAAGACAGGGCGTGCAAACACGGACACAAGAAAGAAGGATTGATAGGCGGGCGAGTTGGAACTTATCCATCTTTTGCGCAGCGCACGAAATTGACAAGGTACACAAGAGAAGAGGACGGGACAAGCGCTGAGTCGGGACACCACAAACACCACACATTTCTTCCTATCGCTTTCTGCAACCATGCTCGGACTTAACATAATGGATTTCCTTAAACGCTCAGCGACAGTGGCCACTACATCATGGGGATAACCTACATCTAAAAGACGCGTAAGCCGTGCGTTCAAGCTATCACTCATTTTGTGCTCACACGACTTGGTGAGGGCAGACTTAAGGCAAGACATGGTGATACCATTTTTTACAACCTTCGAGTGCTTCGACGAAAAGTTTAATAGCGGTTTTGAAGATCTAGCAGCATACTGCCAGCACACGTGGTTCTTCTGAAACATTAAGGAAATGTCTAGAAATTGTATTCCATTATTCTTAGGCAACTCTTTAGTAAAGTTCAGCCCTCCTTCATTTAATTGAAATTTTTCACTCACTGAGGTTACCACATTTTCAAAGCCCTCACCACTACAAAAAATCAAGTAATCGTCCACATAACAAAAAACGTTAATTACAGAATTACCTAAGGCACCTTCCAAAAGTTTGTAAATCTTGCTAAGGTATAAATCACTAAGAACCGGATGAACCTTAGAGCCAATACATATCCCTGATTTCTGCACATAAATGCCTTCCTTCCAACCTACCAGCAGTGATGGAAGTGACATTTTGCTTTTTGGAGCACATTCTGGAGCAGAAAAATTGCTAGTCTGGAGCAGCTATTTGCATTTTTGGAGCAGATGGCAAAATATTCCAAATGACTCCCGTTAAAGCATTATTTAAGCATCTCATAAGCATTAATACTTATTATTAAACATATTGCACATACAGTTATCACTGCAAATTGCAACAAACAAATAATTAAACAGATGGGTGGCCACTGAACACTAAGTAAGATGAGCTATATGCTTAAATTTTTGGGTACTTGTGGCAGAAATGATATAAAACCGATAAAGCTAAGCCCCAAATCATAAAAGAAACCACAATCACGTACAGCAGTTTAATAATCGGTAATAGAGCAAAGCAATCTGTTATTTTCATATTTGACCAAAATAGCCTGCATTTAAAACATAAAAAAAAAAAGAAACTAAGTGCAGATAGGCTGAAAAAACAGCCTTGCCATTTCTTGTGGCAAAAATGAGGCTGGAGCTGACAAAGTGATTAATATGACAATGCCACTACTTGTGGCATTGTCGATGTGCTAGTATGGAGCTAGTATAGAAACTCCATACTAGCATACTATACATACTATACTCGCGGACTTTTCTTGGCAATGAAGGAAAGGCTACGGGGGCGGAGCTACTGCACATGTACTGCTCCGCGACGTAGTCTGATTTGGCACGCGTTTCGAATTTTGTTTCAGTTTGTGAACCATCCGTATCTCCTGTGATGGCTGTTCGATTATTCGATCGGCAATGGTCAAATAATAACATTGCATACTATTTGCTTCGTCTGCTTAGACAGCCATTTGTTAGTGAAATTCGTCACAAGCTCCTTTGGTGAGTCATTGGAAAAGCTAGAGGGTGACAAGTGCTCACCTGAAGACGAAGACGCTATTTTGACTGTGACGCTATTTTGACTGTGACGCTATTTTGAACGACATTTTGAAGACGCTATTTTGAACGTTTTCACACGTGCAAAAACATGAAAAGACACTGCGTAAAGTAAAAAAAAAATATTAATTTTATATCTCCTTGGTGCGTGCTGCGTTTCAAAGAGTGTCTTGTAGAAAACAGAGTAATGTTGTTGTTTTTAATTCTCAAGCAGAAAACACGGCCGCAATTGTGGGACTATATTCTTCAGTGGTAGCACACGCGTAGTTTGGCTCTGCAGCCTTCTCTTGATTGCCAAGAAAAGTTGTCTGCTAGTGCAGAATGATAGTGGACAGCTTGTTTTTTGTTTCGTTTAGGCTCGCTGGATGATCATGTGCTTAAAGTTCATTGTCTTCAGTTTACCAGCGCCATTTTGGAGCAGGTCCGGAGCAGTTACTAACAAAAATTACAGTTTGGAGCAGCATGGAGCAGCATTTTTCCTTTGGAGCAGTTTGGAGCAATTGGAGCAGCACTTCCATCACTGTACCAGCGTCGACTTTAAATACATGGAAAGAATTTCTGGAAAAGCCCCGGTAGAAACACCACATTTATTGGTGAAAACCGTCTCGTGCCCTTGTTCATTAATACATTCATTAACACATTTTAACAAGTCCTGGCCACTGTCGCTGAGCGTTTAAAGAAATCCATTATGTTAAGTCCGAGCATGGTTGCGGAAAGCGATAGGAAGAAACGTGTCGTAGGTATACCGTACATTCATTGCGTACGTATTTACTCGATTCTACCGCGCCCTCGATTGTAACGCGCACCCGTTTTCTGCAACCACAAAAAAAAAAGGAGTAATACATCGATTGTAACGCGCACCCATTTTTCGTGAGAGAAAAGAACAAAAAAAGTCCGTAGGAGTCAAACGTTCCCATTCAGAAGAACAAGTATTTGGGTTTTAAAGAACTAAAGTTTCAAAAAAGTAAAACACAGTCAAAAGGCGGGCATTGCCGCTAAAACTGTCACCACTACGGCAGCGATACGAGTCAGGTAATGGATCAGTCCTCGTCGCTGTCGGACAACTCCTTGTCGCCGTCAACGCTCTTCGATTTCGGGAAACCGGCCCTGCTTTGGTCCACTGAAACCTTTTCGTGAAGCTTTGCTGTAAAAAATCTTTTGCTTCTGTTTGCGCCAGTCTCGCACGCACGTTTCAAGAACTCCGAATGACCGCGATGGGGCCCGATTTCCGTCCGTCTCTGCACATGTAATAACTATTCTTTTAAATGCTGTATCGTGGTGCACTCGTCGAGTATTTGGAATCGGCACTTCCATGCCGTCGATGCGAACACAGAACAGGATGACAATCTCCTCAGCACACGTACGAAGTGAAACAATAATGGCAGAAATGCATGCAGAAATGGCCAAGGCGCGTAGGAGGCGGCCATTTTGAAATGCCGATGGCAATACGATAACCGCGTTTTTTTTTTGTTTTTTTTTCGATACTCGATTCTAACGCGCATGCGATTTTTGGACTCGTTTTACCAAAAAAAAGGTGCGCGTTAGATTCGAGTAAATACGGTATCTCACAGGCTAAAGAAAGTAGGAAGTAGATATGGCGTTAATGTTGTTTTCACGGCTGCCAATAAGCTAGGTAAGGTATGTGCCGCTGTGCAGAGGAAGAATGAGCGAGTAAAAGACAAGAAGCGAACTGATATTTGTTTCATAAAACACACAAACAAATTCACTGATTGCCGTACAATTGTGGTGTATAAGGTCCCATTCAGCTGCGGCTGCTTCTATGTAGGACAGACGGGCCGCTGCATTAACCAGAGATTATTAGAACATAAAAGATCACTAACCGGAGGCTCACCTTCTAATCAATCGTTACATTGTCGAGATTGTAAGTGCACGCCAAAATTCAATAAATGCGAAGATCGGTACTGGCATAGGAATGAAGAAACGCGTCTGATGATTGAGGCATGGCATATCGAGAATAGTGGTAGCGCATGCGTGAGCCAACCGTCGATTGACTTGCATAAAGATGAAATCAAATGCCTTAACAGTTATCTTTCGCATAGGCCCCCACGCGTGCCGGATGGATAGGTTCGCCTATTGCATGGGCATGCGCTAGAGCTGTGCGAATAGTAAAATTTTGGGTGCGAAGCGAATTCGAATAATAAAGATTGAGTGCGAATCGAATCGAATAATTTCGAATAATTTTCGAATATTTCTCAAACATTTTTCGAATAATTCGAAGTGAAATTACAGAAAAAGTTGCAGAGAATTTCTAAGTATGTTCTTGTGAGATAACAACATGAAAGTGTTCCTTTTTGCGAGGTTGATGAAGCACTGATGGGGTCATATTTCATAGTTGTCTTTCTTATCAAGAATGAGGCAATGTAGAGGCCGAATTGTATTTATGTTCATGATTTGGTGCAACCACAGTGTTGCCGACAACACTTTACACGTGATAGGCAGAGATGCCATTTCCTCAGCCTCTCCTCCTCTTTCAACAGCTGTGGAAGGCCAACTGATGTGGCGGACAAGGGTGTGCTCCCTTCAAGTCTGGAGTTCCAAATCTGCCTCGTAGATGTCGATATATAAGAACATCTGAAATTTTGGATGCTAAAAAGCTTCGGCATCCAATTTTTCGGACTTCCTGCCCAAATTTCAGGTCCAAAACAGTATTAATTGAGCCCCCAACTCTGCCACATCTTTCATCTCCATATTGGAACCAGCGTTTTCTTGAGTTAATACATTTGCGACCGTAGCGGAGCTTGAAAGGCAGCTTTGCCGCAATACGGGGGTGTGATGAGGTGAAGCATATTGAAAAATCTAGGGACCTCTTCCAAACGGACGTTGTCTCTTGGCTAAGTTCGACCGTAACGGACCTTGAAAGGCAGCTTTGCCGCAATACGGGGGTGTGAGGAGGTGAAGCATATTGAAACTCTAGGGACCACTTCCAATCGGACGTTGACTGTCTCTTGCACCCTGTTTATCTTCTCGTGAGGTGAATTCCCTGGTTGTTATCAAATTGTTGTTTTTTATGAAAGAGTGTTCACGTGACTGTCGTGCGCAAAACTGGTATATGAATCGGCAGGAGACTGAAATAAACCATTGTTGTTAGTAGCGCCAGTGTGTGTACGTCTCTTCCTTCTGTCCGTGTCCTCGTATGCGCTCAACTCATTCAAGTATGACTGTCTCTTGCCTAAGTTCGACCGTAACGGAGCTTGAAAGGCAGCTTTGCCGCAATACGGAGGTGTGATGAGGTGAAGCATATTGAAAATCTAGGGACCACTTCCAACCGGACTTTGTCTCTTGGCTAAGTTCGACCGTAACGGAGCTTGAAAGGCAGCTTTGCCGCCATACGAGAGTGTAATGAGGTGAAGCATATTGAAAACCTGAAGGGGTCACTTTCAACCGGACTTTGACTGCATTTGTCTTTGGGAAGTTCGAATAGTAAAATTTCAGTGCGAATCGAATCGAATAGCATACACTATTCGAAAAATATTCGAAATTTCGAATATTCGCACATCCCTAGCATGCGCAGATAAGTTTTCGTGCCTTCTTTCTTTTCGGCCATTGTGCATCTATTCAGTTGTTAGTCGGCGTTTGTGGTGTCTTGACTTCTTTCTTGTGTCCGTGTTTGCACGCCCTGTCTTTTTTAGAAAGAAGGCTCTCGGCCGCAGTTTGGGAATAGGTGGGGAAGGAATTCTTGGGTGAACAGCATAAGCACAATAAACTAACATCGCATTCTATTAAACTAACGTCAGTTGGTGTGAATCCGTTTTCGGTAAAGATTCAATGGAGTCGCTCTCTCACGAGATGGTGTGAGAGAAGAAATTCTCGGTCCCACCGCAAGCGTATCACAAACCTGTGAAAGTCCACTACCTTTTCTTCATAGCAACGAGACAGTCGCTGACAAGGTGATGTGCGCCTCCTCAAGCACAGTCCGTTGTGCTGCATGAAGTGTGTTGTCCTCCCATTACTCGCTTTGAAAGCTGGGGTCACGAGGCCATGCTTCCTGCTTGTGGCTCGCGCGTGCATCCTGATCATTTCGTGCGAAACGACACAGCCTTCCTTCCGCAGGTCCCGGACATATTCTAAGACCTCTTCTTCCACAGCAGGAAACTTTCTGGCCTTCGGTCCCCTAAAGGCACGCCATGCCTTATTTGTAGTGCACAGCTTGTCGTGCTGCTTCTGCCGGTAACGCACACGGACTACGCATCAAATCCGAAATGCCTACCAGCAGCACGATTCCCGTGCTCAAGAGCGTACTCCACAGCCAGCACCTTGAAACCGGCCATACGTGTAGCTCGCATTTCAGCCCATCGTTCACGGCAAAATGCAAGACAGGCAGAATCAACAGGCGAGGAGGCGCCATGCGTAGGTTCGCGGGACTGCAGCAGATGAAAGTAAGGGGTGCGTTTATTACACGGGAGAAAAAAAAATCCAAATATTGACAACTAAAGTTGGGGGTGCATTTATTATGCGAGTGCGTTCATTACGCGAGTAAATACGGTGAAGGCCAAACGAAACTGGGTGAGCACACTGTTTTAAAATTCCTGGGGAAATAGTGCCATCAGGACCAGTAGCCTTACTTTCATCTAGGTTCTTTAGCGGAGATTCAATGCCACTAACACTAAGTTCAATTGGTTGCGTAAGAGGAGCGCTGCTGTTTATTGATTGTGGGATTCATGGAAATTCAGAAAATAAAGAGTGATGGAAGTATCTGTTTAAGTGCGTTTATTTTTTCTGCATCATCAGAAAGAGTGCGTACATTGTAAATAATTTCATTTGTCCTAACAGGATCAGACCCACATGCCTTCAAATATTGCCAGAAAGGTTCGGGGCTTATTTTCATTTTATTATTTAGTCGTTTAAAATAACGTTCTTTTGCATTTTTCTATAGTTTTTTCGTACTTGCGTGTTAGTTCCTGTACCCTTTTAACCCTTTGTGGTCCGTTGTCGGGCCCGACAACGCAACACGGTTTGCAGCGGTCCGTGGTCAGGCACACCTGGACAAGTACTTTTGCGGTTGATTCACGCGTGCGTTTCGCTATACATTATACACCATTTATAAATGAGTAAGTAAACTTTTTTTACTCGAGCATTGAGTCGTTTAGCTTCATACCAGAATGGACGGAAGGTAGTTTGGACCACAAAGGCTTAAAATGCACTGATTTTTTGTTGTTTTTTATATTTTTACACCATATGCCTTCGTTTTCAGACACAGACTCACAGCTTCACCTGAATCTGAGGGAGCCTGAGTGAGTCAACTCATGAGTCCATTGGCATAAAATTAGCTTTTTCGATCATAGTGTCAATCCTTTTTAATGCCAATATCTGACATAATCGGTGCTCTACGATACACCTTTTGATCATGTACCTTCAAATACAAGTTATCATCATATATCATATATCATCATCATCATATATCAGCCCAGTAAGGGCATTTTTATGAAATACGCGACTCACGTGTGATATTTTCATCAAGAACTTCCAATGAAAGAGTTTGCAGGGGGAAGTCTTGGCACCCCTTCCCCTAACTCACGCCTCTGATCAATAAATATTGAGGTGGCGCTCATTGCTATAGTCAGATACAACTTAAGAAGGCAGGAGAGGCCCCACCCAGACGACCGAAGCGCGGCAACCAATCGCCTCCGCGACTAAAGAAATAGTCCTGCTCATGCACACGCTGATGTTCTCTGAAGGTGGAGCCCCCGGCCGTCCCGCTCATGACGTCAGTCCCGAGTGCGCACCCATTGATGCAGGCTTGTGTTCATCCGCCTTTGAGGAGGAAATGCCGCTGCCTTCTAAAGTTGTACCCGACTATAGTGTGCTGAGATACGTGTGAATTGACTTCAGTATAAACGTAAGCAGATAGGAGGCTGATAGTAATGCTGAAAATTACTAGATAGGACCATAAGTCGGCAATAAAAGGTGGAGCTCACTCGGACTCACTCAAGAAATATATTTTGCGCCTAAAGCTCACTCGGACTCAGACACACCAATATTTTCCTCAACTGAGCTCACTCGGACTCAGACTCACTGAAATTTTCGTCACCTGGACTCACTCAGACTCAAACTCGCCAAAATAATACTCACTCAGACTCACGGCCCGATCTGAGTCTGAGTGAGTCGACTCATGAGTGAGTTTGCCGACCTATGCGTCTAGTCACGGCCACCTGGATCGGGGCGCGCGGCGGTGTTGCTCCGGCCGTCCCATTCGGCGCGCGCCCCTTTGAAAAAATGTAATTGAGGTAGTTCAGCCGCGCGCCGCAACGCGGCGCTCTTCTCCTACCCCCTTGTAGGGTGCCTCAATGACCGCGTGCGCGCGCATCGAGGCACCCTAACCCCCTTGCGGATGATGCCGCGCTCGCCGCGCCGTAGACAGCCGCAGATGTGTTTGCAAAAATGCACACTGGACATTGTGCACGTGGTGACTGGAATCAAGGTACGCTGTTATGTATTGTTAATCGGGCTTTACACAGTGTGTGTTGTTCTCTGTAGCATATTACCGTCGAGATAGAGCCAAGCAGCGTGCTTAGGCGACTTCGTATGGCGCGGTGCGTTCATATCCCATGACCACGGCCGCTACATAAGTGCCATATGACACATGTATTGTGCCGAGTACGTGATTTGCCGTGCTTCTCATTCTTTATTTTGGCGCTCGTTTCTCCCACGGCCGCCTGGACCGGAGCGCGCCATGCTTCTTTCTAAAGGAAATACATTTCGTCGTCGTCTGCACTGCATAGCTATCTTCTGCGGTCGTTGCTGGAAAACTAAATTGCGGTAATGATAATGCTGTAGACGTTTTCACCTTGCCGATGGTAGGCAACATTTTGGTGGGCACGTCTTTTTGCATTGTGAAGTTCCCACGATACGACAGTGATGTGAATGAGACGTTCTTATTTAAGCGCAGGCCGCATGTAGGCGAATTTGAACGCGAAAGCGATGAGCGCGCGCTTGTCGCCTGCGAATTAGCTAAGGGTCGGTCGCGCAATGGCCACTTTCGTTTTGGTATCGCCTGTCGTTTTAGCGCGACAGCATGGAAGAACCCGTTTCGCAGTAATTCCGGTGTCGGCGGCGGTGTGTGTGTGTACGTTCGTGTGCGTCTGTGTATGCGCGCAGATATCGCTGTCGCATTTAACTCTTAAAGGCGAAGCTTAAGGGTCCCCCAATTTCCACCTCCATTATTGCGTGCATGCGGTTTGCCCTTTAAGATTCGAACTAATCTACCGGTTCGTTGGCTGAGCGGCTGCTGATAAGGCTTTCTGCGTCTAGCATATATGTTTTCATATGCATTTTCACATTGTCATACCACGTTGATTTCAGGCAAGTAATTTGTTTTTTAGTCTGCGTTGGGATTCCGTGTGTAATTTACCGTGTTCTTCAGAAACGTGCCGTACTGCTGCGTGCCTTACTGTAAGTCAACACCAAGGAATATTACGTTGCCTCGACGCCAAAGTGGCATTCCTTCCAGCAGGTAAAGCTCGCGCACTCAAGGCCGCAGCATCCCAAGGGAAATACGCCAACCTCCTTTAAGCAGCGGAACCAACCTTCGGATCGTTTACCCTATTCTGGAAGCACTCAGAAAAAAAAGGAGTTTTTAATAAATCTCGTGCTTTCCTTCGCATGTATACTTCTTACTGATATGCTGCACTTAAGAACACCAAAACAATTTTCTTAAAAAGTGACTCACGGGTGTTTTCGCTTCGGTCGACCATCATCACGACAAGGACTGGCGCACACACACAAAAAAAATAAAGAATATAGCGATAGCCGCCATCCATTCTTTTATGTGCTTTTTGTGAACGTGGCGGAAGTGCTATGCTAACCCACGGTTACTCTACAGCGATATCTTCAAGGCGCCGCTATGCGCCGCAAACCTTCCCGCATAGAGCGCAAAGGAATGGAGGGGTAGTAGGCGCGCGCCGCGGTGCGGCGAAAGGAGTGGTCACGCCCCTTTCTGCAATTACGCCTCCTCCGTCCGAATGGGACGGCCGGAGCAACACCGCCGCGCGCCCCGATCCAGGTGGCCGTGGTCTAGTGTAGGGATGGGCGAATAGTGAATTTGAGGTCCGAAGCGAATCCGAAGCGAATAGTGATTTGGTCGAATAATTTCGAATCGAATAGTTCGAATAGTATTTACCGCATATTGAGAAAAATGAGCATTTTTGTCATGACCCTTACACAATATTTTTAAGGATTGGAATTAGGTATGAGTGAATGTCACTTCTTTGGTTTGAAATGAAGTGGAAGCAGCCTTGAATAGTATCAAGATTTGAATAGCAGTAGGGTGCAAGATATAAGTGGTGCAATATGTTGCAATTTAAAAATTACTATACTTAGCGCATATAAGCCCATATAACATGCTTTTAAACTTCAAAAAAATATGTACATTTAACCTTGAAGTGTGGCTTCGCGGCAGTGCTGATTTCCCCTGGATGGGTTGTTTCACGGGACAGCAACCAGGCGCTGCAGTGAAACCATCTTTACAGGGGGTTACGTGCGGTCAAATGTATGCATATATTCGTTCATTTCGAATACTTCGAAATTTCAGATATTCTAAATTCGTATCGAAGCGAATTTGAATACTGTAATATTCGTTCGAATATTCGAAACGCCCGAATATTCGCCCATCCCTAGTCTAGTGCACATTCGCACTGTACATGCAACACTTGTGGGAAGAGCCGACAACGCTACAACTGCTTTAGAAATTTTAATTACATGAACAGCACTCACCTACAGAAACAACTGTGGTGTGAGCTGCACGTCGGCAAGCATGCCAGCTCTAAATCCCACGCAGTTAAGGTACTGCGCAGTTATATAAGCCACTCCCAGATCGCGTGGATAAGCAATAGCGAAAACCTGCAGAAAGAACAGTGGTGTGAGCTGCATGTTGGAGCTGCTTTCTTTTATAATAAAGAATTCAGTCGTCAGTCAGTTCTGGCATTTTTCCTACATCCTTGTGAGCTGTTCTCCTTACAAAATTTTTTGGCAGTGCTGGGCGCCACCTAGGACCCCACACTTCAAAGGTCCCCACTGGGCCACACCCATGCTTGCAAAATGAGAATATACTTGAACCATCTGAACGTTTTGTGCCAGTGGCACAAAACAAATTTAAAGGGAGAACACGTCTTATACAGGTAAACCTCGATATAACAAATTTCTGTGAAATGAAAGTATCGCTTTCATTTTACAAAAAGTCCTGTCCTCTTTCTGTGGTCCCTGTCTTATCAGTGCTATGGCTTCAATGAACGTAACGAACCAACTAGCCCAAAAGTCTGTCCTCGCTAATGAAGTATTTCATTTTTCACGTCTTCATGTCCATAGAGCACCATGTAATTTGTAAACCTCAATATAATGAAGTGCATTATCTGTGATTTCAATTATAACGAAGTTTCAGTGCTGCCCTAGTGGATGAACGAGGCGATAAATTGAGACTTCTGCTTAGGCCAGTGGTCATGTGGTTGAGGTGCATGCGGTTTTTTCCAAATGCTTATCTTATATTAACACAGTGCATTAGACGTGCATTTCTTTCGGGTTCATGTGTGATGTTTGGCCACCACGAAGGGTATTTCTTTGCCGGCATATCGTCAAGCCACAGTCACCGGTTCAAGAAAATTTATTTCTTTTTTCGCGTTATTGAAGTTAGCTTTTTGTACTGCTGCATTATTAAAACACTCTTCCGGCACTTCCCGTACATGAAAAGAAGCCTCTGGCAACTATCCTTGCTTAAAAGGTTGAATTTCAATTTAACTAAGTTTCAATACAACAGTAAATTGCCGATTTTACCAACTTCGTTATATCAAGGTTTAATCGTAAAGGCTTTGTTGAAATGTTTTGTCGGGGTCAAATAAAAACACTCTCTAAAACAGGCAAAACCAATATGGCAGATTGCACACATCAAGAAAATTGCAACTTCCTAAAAACTTCATTAGCGGTTGTCCTGTTCCTTTCTATGTCATCCTTTGTGCGTGTTCGCTAGCAATATGGAAGCATACAATCAATACCAACTAGCCCAGCTTAATGCATTAACGATTCATACCAAACACACGTTTCATGGGCTGTGGGACGCACCTTCTGTCAGGCTCTTCCAGACACCAACGAACGCCAGAAAGATGATGAAAGATGCTGTGCCAGTGCTGCCTGGCAACAGTGTTCCAGGGAAGGCCTCAGCCACAGTTTCCTACTATAAAACTCTATGCTTACACGTCACTTAGACAACTCTGGAAGGAGGCTCTGCTTTTCTTTTTTATTACAGATTTAAAACCTTAGAGTGACCTTTTCTTGAAAAATAAATTGCCCTAGCTTTTTAGAGGGACAATAAATGTAGAAAAATGTATTTTCCATAGGTATAGATTCATCGCTTATTCACTAATAATAAACCAAAAATGACAAAGAAAACTATATGAAAAATAAATATGTATATGGATTGAAAAGGGTTTGTTTTGCAGGCTTAGAAAAATGCCCACACCAGGTTAGTGTCACCATTGGACAAGTCAGAATTGTCATGCTTCTGAGAAGATGCTGCACAGTCAGGTTTCAATTTGGACTGGTTACCAATTCTGCAGCTCAGCGGCTGACCTTCAATGAATGTGATTGCAATTTGGCATTTGAGAAGTGCTCCCAATAGAAAGAAGTGCGTAAGGCCATAGCGTAATTGCATGTTATGAACATACTTTGTGTACGGTGGCAGCACAAGCGGGCTATGAGAAAATGCAATGTGAATTGGCTGTCATAAGTGCCTGTGCAACAGGCCTTTGTTGCATAAATACAACAAAGGCCTCTGTTGCATAAGTGCAACAAAGGCCTGTGGCAGGCCTTTGTTGGCCTGGTCGATGGGGGTCGCAAATGTGTGGATGTCCGTTCTGCAGGTTGGTTCAACCATCCTATCCCTTCTCTCCAAGACAACTAATGACCACCAATCAAGACAATAAATGAGTTCGTACCTTTGTTCAAAATGTTGTGTCCCCTCTGTGTCATGTGCTTCGCTAGTCATCCACCTTCACAGAGCTCACATTTTTTATTTTTTCATTTGCTCCCATAAACAGCCACAACACCAAGCACCACTTAGGGACACAAAGGTGATATCAGTGAGCTTCGATGAGCCTGCTGACCAGAACAAGACACTCATAAGTGCAACTAAGGTGAGAGGCCACTGCTTGTTCTGTGAGCTTCATTGTGGGAGGATTTACGCGTATTACCTAGGCTCTAAATAATTTGGTTTGTCTATTTATTTGTTCATTACTGAATATTGTTGATGGGGCCCATACATTTTGATGTTCAAAGATATTCATTATTTTTTTTTTTCAACAGTGCGATTGACCCTCACCAAGTATTTGAACTTCACTAGCCAGAATGCACAACCTTGACTCATGAGAAATACCAATGGCTGCTGCTTTTGTCTTT
Organism: Rhipicephalus sanguineus; assembly: GCF_013339695.2. NCBI lineage: Eukaryota > Metazoa > Arthropoda > Arachnida > Ixodida > Ixodidae > Rhipicephalus > Rhipicephalus sanguineus. The sequence goes on along the minus strand of NC_051176.1, from coordinate 329,612,964 downwards.
GTGGCAGGAGCTGCGGATACCCCCTTCAGGCTCGAATTATGAAGGACTATCTGTAAATGTGTAGAACTTGCACAACCTTTTTCCAAGAAACTCGATATTTCATTCCAAGAAAGAGAAGATGGTAATACGTCGATTTGTGCATTTTTCAGTAGTTAATCCTAATTATGGTGTAATTAAAGGTTATTTATTCCGAAGTCAGTCATGTTCTGTTTTTGTATAAAAATAACCAACTCAGGCTTGAAATACATTGGTTATATCTATTCTGAGCAAGCTTTTAAAAAATTTTGGCATGGCTCCTAGAACGGGGTAGGTCAAACGGTTCATTGAACATGGTTGTGCCTTCAGAAAAGTGAATCTCTGCAGCAATACAAAACACAATGAAGCTAAATTAGTGCTAGTTGTCCACTCAACAGTTGATAAGGAGAAAAATTTGTCCCTTGAATTTTGAAAACATCTGTTTCACAAAAAGGGCGAAGAAGTGAATGCAATAGCAACATGTAATGTTATATGAACGAAGGCTTGCAGCTAACTTTTTTGATCCGATTTCACGTAAATCTACAAAACACTGGTGTATGGTAATGCGGCCGCTCCTGGGAAAGAAACTGTTTTCGTGCAGTTTGCCGTATCAGTGGTCACAGCACAAAGCGGTGAGATCACAGCGCGTGTGTGGGCAGGGGGGGTATACGAGTTGTTTGCAGATGTCTGCCGAGACAGCGCACGTGTGAGCGCTTGCGACCGTGCCCTTATAGTCAAGGTTCACAGTTGCTGCTCGAACCACACAGCCCCCCTCCCCCGGCGTCCCTTCATGCTCCTTCACCCAGTGGAAGACGGGCGGGGCATTTGCTTTATACTTGAGAAGCAATCGACGGCAGGCCTCGCACACGGGTTGATATTATTGCATGCACCCTCCGTGCGATGGAGATGGCCAGCTTGTTTCATTTCTGCTTTAGCCATGTTCCTCGCCAGCGCTCGCGAGCTTTTACCTTCGGGTAGAACATACGATCCACGGAGCGATTTTATCGATTTGGACTTATACGGAATGTGATGGCAATGGTGAACACCTGTCCAGAGTGTCCATAAAATTGCTATCGCAATAAAACAATATACAAAAACCGTGGAAGCAGGCTCGCCTTTTTCCTGGAAAGCTGCATCGTCTCTGTTGTAAAGAGTTCGTCCATTGGAAGAATCAAATAATCCGGTGCCTTTTCCATTGGTTTCGTTCTCACCTTCACTACCCATACAGGAGATATCTCCTCACCATTTATTTCTTCATAAAGCACGTGTACAATGTCAGCACTAAGCGTTGAACCTATGAGGATTTCGTACTTGTCGGCTGCACTGTGTTATCTCTGCATGCGCAGTCGCAAACGCACAAAATGGAGCGAAATCAGTTAATCACACTCAATAGTCATGCGAACAAGCAAAAACGGGTGGGCGACTGTATAGCAAAGCAATGTGGGCGACAATTCAGAGCTGTTATTTCTAATATACGGACCAGTCACGTGAATCACCGTTTTGGCGTCACGAAGTGCATCAAAAAGGCTAGAAACCCCAAGAGAGAATAAAGTGCTTGTTTTTTGTATTTTCAGAGGCTGTCTTCGGGCCCTTTAAAAAAATAGGACGTGCAAACACGGACACAAGAGACACCAGAAACGCCGCTAACAACTAAAAAAATTATACCGCAGCTGAAAAGAAAGTAGACAGAAAGACTTATCTGCGCATTCCCACACAAGATGCGGTACCTATCAATCAGGTGCATGGGGTGGCCTATGTGACAGATAGCTGTTCACTCTCTTGACTTTTTTTACTTTTCTCTTGTCTTCGTCTTTGCACGTCCTGTCTCTTTAACATGAATACCAACCAACTAGCTCGGTTATATTCTAAGTTTTTCATTGTCTTTACTTCTATATTTATTTATCGACTTACTCGAGTAAGAATGACAGGAAGAAAAGTGTACTAGTGCATCGATATATATTACTTATCTATATTATTATCTATACACAGCGTACTAGGTCCAAGACTCCAAGAATATGATATCCAGCGAGTTGGGTCATCGCCCATTAAGGCACGCGGCAGCGCTGAGGCCAGGCAATACTTGTGAGACTTCTGGAGGAGAGAAAGATATGACAACTCCCAGAGAGCTATTCTCGATGTATCAATTCAAAGGAGATGTCAGTTCATTTCGGCAGAGCACTTTCAGTTACTCGAAGAAACGGGGATCCGTGATGCCACCTCACTCTGGACCACGTCGATGCACCGAACCCGCCAGCACATTCCCAGCATAAGAATAAAGTGGACAAAATGTACAGAAACAGAAACTTGTCAAGTCTGAACTTGCATATAAATGTGTCCCAGATGTTTGAGAACGATGCAGGGAATGCGTACCGACCTTCACAGTTGCGTTGAGCGGGCGGTCGAATTAAACCTAAATCGATGGCTAACGCGATCAGAGTTCATGCACGGCATCCGAGATGTGCATTAAAAAGTGGATCTCTGGGGCTGTATTCGTTGCGTTGAAGCGCATTCTGTCCCTCTCATTTGTGTCGAGAGTTGTGAAAGCTTCGTGACGTCAAGATGACGCTGCAGAACAAGAACCGGAAGCAGGGGGCACACTGCTCCCCGAAGTCCCACCTATCAGCGGTGGCTGAAATGAACAGTTCATTACATGGACACATCGAGAAGAGCTCCCCTGGTGAAGTCATGTATTTTATGTCCAGATTCCCTGTTCGGGTTAAAAGAAAAGACTAATGGCGGCGCGCCGCAATTATGGCGCGGCGGCGGTGGCAGCGTGATCACTCTTGGGACTTACGGCGGCGCGAGTGGCGTGAGCAAAAACAGGCGGCGGCGGCAGCGGTGCACAGGTCTAGTTTCGACCCCCTCCCACGCCCAGCCGTCCGTGGCTTAGCTGTGTCTAGGGAAAAAGGAATCCTGGTGGTTGAGCCGACGCTGGGTGATTGGAGCTTTAAGGCCCCCTGGCAGAGGCAACACACCCCTTTGGCCTCGGCTTCACGTAGACTGCACCCCTGGGCTGACCCAGGGGAAATCAGCCGGAAAAAAATAAAGGCATAGAAAAGCGTATGTTGCACAAAAGTGGTCAGAGGGCACGGGACCTCCCTGTTGTTTTCGCAGCGCGTTGGATCCGGTGCAAGATTACAAGGTCGGTGAGTTTCGCAGGGTAACAAGAGGTGGCGAAGGCAAATCTGCTTCGAGGAATTTAGTGGAGTTTGACGACGGGGTGATTAACTTTCATGCCTGTCATACACCCCACTTCACGAGAAAAGCCTTCTTGGCGTGACCACCGCGAGTGCGACTCAAGAGTTGTTAAGGACAGCTGTAAGCTTTTGAGGGAATGTCGACTCAAGATTTGTTGAAAGGAATTTTATTGTTTGTTTATTTTAGTTAGGCAATAGTTTTCTCTTGTGATCCCCATGACTTTTGATGGTTAAGTGGCTAGTTTTGCTCATTACTTCTTTAGTGCTCTATGTTGTTTTTTTGTTGGCCGATAGGCGTTGTGCGATAATCTATCGGAACCATACTAACACCTCTCACAGCGAGTTGAGGGCTTGAACAGTTTTATGACAGCTAACTTTGAAAGGAGTTTGTAGCGTTTCACTTACGTGTCATGCGAGGACACAAGGAAACATTAGCTCGGGGTGTCCCACTTGGTGAATGGCAGCAATGTAGGAGTTAAGCTGGGAGCCTACAGAAAGAATAAGCAAAGCTATGCTTTGTGTGAGTTTTGGCAGAGACATGTGAAAGTTGTTTTTGTTCCTTTATTGTTTTATTCGTATATGTTCTGGGTAGAAGTGACTAAGGAAAAGTTATCGCCGGAGTCACTCATTTGTTTGGTAAGAATAGTCACCACAAAGGTAGAGGAGCTAGGTTAGTGGTACATCCACGGGGTAGATGCTCGCCGTGGCACTAGTACTTGTGAATGGCGTTCCTGATGTTGGTGCAGCATGACAGTTTGCTTTCTTCTGCTCACGGGAACATGACGTCTAGCTTTGCCGGCACAAATTTTTGGGCCGAAAGATAGGGTCAGGCGTAAGCTTATTCTTAGTGCCGACGACTGAGTTGTTGCCCTGATGTAATGAGAGCCTCAAGCCTCTCATGTGAAAAGCCTATGTATTCGTGTTCACACAAATAAAAAGCATTGCCAGTAGTCAGCTCCTGGTCCTGTCTGTTTCTTTCTGTGTCCTCGTATTTTTCGCGCTGTTTCGAACCCATGAAGCCTCTAGCTGATTTTTGCTTTCCTTGTTTGGCTTACGCGTTGTATTCTTGTTTACAGTCTTTTTTTAGGTAGACCCACTGCGAGTGTGTCAGTTATATGGCTTCTACATGCTTTCAAGAAAGGCTGCTCCTGGTGTTGTGAAAAAAAAAGAGTAATAAAGAGGGTAGCTAAGCGGGGAAAAATTATCGATAATTGGCACAAACAAGCCAGGTGCTTCTTAGGGAGAAGTTGCCGTGTGTTCGCTGCTTGTGGTTGTGTGACCGGCACAAGTTCATCGAGACCTTTTGCTGACATGGGCCAAAGCTTGGAGGCACTCATGTCTTCTGTCCGTATACAGGGAAGCAGCCTGCCTCGGTTCAAGGAAGGTCCGGGGTGCCAGACCTTCTACAGTACATATCCCTCTGCACAGTACCTGCTGGCCACTGTACCTCAGGATCTTCTTTCCCCGGCAGAGAAGCTGTTATATGTGGCCTTGGCAGACGCCATTGCACATGGACCTGTCAGTCAAAATGGTCCTAGAATTCATCGTGGAGGATGCCATTGTGCGTGGGGCTCTGAGTCAAAAAGTTGCCCCAAAGATGGGCATTTGGAAGGGTGCACTGAATCCCGCATTTTCCAGGGAAGGTGCTTGCACCTGTGACACCTGTGACCGGGCGAGCGACGTGGTTGCATCGTGAGGTGGCATCGTTGGAGAGGTTCACATCGAACCACGGTATTCTTCATCGCAGGTGTAATGCTTGCACCTGCTCAAGACGGTTGCAGCCCTCTCCTCAGAAGTCTACGACCCCCCCCCCCCCCCCCCCCCTCTCGGACTCTTCCTCCACAGAAGTGTAGTTAGCTGGGCCAGTTGGTATGAATCCATAGAAGTAAGCAGTGTGAAAAGCAAGGCGATGCACACAGGGAGGAATGACAAGAACAAGCTCTGTTTTTTCTTTCAACTAAGCTTGTTCTTCCTCCCTGTGTGCATCGTCTTGCTTTTCGTGCTGCTTTCTTCCGTGTCTTCCTCCTCGCCGGGAGTTCTCGGGATAAGGTTGCCCAAAGTGTGGGACTCGTACGGTGACATTGGGTGGTGCAGTTGTGGCCGCATTGGACATCGTTCCCGGCCATGCTCCTCTCCATGTGTATTGTGTGGCACCTTCATGCCTTTTCATAGGCGGAGCCCTGAGACTGCAAGACACCGGATTGGTTGTAGCTGCTGTCATCGCTTCCTGAGTGTCTCAGTGTTAGCAGACAAGGGGCTTTATAAGGCGAAGACTTTTATACAAAATTCTCTTACTCTCTCATGCAACTATGTAAATAAACCTCTGTTCTTTCTTGTATGATGCACGTTCCTTTCTGCAAAAGATGGGCTAGGGGACTGGCGGCAGGGCCGGCTACCGATGACGAGACCTGCCTGACCCGACACCTAACAACTGGATGGTGTGGACTGTCAAGGACTTGCTGTGCAAGTCGTATGATCCTTTCTTAGCCCTCCTGGTGCCAACAGTGTAAGCCCTGCACAGCTTCTAATGGGCAGACGCTTGCATACCAGTGTTTCCAAGACACCACAGCAGATCAAGCCAGGCTGGCCCTCGTCTTGGCCTTTTAACCTGGGTGATCATGCTAACCAGAGGAAGCAGGCACAGAACTTCAGCAAGGTGTGTGACCGGGCTAGTTGGTATTCCATATTGACGTGAACAGCGCGTGTAATACACAAGGACGAAGAAACGACGAGGACTAGCGCTGACTTCCAACTGAAATTTATTAACACAAACATAGAAAAACGAGAACAAGTAGGCACACGTGATCAACGCTCATTTGAATTGCGCATGACGGCAGGCATGGAGAGGGAACCAAGAACCAAGAAGAATTATTAAGCAAAAACCACGAAACCGCGAAAAGACGTCAGGAGAAGCAACCAGAGTATGTCTAGGTTATCTGGCCGGATGAACTTAGGTAATCTATTTCTTTTTCAGTGAGGGCGATTGAAGGTTTGCTGATACAATTGCCTTTAGCAATGGCAGCAGCTTCAATGATTATGCGCGTGCTATCCTGGCGATGCCTAGCTAAAATCTGTGTGTTATCAAATGCTGGAGCGCACCCGCATTGTGAACAGTGCATTGCAAGAAAACCTTCTGTCCCTCTGCGTACCTTTTGGTTATGCTCTTGCAAACGTACATTAAGGCACCTGCCCGTCTGGCCGATATAAGTCTGTCCGCATGAGAGTGGAATGCTATAAACAACGCTACTAGAGCAGTCGACGAATTTGTTCTTGTGGTTAATTTTGCATGCGCTTTCATCCCGTATTAGAGGGTTGGTCATGACACTCAACTCGGACAGCTTGTGCGGTGCCGAGTAACTACAATTCAGTTGGAAGTCAGCGCTAGTCCTCGTCGTTTCTTCGTCCTTGTGTATTACACGCGCTGTTCACGTCAATACAGAACTTCAACTGTAGGAATGCAGCTCAGACTCAACACCCACTTGAGACTGATTAGAAGGTACTCACTTGAGACTGATGAGAAGGTCTGGGTGCGTGACATAGTCGTATGGTGGTTCTGAGACCAGCTCAACATCCCTGTTCATATGTTGGGGAGAACCTGAATGGAGTTCTGCAATGTAATTGGCTACATCATGTCCCAATATGCAACGACCCAGGATCCGAGAGTTCTTCGAACCTGTCATCGGTGAGAAAACCGAGATGAAGCTGTCCTTGAGCGAGACCCGTGCAGCAAGGCAAGGTGTACGTAGTTACTTTCATCCCAATCACAATCATCCAGTTCACCAGAGGCTACGAAGAGCTGTTTGGAATAGTGAAGATGGAGTGAAGCTGAGCCTATGGTGTGACGTTTGTGTTTAAAATATAGAGTTCCTTTCTGTTGTGTTAATTATTTCAACGTTACTGTATATACGATGCCGAATAAAGCCTTGGGTCAGTTGTTCACTAGGCAGCCTAGAGTAGGGCTCGTTCTTACGTGGCTCATCCTTGTAGAAATGTATCCCACTACACTGCCTTGTTTCATCCTTTTTTCTGTCAATATCGGCCAATGTTTGACTATCTCCCTGGCTTTGCACAACCAGCAAACCATGAAATTGGCACTTTTAAAGCCAAATAATGTGCCATGTTTAAGCAGAATTGGGCTAGTTATTTTGGTTTCATAATGACTACCTAGAGCAGGGGTCTCAAACTCGCACCAGCTGCCGAGTCACAGTCATGAAACTTATACCCTTGTCACACGGGTAAGCTTAACCGCTGTTATACCCAACTGCAGTTAGCGGACGTAACCACAGTTACTGTAAACCAGACAGAGGTGCTGTCACACGTTTGCAGCGCTTCCAAGCGTTCCTTAGTTAATACATGGCTGCGTTCGTGCAACACCGCTATAACACCGCCTTGTACAGGGCTTCACGCTCGATTATGGACGCGTCAACAGCGTGTTTTGATGCGCGTCTATAGCGTGAAGCCCTGTTCAATGAATGAACGCAGCCGTGTATCAATCTCGTGAAATGTACACGAGATTTTTGCAGCACGCACAAACTTGTACCTCAAAGCCGGTAAGTTATCTTTCCAAATGCGTATCAACGCCTCCGTCGTCGCAACGGTCCAGATGGCACACTTTTGGCTCGATATTTCGTTGGGAGCCGAGCTGCTCGCGTCCGAAATGGGGGCCGCCATGTTGCCAGTTTACGGCGCTAACAGGGGTTGCCTACCTCCGTTTACGAAAACGGTCGTTAGCGGATTAACTGCGGTTAGGGTTGGCGTGTGACAAGGTACAACAGCCGTTAGACCTAACGGCCGTCGTACTTAACTGTGGTTAGACTACCCGTGTGACAAGGGTATTAGTCCCGCGAAGGGCATTTGAAAGAAGGCCTTTCCCTTATCGCATATACTGATCTGCACAATGACTAAAATCTGGACTGAAGTATAGAGATTTTGCTATGGTTATGTTTCAACACAAGGTGACCACATCAGGTGCTTCGCGAAAAAAAAAATGCTTCAAACTAGTCACGTCTGTGTATCTTCCCCGAACAAAGCGTTAGTAACCACGATAGGCAAGAAAATAATGCAACATCATTGTGCAGTGTCACAAAGAGCTAGCCACAAAGTCATAAAAAAATATGAGAAGAAGACTGTGGGACCGCAGGCAGAAGACTATGGGACCGTGGGCCGCTTGCAAAAGGTTGGCATGCCGCATGTTTGAGACCTCTAACCTAGAGTCTTGGTGGTCATATTTGCAAACCTCGAATGTTGCATATTTGTAGAGCTCAGAACTTCATCAACACAAGGCTGATCATATCATTGCAGGGCCGAGCAAAAGTAAACATCAAGCGACGCCCACCATCACGAAGGAAGTTGCAGGAAGATGCAAGATCCGATGGCGAGAGCCAAGATTCTCCTTCCGATGGAGTGTTGTTTCCTTCATCACATGCTGATGTTACAGTGGTAAGGCTATGTTAATGTTGGGTTGTGATTAATGAATGCGACGCACATAATTGTCTGGCGATGCATTTTGTCAAATGAATGTCTATATACTTGCGCAGAAGACAGAACACAGTAATAAACATAGACCCCATTGAAACATATACAGTAATTATATGCAGGAAACGGGGCTATAAGATGGGGCAAAATGAAAAAACACAAACCAGTGTTCTTTTGTTTCATCCCATCTTATAGCACCGCTTCTTTCTTTATTCTTTTATTCATCATTAGTACAGAAAGAGGTCCTGGAGTTGCAAAGCTGTCAGGGGGACGTCTTATTAGTAATTTGACAATATCAGGAAATTGTATGTTATGGCAACATAGAAGTTACATAATAATAAGATAAAAGAGAACTGAGGAAATAATAAAGCAGGACATATAGTAAGAAATAACAATAACGGAATGAAGCAACAAAGTAATGGAACTGTTTACAATTCACGAAAAGTCATTTACAAGCAAATAATACAGAAATCTTCATAAACAATGAAACAAAAATTGCAATCAACATTCTAATTTGTATAAACGTAAGGCTTTATCAAAGAATACGGGCGCTATATTTGACAGATAATTAAAGAAGACGTGCTTGTGGATATGTGATGCGGAACATAAAAATGAAAAATTCTATATAATGATAATGATATATATATTTGCTAGAGCAATGCGAATAGCACAGTTTTGGGTGCGAAGCAAATTCAAGTAATAAAGTTTGAGTGCTAATCGAATCGAATGATTCTCGAATACTTCAAAGTGAAATTACAGAAAAAAAGTTGCAGAAGATCCCTAAGCATATTCTTGCAAGATAGGAACATGAAAGCATTTGTTTGGCTAGGTTGATGAAGCACTGATTGATGATTAGCAACAGCCAAGCACCAATGGCAGATGTATTGACATCGCCACAACAAAATGGCGATGGAATGCATACAGTGTAAGTTGTATAACCTCATTCAACGCCTCCTATAAAAAAACTATGCCTGGGACGTGAGCCGCAGAAGCACTGCCCTACCCTTTCCGTTGTCCTCCTTTCCACTTGGTACAGTCGCTAGAGCCTCTCGCGGCGAATTCTTTCAACCTGCAGCGGCGCGTCGCCGCGCCGCCGGTAACTAGAGCAGACGATGCGACGCGACATCCACTCATCCTTGCCTGTCATTGTCCTTGCACGAGCAGACGGCATTCATGCTATATATTGCAACGTTGAGACGCACTTAGACGAGGTGACTTGAGAAAACACTAGACGTATGTGGGTGAACATGTGGCCATAAACGTACTTCTGGCGAAATTTCTTGGGTGGTCGCGAAAGCAGTATGCACACTCGAGCGTCGGCGGAAAGAATGCCAGCGTCAGTGAAACCAACGGAGGAGTTGCTCAAACTACAGCGTGAAGAAACGCATTTCGAACGCGCTAGCGACGCGACGCCGCAAACGAGCTGAAAACGATGCTGCGCAAATAAGCAGACATCGACAAAAATAAACGCATGAGGCAAATTCTACAATGTCCGTTCTTGGGGAGCTTTTTGTTTTGCCTTACTTTCATGCGTTTATGAAAAAAGTAATGTTTTATTGAGCCGTGGTGTCCTTGTTGCCTAGTAATGCGGTTTTGCTGCCTGCACAAATGATCGTTGAGCCTAAGAAAAAAGACTTGACATCTGATTTTTGCGCTACGAAAGACGAACACATGAGAGAAGAGACGGGACAGGCGCTGTTCTCTCATGTGTTCATCTTTTGTAGCGCAAAAATGAAGTTGTTAAGTACTCACCAACTCTCCCAACAAGTTCTTACTAATTAAAAAAAAAAAGAGTTGCGGGCTTGACTTTCCATGAGATACCACCGGACAGCAGTTTGCGTGACCAGTGGCTCAAGGCGATTTCAAGAGACGACTGGGCGCCAACAAGTAAACCTGTAGTGTGCAGTCTTCACTTTCGCACTACGGCCTGTTTTATCCATAGCTGCTTGTAGGTCTTCGCAGATTCGTGGACTGTGTGCTTCCACATCGGAGGTCGGTCGCCAAACTCCTTGAACTTTGCGTTCACAGGATTGTGGAAGAGCTCTTGGGCCTACCAATGTTGAACTGTGCAAACACAGACTCCGATCACCGCAAAGAGCTGCTGCTGCTAATTGCCAAAAAAGGAGTAACCGACAGGAACGCTGCCGCCAAGCTGCTTGAAAGAAAACTCCTGTCGCGAAAAGTTCCTAAGCTCTAGCCGAGCTTTATGCAAGGAAATGACTGATGCTCCTCCAGCGCACGTCGGGAAGGCGCGATCAACTGCCCACACAAAGCAGCCAGCTGCTGCCGCTGCACCGACACAATGTTGCCGACACCATCGCTCTCGCTGGCTCCGGCGGTACAGTCGCTGGCACCACCACACGGCACCCGCTCGAAACGCGTGGCAGCATTCCTCCAATGGCAAAGCTAGCGACGTCCCAGGCATAGTTTTTTTATAGGAGGCGTTGCCTCATTACAACAGACCTTCGTAGTGAAGAGGATCTTGTTCTGTTGTAAAGGGAGTATGTGTTGTATCTGCCGTCATGCCCTGCCGGACCACGCCGGAGAGCCGCAAGATCGTGAAGTAAACCGCACCAGCCCAGTACATCAAGCAACTCTGTTTATTGTTAGTCTGTGATAGTTATATATACAGATGCATGTGTCAGCTGACGTGATAAGGTGTGCGCCTAGCGCCATCTAGATTATGCAAACGCAACTGCTGAATACGACAGTAATAATAATAATAATAATTTTATTTGCACAGCAATGTGAACCCGCCGGTGACGTGCGAGGCTAGACAGAGAGGAAAAACCCTTACGCGCTTGCGTCTGCTAGCTTATCAAAATCCAAGTACTGGTACAACAGACTTTTTTTTTAATGTAAATGCCGAATGGTTATGTTATAACCGGAGAGAATAACCAGTCACAAACACGGTCAAAGAACAGATTTATTATTAAGGGGGGATGCAGCTTTCGTATCACAAAAAACAAGAATTGATTTTTTGAAAATCACATTTTCAATTTCTGTAGCCCTTCTTCTCATCTTCATGGAAAGCTACGTGGAAGTGCGGTGAAAAATTCGTTGTGCCTGCAGAGGTGGCAAAAATTATTGTGAAAATCGTAAAAGAACAGCATTTAAAAAAATTATAGCTCTGGGACGGCGCAACGGGCACTGCCATTTCAGGCTCATCAGAAAGAGCATTTCTCGGTCTTCAAATTTCTCGCTTCAGCTAGGTCCTCCATTCAAAATCAAGTGTACAAAAAACAAATATTTGAAGTTCATTTCAAGGCCTCCGATTGGCCGCATCCGCCATGTTGTTCCAGCACGCATCGCCATTGGTACAATCCTCGCCCCGTGAGAGAGTCGTCTGCTGCTTGCGCGTCGCGAGGTCACAGCTGTCGAAAATCGAGCTACTTAGTGACATGTTCGCACTCATTCTGTGTTCATCGGTCAATGATCATTTAGAATATAATTACACTTTAGTTTGGCAGCTGCAAGCGAAAGCTCAGTCATCAGATTACGATAATGCACCACGCTTGTCGCAAACATCGCAGACGCGCGTCATGGACCGCTGTATGTCACTAGTGGGATCCGTGGTTAGAGGTTCTGCTTATCAGCACTTCGGACCTCATGACGAAGACAATCGTGGATGACACTTTGTACTCGCGATCGAGCATGACGTGCTTTGAAACATCGGGCACTAGAGCCATGCACATCGCGACCGAGCTTACTGCTCTAAGTCGTGGCGAGGCCAAACTCCACTCACTGCACTTATGTACGAGCCAAATCCGAACTTTGCTGGCAAGGACATCGCGCTAGCGGACATGCGAAAGTGAAGAAGCCGCAATGTGCTTCTTCACAAGCAACAAATCACATCGCCCACTGGCTCCTCGGAACCATGGATAAGCATTTTAACGCACCCCCTGGCAAAGCTCATCGCGCAGCGACCGCTCGGAGCACCGTGGGAGCGGGTAGCAGTTTTGCATATCAGCGCCCCAAAACGCAAGACCAAGCACGCTGTACGCTGATTTTTTGTGTCATTATATTTATTTTTCAGAAGTTCGAATACTTCGAATAGTAAAATTCCGGGGTGAATTGAATAGCAAACATTATTAGAAAAATATTCGAAAGTTCGAATATTTTCACACCCCGTATATTTGCATATAATCACGTGCCAACCATCGCAATCGCGTACCCTTCTGGAGTTCATATACAGTCAACTGCTAATTTTTTCTATGCGGATTTTTTTAGACATGCTTGAAAATTCGACCGTTTTGCGACACTGCCACAAGCCCCATAGAGCCACTGTATAAAAACGTCTGAAATTTCGGACGCTGAAACTCTTTGTTGAAACCAGCGTTTTCATGAGTCTGTCATTTCACGGCTCTAGGAGATTCGAAAAGTCAGCTTTGCCATGATGCCAAGGTGTTTTGCGGCGAAGCATACTGAAATCCGAAAGGGTTGCTGTCACGGTGCAATTGCGATGATGCCCTCACAGATAAGCCCCAGAAATGCACGGAGGTGGGATGGCAGCAGCCGGCAAACATGCCAGTACAATTTAATCACTGAAAACCCTATTATGATACGCTACTTTACCTAACTTCTTGGTAGCATATGGCCTTTCACAGTTGTAAGCATGCTGCACAGTTTGAATAGGCGACATCGAAAATGCACCGTGCCGCTGTTAAGTAAGTACTGACGCGATTTTGAGACATCGTATAAGGGATGTGTTTCGTTTCCTCGGTATGCAGTGTTAATGCTCTCCACACACTGGAGTCAGACAACGCGTGTAAAATATTTTACTTTGATTTTAAAGTTTTTTTTGCTGAGCATCAGCACGCCAGCCCCACCGCAACGAACATAATCCCAACGAGTCAACACAGTTCCACTGAGTTTGCGAACTCTACATCCTGCATACAGCCTAAATTGCAGAAATCGCTGTCTCGGTCACTGGACGATAATTCACTCATCGTTGTTTATGTCCACCACGAGCTGGATGACTCATCTGCTGCTAGTATGTGGTGAGTTCCCGTCTTCCCGTGACGTCACACTGCGGTGACATATCACTAAGAAGCCGCCCCTCGATATCGAAACTGAAAGTGTGTTTTTAAGGTAGCGGTATTAAAAATATATTCGATGCATTCCCAGACACCACAATAGTCTTCTTAGGGTTCTCGACACCAGTGTTTTTATTTAGAGTGACAATCCAAAAATATTTAAAATACGTGTCAGTACTCCTTTAACTGCTGCCTCTTTGTGCAAGACCACTCAGTGTGCTGCACAGGTGTGTTGCTTTGAGGAACATAAGCAGCTCGCCATCGCCGCATGCAGGCAAGGCGATCATCAGGAATGGAGTGGCCACAATGAACACTCACGGCAAACATGTATACGGTACAGCAAGCACCCCGGTTTTGACGGCATCAGTGTAATAGGCTATGTGCTGCAAACATCTAGGAACAGTTGGCTGCACATGGCGGCAAATGCTGTGTTTCAGTGGTGCAGCAGTCCAAAAAAGGCAGAAATTCAGGGGAAGATAGAAGCTTGAACGAATAAAAAATTCGGGAACACGGTGTGTCGCTGGCGCCAATGTTTCGACAAGCGGTCTTGTATTCTTCAAGGCTGGAACTGCCTACCTTACCGCATGTATGTTTATGCTTCCACTCTCTCCTTCAACCCAAACAAAAGAGCAAAAAAAGGCGGGTGCAAAAATGGAGGCGGGGTTGGGGGAGAAAGGAGGGGCTGGCGTACCAAATTGGGTGAGTCAAAAGAAAAGAGGAAATGGTCAGTAAAAAAAAAAGAAAAGAAAAAAGAAAGCATGCAGTGATGGTGGGGGATTCATGTCGAAAAGGTGAAAGGGGAGGTAAGTGTTTTTCTGGCTGTCAAGTGTACACATCACCTGGCAATGATAATTTCACAGTGATAAGCACAGTTATAAATTACTAGAAGAAAGAGCCCCCAAAGGGATTCCTAAATCCAACTGATATGGTAGATACGCAATGAAAACCAGTGAGAATTAAGCCTTTCTTCTAGGAATTTCTAACCGTTGTTATCACCGTGAAATTATCATTGCCAGGTGCTTGCTTTTGACAACCATGATTCAGTGAAACACCTGCGTCCCCTTCTACCCTTTCAACGCAGACCCCCCATCACCACCCCTCACTTCCCTTTTTTTTTACTGACTGTTTCCTCTTTTGACTAACTCAATTCGGCACACTGGCCCCACCTTTCTTCCCCATCGGCGTTTTAAGTGCGAATGCACTTTATAAGCGACCCTGAATCCGCCGTCCCATAGCAACGGCGCGAGGAGCGGAGAGGAGCGTCTGTAGCAACGGCGCAGCGACGTCACGCCCCACGTGACTGCGCGCGCTCCGCCCTCCGCTCCGTGGCTGCGCGCGCCCCGCGCATTGCCTGTGGTGATGAAGGCCGGCGGCGAGACGCCGAACGAAAGCGTGCGAAGCGAGCCGAGCACCCCGAAGCCGATCTGGCGCGGGGACGCGCGATGCGTGAGCGAGTGCGGGCCCTCGAATTCGATCGGCCGGACGCGCGCTTCAAGCGAGACTTCCTGGACCGCAGCTTCGGATATAGCTGCGCGGTGTGCGATCGACTGTGGTTCGACAACAACCCCATCTCGGGCGTGCGCAACGCCGCCAACAAGTTGAACGCGTTGCGGGTTCTTTGGAACGAGTTCGGAAGACAGATCATCATCATCAGTAAAAGTGCTTTGCACTTAAAAACGGCCAGACCTCCGTGGGTCGGCTGGCGCGTGCTCTCTCGCTGCCGTCTCCTTCGCTCGGCTCTGCAGTTTAGTCGCGCGCCCCCTCATAGCATCACCCCGTGCTTCGCACTTCCTCATACTCCCCTTCGGGGAAATGCGGGTTTTTTTGCACTTGCCCTTTCCTCCTCTTTTGTTTGGGTTGGAGGAGAGGGAATGAAGCATAAACATACACGCACCAAGGTAGGTGATTGCAGCCTTGAAGAAGACAAGACTGTTTGTCGAAACGTTGGCTCCAGCAACACACCGTGTTCATGAATTTTTCATCGTGCGCCAATGATTTTCATACTGTAGGACACCGTTTATGCACGCACATGCATCGGGCAGTATCGGACAAATTGTCTGCTCTCCCGCCACAGACTTTGTGTTCTGCATCATTGTTTCGAAATCCTGCTTCAAGAAAACGTAATTTTTTTCCGTGATTTGGTGGTGTCGATGGCACGGGATGTAAATTTGCAATCGGCGGTTGGCATGCAGTTACACGGAGTTCCCAACAGGTACCAAATATATTCACGAGAGCCTGCGCGAGCGCCAAGATGCCTGATAAGTGCATTGGCAGGCTTTGAGAGCTATTTCGGGCGTGGCTGTGGCGATTTCACCTTGTGAGGAAAGTAAAAAGCGTGAATTCGTTTTTTGGGGATGATTTCACGGTTCCTAGGGAGCCCAAGAAATCAGACATTGACTGTAGTCTGGACATATTCCTTTCAGGGATTAAGTGGAGTGGTAGGAAAGGAAGGCATGCTTTAAAGACCTCATTGCAACAACATTGCAACAAACATGCAGGTGACACATTTGGATGCAGAGCCGACTGTCAACCAGAGTTCTTTGAAGACAGTCCTAATGGTTGCCAAATCACCTTCCACTGAAGAAGAAGACCTTTTTGCTGTAAACAGCCTGCAGCCTGTACCAGCAGAAGCAAAGCACACATTGGGCCAAGCAGTGGCTACTCCAGCTATCTCACAGGTGATCGATGTTCTCTGTGAGCATGCATAATGATTTTGGCAAGGTTTCGTTTCACAAGATAGTTATTTTGCCTCCTGCAGAAATTGAAAATTGCTGTGTTTAGATTGTCTCCCTGTGTATTCATATTTTTCATGTGTTACTGTATGCGCACAATCCTGTAGCTTTAGCTTGAAATATTTGCCAATTCAAATATCTTGCTCACCAAGTGGCACATGTGCAGAATGAATCCTTGTTAAAGAAATGTTACGTTTTTCTAATTCTTTAGACAGAAGAACCCACCCTCACTGCAAATGTTAGGTGCAATGAGGGGTCTGCTGAAACATACTTGACCTAGTAAGAAAAAAGACGAACGGAAAGGATGAGACCACAGGACAAATACTCATTCTTTGTTTTCTTTTCGCTCCTTTGCACTCAAGTTTTAACAGCCAAGCTGTTCTTAGTCGAGGCCTTCATGTCCGGGGTCGGCGTATAACTGATCACGGGGCCTTTGGCCTTGCAGTGTGGCGAGAGTCAGGCTCGCTAGGAAGGGGAGGGCTGTGCCGTGCTGCGAGATGCGCGAGCGTGCTGCGAGAGGGTGAAGGCGTGCTGCGATATGCGAGGGCGTGCTGCGAGATGCGAGGGCGAGAGCGGAGGATGTCGAGGGGTGAACCTTCGAGAAACGTGCCAAGATGGGGTGACGGTGAGGTGCAGTGTAGCGTAAAATAGCATGTCAGTGTCAGTGTTCAGGAGTTCGCGCTTTCAGAATGGCGTACATTTCTCATTCTCCTGATGAAGAAGCCACATGACGTAAGTGTCAGCGAACGCTGACGTGAGAACGGGCATGTCATCGCCGAGCCAACCGCGATGTTCGCGCAAGAAAGGCGGAAGGTAAGCGCCAGTGAAGGGAAGACTTAAAAAGCACAGAAGTACGATATAGCCAGATGAATGACGGGCATAAGCTTCGCTGTTTCAATAGTGTTCGCGAAGTGGAGCTGGCTGGATTTTTTTTTCCTTCTATTGGGGGCAAGGACATACCGTGGCGCGCTATATGGAGACATCTGTGCGATGTGCAAAGTTGGATCGCTCCGCCAGCCCACTCTCACTCAGCCTGCAGCCACTTTCGCATTTCTTTTATTATTATTGTTGTACTTCACTTTGACGAAATCAGTAAAATACTGCTGTGGCTTTGTCAACGACTGTACAAAATGCTAAATAACTGCTCCAAAAAAATATTATCTTCCTTACAATGCCTTAGATACCTCCCTGACTGCCAGCGTCGCCTGCTGTGGGCACCTATAAGGAAGCCACGGGGGCCGAGCGTACTGCCTTTGTGAAGGATAAGGAACCATTTTGGGTCGAGTTGAAACTAAGCATCAAATGGGCTTTAGCGTGTGCTTGCAGCAAAGAAACATATTTTTGCTGCAAGAAATGTGAGCAACGGGACCACTGTCTAACATCATTCATTGTAGTTTTCCATCTAAAAACGAGTCGCGGTTGACGCGACAAGCATGCGTAAATTTACGTTCCTGTTTAGTACGCATAGCCCAATGAAGCACGGCATGAGTGGTTTCTCTGCTTTGTGGGATGCAACCCAACATGCTTAGAGCTGCATGCAGCTGCAACCTTTCTCATATGGTTGGAGGCAAACACACAAGAGCTACTATATACTATGCATAAAATAAACAGAGAGCTGAGCTAGTTGGTAAGTATTCATGTTAAAGAAGACAGGGCATGCAAACATGGACACAAGAGAGAAGTCAAGACACCACAAACACCGACTAACAGCTGAAAAGGCACACAATGGTAGAAAAGAAGGGACGAAAACTTATCTTCGCATGCCCAAGCAAAAGCCGAACCTATCACTCTGGTACACGGGGTGGTCTACATGAGAGATAACTATTTAGACACTTGATTTCTTCTTTATGCAGGTTAATCGATGGTTGGCTCACGCATGCGCTACCACTATTATCGATATGCCAGGCCTCAACCATTAAAGACGTTTCTTTATTCCTGTGCTGGTGCAAAGTCGCTCATTCATCAAATTTTGGCGTGCACTTACACTCTCGGCATGGTAAAGATAGATTAGATGGTTAGCCTCAGGTTAGTGATTTCTTATGTTCCATTAATTTCTGGTTAACACAGCGACATGTTTGCCCTACGTAAAAGCAGCCGCAGCTAAACGGAATCTTATGCACCACACCCATACGGCAATCAGTAATTTTGTTGGTGTGTTTCAGAAAACAAATATCAATCCGCTTATTGTCTATCATACACTCATTCTTTTTCTGTACTGCAGCACATATCTTACCTAGCTTATTGGCAGTCGCAAAAACAACATTAACGCGGTATCCACACCCTACTTTCTTTAGCCTATGAGATACGCAATGAATATAAGAAATACCGACATGTTTTTTCCTATTGCTTTCTGCAACCATGCTCGGACTTAACAAAATGGATTTCTTTAAGCATTCAGGGACAGTGTCCACTGCCACACAAGGATAACCTACACCTAAAAGACGTGTAACTTGTGCGTTAAAGCTGGCACTCATTTTGTGTTCACATGACTTAGTGAGAGAAGACTTAAGGCATGAAATGGCTATACCGTTTTTTACAATCTTAAAATGTTTCAACGAGAAGTTTAACAGCGGTTTTGAAGATCTAAGAGAATATTGCCAGCAAATGTGGTTCTCCTGAAACGTTAAGGAATTGTCTAAAAATTGTATTCCATCATTCTGAGGCAATTCTTTAGTGAAGTTAAGCCCTCCTCCGTTTAATTCAAATTGTTTGCTCACTGACTTAACCACCGATTCAATGTCATCACCACTACAGAAAATCAAGTAATCATCCACATACCGACAAAAAAACCTTAATAATACAATTACCTAAGGCGTCCTCCAAATGTTTGTCGATCTTGCTAAGATATAAATCACTAAGAATCAGAGCAACCTTAAAACCAATGCAAATTCCTGATTTCTGCGCATAAATGCCTTCTTTCCAACCTACCAGCGTCGACTTTAAATACTTGGAAAGGGAAAGGGCTGTAATCTTCCCCACATTATTCAATCTCGTCCTAGCCGCTCTTTCTCCAAGACTGTAGAGAATTGAAGGCATTGAGCACGCTATTTATGCCGACGATGTGACGCTCTGGACTACAAAAGGCTCCCTAGGACAGCAAGAGGAGGCGCTGCAAATGGCGCTAAATAGCATCGATAACTTCACCCGAGAGATTGGCCTTATGCTGGCCCCAGAAGAAACCGAGTTTGTTGTCATTCATGGGGGCAGACGGTCAAAGGCAAAAGACGAAAAGGCCAGCGTCCATCTCTCCATCGGTCGGTCACCAATCCTCAGGAAGCGTGTCATTCGCATACTCGGAATGTTCTTGGACGAGCAGTGCATATCCATAACATGGTTCAATCAAACAGTAAAGGCTACAAAACAGGTCATTCAAGTTCTTCGCAGGATCACCAAACATACAAGGGGCGTGAAAGAGAAAGAAATGAGGCACTTCGTGCAGGCATTTATATTTTAGAAGAACTTCTTGCTGGGCGAGTTGGTGCACGTCTGTGGTGGGTATCGTTGCAAATTCAATCAGACGGACGCAGGAAGGAAAGTTTACTCTGTCCTTTCTTTCCTGTGTTCATCCGATTGAATGCACAACGATACCCACCACAGGCATTTATACATTGTCGTATCCTGTATGGTGCCTTCTATCACCCCATCACCCAAACACAATTGCATACCCTGGAGCGCCTCAATAACGAGGCCGGAGAGTAATCACAGGGTTCCCAAGGTACACGCCCCTCCCTGCACTGAAAAGCTGTTGTGCATTGGGAGACATCACTGACCTCATGTCTATTTTGGAGGTGACGCAGGTCACTAGACTGCAGTCTACGCATGCAGGGAGAGCCACCCTGTCTAAAATTGGGCATGACGTATCTAACCTTCCTGTGCTACCGCACATATCTCCCCCTTGGGAGCACATACAAATTGCAGACCCCAAACCTCTGCTGAAGAACATGGGAAATGAACATTCGGCAAGGAGGCAGGCCCACGCCCGAAGCCACGAGAAATACACGCAGCAAATACGCAGTGGCAACCATCCTCATAGCACCTGTCAAGTAGTGTACAGTAAAGCCTCGGTGATATGAATCTCACGGGACCATCAAAAATATTCGTATGACCCGAAATTCATATCACCAAAAAACATGGAGAATTAGCATGCAACAATATAAAGCAGGCGTACGTTTTCATTTATTTTTCTTCAGGATGGCAGCAACATCATGAACAGCTCTGAATGATCGCCAGTGAAGTTTTTAGACGTAAGCAATCACACTTGTAGTCATAAATATACTGCGTGTGTGCGCGTGTGTAATCAATGAACCAGATGTGACACGTGACAGCTAGTAGCCCCTTCCAAATCTTAGTACGCTTTCTTGCATTACACCAGAGTACCACGGCGAAAGTGTGAGCGCATTGCATGTGATAAATGAAGGCCAGAAAACTTTACAAACGCTGTCCTTTGTTGTTATTATTTTCTTATCATGGTGGTGTTGGGGATGTCTTTTGGGAGTTCTAATCGCGAAGGCACACGAAGGCGCATTAGCGCCTCCAAGATTCGCGCGCATAATCTCGGAGGCTAAGACGACCTGCAGGTGGCCTATGCTGACAGACTGGCGGCGCGGCACGCTTGGGTTCCCGCGCCTGCACGTGATTGCCGCGTCTTCCGAGACAGCGTGGGCAGAACTTGCTCGTACCTGCGCGGCAGCGTACGTTTGTATCAAACGTCACGGGGTGAAATCGGTTCGCAACAGCCGTACTCCATTACATTGCAGGCTAATGGGCCTTGGCCGGGACCACACAAAAATTCGTATCACCCCGAAATTCGTATGAGCCGTGATCGTATCACCGAGGTTCTACTGTACATGGACGCCTCTAAAGGGCAACAAGAGCAGCTGTCGATGTTCGCTAGAGCCTGAGCCAACCTAGAGGCCACCGAAAAGGGAACCAAACTCCATCTAACGGGTCACGTCATTCACACAACTATGGTGGACTATATGCTATCCTCAATTTTGCCAAACATGCTGAGCGCAATGCTCAGAACTTACCAAGCGATAAGAAACTTAACTACAGAGTATTTACGGACTCCCAAGATGCCTTTCGCGCTTGTAAACACACTCGCACAACCACTCTTGCTGTTCAAAAACTGCGTTTCTATGTGCAGTGATTCCACTCCTGCGCCAGCTGCGCCAAAGTGCGCCAAATTGGATTTACTGCGCCATCCTGATACTGTCGACGAAAATTGCGCCAAACTGCGCCAAAGTGTCGGGTTTGAGAACGTCTGTCACCTACAATCGCACCGCCGGCGCGTCAAAACATGTGCAGCTTGATCTTGGGGTCACCATAGCCACAACCACGAATAAAGAATTAGTCCGTTGAATAAACAGCGCTTGCGCGTGTGTCCCGAGTAATCCACCATGCCATGCTGGGTGCCGACGCAGCTTCTGTTGTGCAAGTCGGCTCGAGTGAGAAGAAAAAAAAAGTTCTGCAGATCCCACGCGTTGTGGGAATCGGTATCATGCAAAGCAGTCAGCGAGTACTTCTATGCTGTATTTTATGGCTATGAGCCAAGCATTATGATGTGGATCGATGTGCTTTTGTAAGTGTAGTAGCTGTGTGCCCATCATGGGCTTACCAGGCACGTCGACAACACTGGCGTTTAAAGGGTAACTTATGGTGCGACGTAATGTCAGCCCTCACGTTAGAGTACATACGTCAGTATTATCGAAACTAAGTGCATTTTATGGTGCAGTTATGTGAATTTTATACGCAACTTTCGTTAATGTATTCCTGCGGGGTCGAGCAATGCTTCAATATAGCTTGCTGAATCGTAGGAACACAAATGTTGGAACCGCAGACGTTAATCTGATATGACGCCTGTATCGTAGGAGTACATATGTAGTGTTCAGTGCTTTCTTGTAAAATTAGATAGCCAACACCAATCACAATTCACGTTGCACCGACATTATGCCTGCATAGGCTGTCATAATGTAGTTCAGCGCAAAAAACTGGCAACAGACGAGCGAGAGGACAAGGACACAGCACATTCTTCCAACTAAAGTTTATTGGATTGGGACGCATGTATATATACACACAGGGAAAGCAAGAAAAGAAAAAACCAGGAAGTAAAAACCAAAAGGTGAAATCAAGAAAAGTGCCGATAAGTCACACACATGTGCCAACACCGCCCCCCTTCCCATGTCTCGCCAAAAACAAAAGCTCTTTGTCAGAAAAATGCAAGGAAGGCATGCTTACGCATGCGTCCCCAGACCGTTTGATTTCCTCAGCCTCGATGATTTCCCTCACCCTTTGGTCCCGACTGCATGGACCGCAGTGTTTTCAAAGAGGGGCCTACACTCGCAATCCCGCACGTGGATGCCGAGGTGCCCCGATACTGTCGTTTGGACGCTGTAATAGTGCTCACGGAGTCTCTCATTCAGACAACGTCCCGTCTGACCCAGTTGCTTTGCCAAACCAGTTTATAAAGACCTGAAGTGGCTCTGCGGTGGAATACCTGAATGCCAAGTAGAATGCTTGGGTTCAATTCCTGATGGGATCCTAATTTGTATTATTTCCACTCGTCGGGTCAACGCTGCCGATGTCGGTTTTTCTTAACGCTCTCGCATTTAAATTACCAATGTCTGTCCTCGCCGTTCCTGGATAGATATAAACTGTCAATAACCTGTGGCGCATACCTGTACATCGCGGGCCGAGGTAAACGGGTATGTGCCACACGCATCTAGAGGAAAGGGTTTGACAACGTACGCGACTGGATTTTCACGTAATTCATGTCATGACCCGGCAGTCATATTCATGAAATCCTCTTGCCCTCCCATGCCAGTTTTGGTCTACAACAAGTTAAGGAGGCGATCACGAGAGCACCCAGACATAGGCGGCTAGGTAGACAGACAGACAGAAAGAAAGAAAGAAAGAAATGCTCAAAGTGCCTAAGGTTTGCTAAGAAATGCTTCGCATTTAAAATTGGGGATGGGTGAAGCATGTAGGAACGGGTGCTTCAGCTCCACTAAAGTGAAACCTGTGGAGGGGCAAAGCATGCAGTGTGCGCCGGGTTTTCCCCCAGCAAAATCACTGCTAACGGGCAAGAGATTAGGCACAGAGACCCGCAGTCCGCTTTTAGTTAACGTGCACGCTGCGAATCTTTATTGTTCAACAATGAGGCTGCACACCAGACAGCTCGAGGACTCACAGACCGAGCCTCTGGATTGCCAGGTTCGAGCTGGGAGGAAGATGAGCGATTTGAAAGGATGACCACTTACAAAGAAATTACGCAGCATTATCGGCTCAGCAGGAAAATTTATCCTCCAGCACACGTGTCATTGAACAAAGGACAGGCGGTGGCGTGGCGCCTACTTCAGACACATACGTTCCCTAGTCCGGTAACGATGAACCACTGCACGCCGGAACTTTATTCGGACAAGTGTAAATTTTGCAATAACAGGGCAAACTTGAGCCACATGCTCTGGGCGTGCCCGGAGGCTCCCATGAGGGACGAATTCCCAGACGGGCATGGGTGAAAGGCCGCGCTCCTCAGCTCCGACTCACAATCACAAGCACGCTTAGTGCGGCAGGCCGAAGACGCTGCCAGGGTCCACGGGATCATGGCCGACGTCTAGGTTGGGTCCCCCCTTCTGAAAGTTGGAGGGGGATCTTTCTGCTAATTAAATAAAGTTCGTTCATCATCAACTACGCACAACAGAAATCTCCCACCTGCAATACATTGCAGGTTACGATCCAGTGCCTATATATACGTGGCGGCCTGTGAACGGTTGCACAGCGCGAGGAGTTGGTTTTTTCAATCAAGATTACCGCTAGGAGACGCTGCCTGCATCGGCATTGTCTCTCGCGGGCGAGGGCGCGTTCTCGTTCCTTGCGAGCTGCTAGTTCAGCGTTCATGGCAGAGAGAGCATTACCATAGTCAATGCGCGCCGTTCGCTCTCTCTCGCCACGCGGCGAGCGCTGAGGTGGTGGCGACCTCTCTTGCGCTCAAGCGCGAGAGGGCGCGAGAGAGGACACGATGATGCACGCCGACACGCCGAGACCCTAAGGTGCTTCACCCCTAAGTCGCAGTTCTCCCGCAGCAGCGAAGCAATGAATGCGATAGCAACATATTGGAATATAACGCGAAGAACGGAAAGCAGCTCGAGATTTCCAGCGCATCGCTCATGCGCAAAGAATGCACGAAATGAACACACACAGGACGAGTGCGAACTATCAGGTGTCGCAGCTCGACACTTCAAATGCACTGCTCAAACATAACGAAGGACGCACGAAACGAATGCACAGGTATACATAGGACGAGCGCGAACTAACAACTGTCACAGTTGTTACTTCTTTCTGTTTTAACAGCGCGCTGCTTTCGCAAACTCCGCTGCTGCAGCGAGCGAAGTGACCTTTGTACACTCTGTAACTTCAGGGCGGACATCGCGGTGAAAGCACAAGACATACAAACCACCCCCTCACAAGATAAGCGCGCGCGCAGGTGACCACGCGCTGTAGGGCAAAGTGCACCTCGCTGGCGAGGCAGGAGGCTCGCGCCTGATAGGGCTCGATTACGATAGTAAATGCACCGTGTGCCAGCCAGCCGTATTTGCGCATTTGAATCATTTGAATTCACTAACAGGCTGCAAGGGGCGGCTTACTGGGGTCTAGATGGCAATCTTATGTTTATGAAGCGTGAAAAACACAGGGACGAAGCAGAGATACACACAGGGCAAGCGCTTGTCCTTTGTGTATCTCTGCTATATCCCAATGTTTTTTTGTGTTTTTTTTCCGCGCTTCATAAGCATGAACCAATTCCAACTAGGTCAGATAGCTGCATTGGCAATTTTATGTTTTAGTGAAAATACCAGTGTCTAACATTTACAACTTCATTAGCAAGCAGTATGACACTTCGCGGCTGCTGTTAGAAGGTAAATCAATACTTGAGGTCCATGTACTTAAATTTAGGTGCACATCAAACAAACCTATGGAGGTGGTTGAAATTACAAGAGCCCTCCGCTACGGCGTCCTTCATAATCATTTCGTGGTTTTGGGACGTAAAACCCCAACAATTATAGAAGGTGAATCAATGTTTGAAGCTGGCCACGTTGTCGCCTGTAGCGCAACCGTAAAGAAGTCACTCTGGACGGGCTCATTCTACAGACATTTTCTATAAGCAAGGAACCCCTTGAGCTGGAAGTAACAATAAAGGAATGTCAGATGGCAGCGGTTCCATGCTCTTGCAAAAGCAG
Source organism: Rhipicephalus sanguineus (assembly GCF_013339695.2). Lineage (NCBI taxonomy): Eukaryota > Metazoa > Arthropoda > Arachnida > Ixodida > Ixodidae > Rhipicephalus > Rhipicephalus sanguineus. Next base: position 329,587,276 of record NC_051176.1, on the reverse strand, counting down.
GGTAACGGTAAAAGTGAAAGCTCACGCTAGGCTCGCACTGTGGCATGGAGCAGTATGAAGTACCATGCCGCCGGTAACTTTCACTGTACTTTCCCAGATTGTGTAGCCTTCAGGTGTCCGCACACATGAAGTGAGAGCAAAACAACACTGTTCAAAGGGGAAAACAGCAGAAATCACGGTTAAAAGCAACGCTTTCAATCGTCCGTTTCTCTTTGCCGGAGCAACGTGAATCACGTGATCCAACCCTGCACATTACAAAGATCGCAGCGCCCGCGTCTCCAGTGGTGGACCTCGTGCCCAATAATTACCACTGTCATGATTTTTATTTCGCAAATATGTTATTCTGTGTTCACGAAACAGCAAATTGACAAAAGAATACCTAAATGAGATTATCAAAGAAAACAGTACACAGCAGCAAGCGATCACTGCGAGCTCCACTTCTTAGGTGATAGGGAAAGGCACCAATCGATGCAGTAATCTTGCTCGCTCCCCACAATGACATCACTTCTGTCTTCCATCTCCCTTTTCATTGATTCAAGCTTGTCTGCTTATAGCAATGTTTAAGTAAATATCAGGAGAAAAATCTCACAGCCATGCTGGGAAAGAAGATGACTTTTTTTAAGGGCTCGTTTTTCGTTGTTAGACACAATATTAATGAGAACAGACAATAATGCCAAGGAAAGTATAGGCGATGTTATTTGTAGTAATTAGGATATAAATGTGAAGAAAGTAAAGCGGACGAAAAGATAACTTGCCGCCCGCAGGGACCGAACCTGGGACCTTCGAATAACTCGTCCGATGCTCTACCCCTGAGCTACGGCGGCAGTCATCCCTCTGTCCACTTTATGGGGTATATATGTGCATTTAAACCTAGGAGTGTTAGTCATCGCCAATCGCAGCCATGGCGGCAAGTGTGGAACACTCTTTTTCTGCCTGTTGGCATCACGTAGCACGTGATCTTCTTTTTTTTTTTTTTTTACGAGCTGGCAGCTAACCAATAATCCCTCGCATACTACCTGAAGGCATCAAGTCTGCCAGAACGAGACCCTCACTATGAATGACTCCTAGGTTTAAATGCACATATATATACCCCATAAAGTGGACGGAGAGATGACCGCCGTTGTAGCTAAGTGGTAGAGCATGGGACGCGTTATTCGAAGGTCGCAGGTTCGGTCCCTGCCTGCGACAAGTTATCTTTTCATACACTTTACTTTCTTCATATTTATAGCCTAATTAATACAAATAACATCCCCTATACTTTCCTTGGCATTATTGTCTGTTAGTTCTCATTAATCTTCAAAATTGGCTAGCGCGAAAATCGACAAGGACTAAGAAGGAACACTGATGTACAGGACAGGCGCTACTCGCAACTAAGCTTTATTCAGAAACGTCTTCCTACTTATATACACAGCCCAGTGGCGCGCGCAGGCGCAATGCACATGACAGTCGACATGCTAATCAGGACCGGGATATCAAAACATATTTGCATTATAACCAAGTGTCTAAGAACAGTCTTTCCTTACTGCGCAGAACAACAGAAGTGTCATTGATACATTCACGGTCTTTCTTTTTAATGTGATAAGCCTCCATTAGTTCTCTCGCCAGCGCATTCCCACTTCTGCCCAGAATTCGAATGCTAGACAGCACTGGCTCACAGGCACAGGTCCTACAATGCGTAAGCTGATAAAAAGTCAAATTATTCTTAACAGAGCGCTCGTGTTCCCGTGCTCGATCGTTGACGCAACGACCAGTTTGTCCGATATAAATCGTGTGGGAATCGAGTGCGCCCTCCCCTTTGGCGCCTTGTTCCCCAGCTAGCACGCGTGTTGGCCCCGCGCGGCTCGAGCGCCGGGGACCGCCGCTAATCGGTGGTATGGTGACCACGGCGGCAGCGCCAGGCCTCTTTGTCTGGTGCGAGCCATGCGTCGGCCTCCCGGCGCGCGGGCACGCGTCTGGGCATGCCTCGACATGCTCACATGCTCACGCCACCAAGCTAGCTTACGTCACTGAGCAACGCCTGTCCTCATTGGCCGCCAGTGACAACCCCCTTCCCCGTTGAGCTCGCTTCTGTCTGGCGCGGGCTTGCCCGCGTGAGATGCTCCCAGGCTAGCATGAGAGGTTGACGCGCTGCTCTAGCAGGCGGCTTCTCGTTCGTGTGCTCGACTGCTGCCCTTTGTGTGATAGTCGTAGCGCCGCTGGCAAGCGTACTCGATCGGTCTTGCGGAGTTCCCTTTACGGCCTGCAAGCCCGTGACTGTCGTACTGTGCTGCATCTTGGGTTAATAAACCCGTGTTGTTTGTTGACATCCTGCCTCGAGTGCCTTTTCTGCGCCGTGCCGGAGTCGACGAACCCGGCCGTAGCATCTTTGTTCGCTACGGCAGTGGAGAACGTCGCGTCCCTTCACGGTCGCCTCGTAGGGTAAGCTTTGTGCTAAACCTATCTCCACAACCGCGCTAGCCAATTTTGAAGATTATGAACCAATTAGCCCAACAACGTATACTCTTAATTTCTCATTCATATTGTGTCTAACAACGAAAAACAAGCCCTTAAAAAGAGTCATCTTCTTTCCTTCATTCATAGCGAGGGTCTCGTTCTGGCAGACTTGATGCCTTCAGGTAGTATGCGAGGGATTATTGGTTAGCTGCCAGCTCGTAAAAAAAGAAAAAGATCACGCACTACGTGATGCCAACAGGCAGAAAAAGTGCTCCACACTCGCCGCCATGGCTGCGATCGGCGCTGACTAACACTCCTAGGTTTGAGTGCACATATATACCCCATAAAGTGGACGGAGAGATGACCGCCGCCGTAGCTCAGTGGTAGAGCATGGGACGCGTTATTCGAAGGTCGCAGGTTCGGTCCCTGCCGGCGGCAAGTTATTTTTTCGTCCACTTTACTTTCTTCACATTTATATCCTAATTACTATGAATAACATCCCCTATACTTTCCTTGGCATTATTGTCTGTTAGTTCTCATTAATATTGTGTCTGACAGCCATGCTAAACACTCGAATGATTTTTAATGTTCATTCATTTTGAGGATGAAAACAGCTTTATTGTCATCTGTCTGGCTTTTCCTGGCACCCACATTGTATGGCCCACAGGCTGCAGTAGAATCTTATAGCACGTTGATTTTATACACGAGGCAGAAATTCATCTGCACTATCTTTCAAAGACAGGCGGCTGGGCAGTAAAGGTGGGCAACATTGGGCACGGCAACTGCTACGTCAGAAGGCACGTTCAGGCGGGTGATTTGAATTGCACAAACCCCGTGCAGACCATTAAAACGGGATTTTCATTCAAAATAACCATTTCCTTGGCATGAAAAGCACTACGAGGTTTATGGAACGCTATTTCAACAATCACCGTATGCTTATTATTTGCCTTTAGTGTCCCTTAAGGCGGAAACTCATCTCAGACTGTCTCTATGATTGCTATTGCAGTAAAATGTCTGCATGCATTGCACGTAGGTTGCGATTTTACCAATCGGGAGCGAAACACTTCATGTCATGATTCATCAGAACATTGCTTCTGTCACCGAGAAAGCCGACATTTTCATTTGTTTTTGGGCAACAAGTGGAAATGGAAATCCTTGATTGTGTTTCTTGATATTAATCTGTATTAACTAGTGCATAACCATCTCGTCCCTGTTTTTTACAGCTTTAAGCATGGGCGCAAGCATTGTAACATGTTGTTTTACTCGTATATTGTTCTGTTAAATAATTATGCTTTCTTTGAATTCTAAACTTATTCGTTTACTCATTTGTTTTGCTCTGCTATAATGGTAACTGTTTATTGTAATAATTGAAACATGTTTGTAGTTTATTTCTCGCCCCTTTGTATCCGAGTTGTTTTGGGGATATTTCTAATATATATGTACATACAAGTATGAAGTTCATTGGAAAATGCAGTTGGAAAAGAAGATGACAAATGTGCAAAACACAACTGTACTAATGTTTCGACAGATAGCTGCAATGAGTGCTGCAGAAAAAAATTGGGACAGCTACGCACTAATGGCGCGAAGACTGAGGAAACAGTGGATCTGGTGGTGTTTCCCTCCTCCTCACCCTCATTTCCCTTTCCCACCCCTTGCTATACAAGGCTATCCAATGCTTTACTCCTTTCCCTCATCGTCACCTTTCCCACCCCCTTTTTGTACTGTAGTATACAAGGCTATGCTATTCTCTGCTAGTGGGCCTGGATAGCCGAGTGGTTACGATGCTCGTCTTCAGATTGTGTGTACGCGGGTTCGAATACCGCCTCGCCAAGAAATTTTTTTGCCCAGAATTTTTTTCTTTCTCTCTTTTTCTCTTTCTCTCTCTCTCTGTACTTGTTCTCTTGTCCATCAGAGATATTGCATCCCATGCCGGACAAATTGGCACATGTGTTCTGAGAGCGAAGCAGAAGATGAAGAAGAGGACAAAGAGAGCGTGTGCCAGTGCATGATGATGATAATTTCTGTTCACGACCGATGGAGTTTCTCCCAGCTTAGAGAGCTCCTCTGTTAAAAGGAGTGTAGCTCTTAAAAGAATAATTTTTTTGTTATCTTGTTGAGAACACTTAAATGTGGCTCTTACAAAAGATTATACAGTATGCCTTGCTTGGATTTCCCTTACCCACCACGGTGGTCTAGTTGTTATGGTACTTGACAGCTGAGCCGAAGGTCATGGGATCGAATCCTGGCCGCCGCGGCCGCATTTTGATGGAGGCAAAATGCCTGTGCTTAGGTTTAGGTGCATGTTAAAGGACCCCAGGTGGTCGAAATTTCTGGAGCCCTCCACTACGACCTCTCTCAATTGTATTGTGGTTTTGGGACATTACACCCTGACAGTTATTATTATTGAAAATCCCATAAGAAGGTTTCACTTCAGGTGAAACAATACGGCACTCATCTAAGTGCTTCGATACTCCAGTTTGGACAACAACTGTCTTTTGAATGCAGGCACCATTTGGCAAGAGCATCTTTGATGATGACACAGAAGATGACCTTTTTGCCACGTGTGTTGAGAGTTCTGATGTTACCTCCAGTCATGAGCACAGTGACGCAATCTTCGCAGCAGGTTTGTCCATTGTCTTTTGTAAGGTCATCATTATGCATGTATCTTGGAAATTCACACTTTTTATCATACGAGGACAGACTGAGTACACACAGAGCGCAGACTAACAACTGTTTTATTTCAAGACATTTTCTTCACATATATACCCAAAGGAAAGCATCGCAAAAACCCAAAGCAAGATAAAATATTCAAATGGGCATGCGCATGACAAGATTTAATTCGTTCCTATGAAGTGGATTTCTTTTGAAGAAAGATTAATGGATGGGTGTGCTGATACATTCGTTGGCATGTGTCTGTGTCATCATATAAGATTCGGTTATAACTCGTTCCATTTTATCGTGAACCTGTGACAAGATTGTGGTTTTCTCGAAAAGCGGCTCACGTTTACACTGCAAAACATGTGTTGCTAGATTTCCCGGATGCGTGATTGACAGTTATTTTGATGCTCTCTTAATCTTGTATTTAAACATCTTTCCGTCTGTCCGACGTATCTCCTACCGCGTGACAAGGGAATGTCGTAAACTACTTCCTTATTGCGTGCCACAAACTTTCTAACGTGGTTTATACCGCGATTGTTACTCTGGCTTCTTTCCTTGCAGCCGTTAACCCTTCGACACAACCCTATCAGTTTTTCCGGAGCCGAGAAAACCAGTTCGACATTCTGTGCATTTGCAATCTTTTTTAGCTTATGTGAGACTGATGTGGATATATGGCAGAACTATTAGTCTTGCTTTTTCAGTAGCGGATTCGTCACTTTTACCATTCTTTTTTCCGTTAATTGTCTAACAGCTTTTCAGCCACCGACGCAATCACACAATCAGGAAATTCACTGCACTTCAGCCTTTCCACCTGTATGTTGACGCTCTGCGCTATTTTATGAGGACAGGATTTCTGCACACTTTGCTTTAGACTAGAAAATGTTACTCCCCTTTTGATTAACTTTGAATGCGCAGAACTGTATCTCATGACGGCCTTTGTTCCTTTTGTTAAGTACATCCAACATGTATGATCACAATTTTGAAAAATCTGAACGTCTGGAAACTTTAAAGAAGGCTCAGTTGGCATTTCAAACATGAATTCTAGCAATAAGGTTAGCATTTGGGCTGGTTGGTTCATGATTAACTGTAGAAAACAGCGCTAAAAGACGGGACAAAGAAAGGACACAAACCACGGTGCTGACTAACAACCAAATGTGTTTTATTCTTCCAGGCCGCATGTATATGCGGACTGGAAGAATGGGTGGTTGTAGTACAGATGGGTGGTTGTCTATTTTCCCTTTCTTAACCCTTCCGCCACCTTGCGGGATTCCGCAGAACTGATTTTCAATATCTGCCTCGTAGACATCGATCTATAAGAACATCTGAAATTTTGGATGCTAAAAAGCTTCGGCTTCCAATTTTTCGGACTTCCTGCCCAAGTTTCAGGTTCCAAACAGCAACAATTAAGCCCCCACCTCTGCCACATCTTTCGTCTCCATGTTGGAACCAGTGTTTTCTTGAGTTATACATTTGCGACCGTACCAGAGCTTGAAAGGCAGCTTTGCCGCAATACCGGGGTGTGGTGAAGTGTATTGAAAATCTAGGAACTACTTCCAATCGGACGTTGTCTGTGTCTTGGCAAAGTTCGACCGTAACAGAGCTTGAAAGGCAGCTTTGCCGCAATACGAGAGTGTAATGAGGTGTAGCATATTGAAAAATCTAGGGATCACTTTCAATCGGACGTTGTCTGTGTCTTGGCAAAGTTCGACCGTAACGGAGCTTGAAAGGCAGCTTTGCCGCAATACGAGAGTGTAATGAGGTGTAGCATATTGAAAATAGGGATCACTTTCAATCGGACGTTGTCTGTGTCTTGGCAAAGTTCGACCGTAACAGAGCTTGAAAGGCAGCTTTGCCGCAATACCGGGGTGTGATGAGGTGAAGTATATTGAAAATCTAGGAACCACTTTCAATCGGACGTTGTCTGTGTCTTGGCAAAGTTCGACCGTAACGGAGCTTGAAAGGCAGCTTTGCCGCAATACGAGAGTGTAATGAGGTGTAGCATATTGAAAAATCTAGGGATCACTTTCAATCGGACGTTGTCTGTGTCTTGGCAAAGTTCGACCGTAACGGAGCTTGAAAGGCAGCTTTGCCGCAATACCGGGGTGTGATGAGGTGAAGTATATTGAAAATCTAGGAACCACTTCCAATCGGACGTTGTCTGTCTTGGCAAAGTTCGACCGTAACAGAGCTTGAAAGGCAGCTTTGCCGCAATACGAGAGTGTAATGAGGTGTAGCATATTGAAAAATCTAGGGATCACTTTCAATCGGACGTTGTCTGTGTCTTGCAAAGTTCGACCGTAACGGAGCTTGAAAGGCAGCTTTGCCGCAATACTGAGGTGTGATGAGGTGAAGCATATCAAAAATCTAGGGACCACTTTCAATCTGACGACTGTGTATAGGCAAAGTTCGACCGTAACGGAGCTTGAAAGGCAGCTTTGCCGCAATACGAGAATGTAATGAGGTGAAGCATATTGAAAATCTGAAGGGGTCACCTTCAATCGGACGTTGACTGTGTTTGTTTTTGGGAAGTTCGAATAGTTCGAATAGTGTAAAATTCTAGTGCGAATCGAATCGAATAGCAAACTCTATTAGAAAAATATTCGAACTTTCGAATATTCCCACACCCCTACTTATAATATAGCAAAGCACGAAGCCACAGACTTCACTCCTTTCTACCTGCTCTACGCTCGATCTCCGCGCAGTTGTCTCGATACAATACTCCCATTTGAACTTCATATGGACAACTCAGTTGCCCAAACAATGTGCCTTGCTGGAGAAGCCTGCCAAGTTGCTCGTCTGTGCACACTGGCATCGCAAGACCGATCCAAGCAGCGGTATGATCGATGCCGCGACGACGGTTCATTCGAAAAGGGTGACTTTGTGTGGTTGTGGACCCCCCAACGCAAACGTGGTTTATGCCAGAAATTTTTATCCCAGTATGCTGGCCCATTCGTTGTCGTAGATCGCTTGAGTGACCTACGTGGTGGTACGTTTGACGTCAGCTGGTCATCGGTCTAGTCGGACCCAGTTGGCGCATGTTGCTCGCCTCAAGAAGTTCCATCCCGCGCTTCGCCAGTGATTCTGACTCACCCAGCGGGCTTCGTCTGTGAACCGGGGAGTGCTACGGTATGAGCCGGGTCATGGTATGAGCCACGAGAGAAGAAGAAGGGTTCAGCTGGTTCGACCTACGGACGCCATCACCACCTATCATTGCCAGACATCATCTGTAAATAAACGCAGTTAACCTCAATCGAACCATAACAATATTCATCTTTCTTCATCACCATGAACCTTGCGGTCTTGTTCGTTAGCAGCAGCTTCAAGTTGGCGTGTGTGAGATAGTTGACTGTTTCTTTAACAGCACATCCTCAATTTTTTGGTTGACGTGTGAAACGTGTGAAAGACTTGGCCTCAACAAGCTAAGAACGAAGGTAAAAGGAAGTAATCAACTCACCCTAAACCCGTTTTTCAACATTAAGATGCATAAAGAAAACCGCCCCGTTCGAATGATCGTCGAGGACAAAGGAACATGGCAACGATGTGTAGCTGTGTACCTAAAAACGCATCTTTCTGTTCTGCCAATAGAAGACCCATGCATGCTATGTGGATCCAAGGAAGTGATCGAATTCATCAAGAAAAGTGAGCCAATTATGTGTTTTTCTATTGACGTTAAACATATGTTTTACAATATACCACAACCAGCAGCTATCCAAGCCGTTGAAGAGTGCATAGAGTCGTTTGGTGGAAAGGCTTTTGAAAAAGAATGTGGAACCAGTGTGCACGGTGTTATTGAACTTCTAAAACTCTCTCTGCAATCACTGTTTGTTGAATACGAAGATGGTGTGCACGCGGAGCGAGACGGAATCTTTATCGGCTCATGCTTAGCTCCTTTGCTGTGCAATCTTTTTATGGCAAAGGGAGACCGACTTTTAATGCCGTCTTTGAATGAGATGCATGTGAAAGCTTGCTTTAGATACGTGGATGACTTCCTGCTTTGCGTACCATACAAAAGAGCGGATTCTGTTAACGTGGAAAAAACCTTGCATAAGTTCACACAGGTTTTTCCAGGGCTAGAATTCACGTTTGAAATGCCAACCGAGTCTTCCTTAAAGTTTCTAGACGTTCAGATTTTTCTAAATTCTGATCATCACCCCCGCCACGGTGGTCTAGTGGCTATGGCGCTCGACCGCTGACCCGAAGGTCGCGGGATCGAATCCTGGCCGCCGCGGCTGCATTTTCGATGGAGGCGAAAATGTTTGAGGCCCGTGTACTTAGATTTAGGTGCACGTTAAAGAACCCCAGGATGTCGAAATTTCCGGAGCCCTCCACTACGCAGTCTCTCATAATCATATCGTGGTTTTGGGACGTTAAAGCCCAGATATTATTATTAAATCGTGATCATACATGTTGGATGTACTTAACAAAAGGAACGAAGGCCATCATGAGATACAGTTCTGTGTATTCAAAGTTAATCAAAAGGGGAGTAGCATTTTCTAGTCTAAAGCAAAGTGTGCAGAAATCCTGTCCTCATAAAATAGCGCAGAGCATCAACATACAGGTGGAAAGGCCGAAGTGCAGTGAATTTCTTGATTGTGTGATTGCGTCGGTGGCTGAAAAGCTGTTAGACAATTAACGGAAAAAAGAATGGTAAAAGTGACGAATCCGCTACTGAAAAAGCAAGACCAATAGTTCTGCCATATAGCCACACCAATCTCACATAAGCTAAAAAAGATTGCAAATGCACAGAATGTCGAACTGGTTTTCTCGGCTCCGGAAAAACTGATAGGGTTGTGTCGAAGGGTTAACGGCTGCAAGGAAAGAAGCCAGAGTAACAATCGCGGTATAAACCACGTTAGAAAGTTTGTGGCACGCAATAAGGAAGTAGTTTACGACATTCCCTTGTCACGCGGTAGGAGATACGTCGGACAGACGGAAAGATGTTTAAATACAAGATTAAGAGAGCATCGAAATAACTGTCAACTAATCACGCATCCGGGAAATCTAGCAACACATGTTTCGCAGTGTAAATGTGAGCCGCTTTTCGAGAAAACCACAATCTTGTCACAGGTTCACGATAAAATGGAACGAGTTATAACCGAATCTTATATGATGACACAGACACATGCCAATGAATGTATCAGCACACCCATCCATTAATCTTTCTTCAAAAGAAATCCACTTCATAGGAACAAATTAAATCTTGTCAGCTTGTCATGTGTGTATTCAGTCCGTCCTCGTACTTCACCACCAACTAGCCCCTGTAGCTGCTCTTACTATGCGCGTAATTACTTAGATACCTTTGAATACCTTTAGACCCAGTGCAATATGACATCACTGGTGTTCTAATGCATTGGGTTGCATCATAGTGAGCTAATAGGGTTAGCGTTCGTAGGCTATCTTGGCAATAAAGTAACGATGCATTCAAATTTTTTCATCAGTTTAATTTTACGAACTACAGTAGAATCTCTGTTGACACAAATCTCAAGGGGGGGTCGTATCACCCGAAATTTCATATCACCAAAAAACTTGCAGCATTCATTCTCAAACCATGATCTACACACAGAATATTTATTTCCATAGAAAGAACTCGGTGAAGGTAAAAAACTTCGAGGCACTGCCTCCCTTATATCTCCCTTATAGAACTCCCTTATATCTCTCTGGGTCTTTGTTTTTTTCATGAGGTCGGCCAGCAGATGAATTGGGCTGATGTGTTTTCACGAACAGGCAGCACAGCTGGCTCTTGGCACGCCACAAAAGCGCATGTCACAGCTTTGCTAAAGGCCAATTGAAAACTAAGTGCCAAAGTCTGCTCCTCCATAGTCATCAGCGAACAACAGGAGCACCGAAATGCTTCATGACTTTTTACGACTTTATTGCCTTTAATCTGCCGCTCCGTTAGCTACATACCTTTGGAGCTTTGTAGTCACTATTTATGATATAGTGACTGCGGTTTTATATGCAGTGGTTGCGGCAAATGGTAGTTCATCAATCCGTGTGTGCTGCCTGCACACATGCCTTCAGAACTGCGGCGTTGCTATCCATCTACCACAATTTTATCGGCAACGGTTGCTGCAAGCAGCATCACTTTGACTCTGTGAGCGCTGGATACTAGCATGCTTTCGGAGTTTTTTCGTTGCCATTCATGATTGCATCAGTAGAACCCATGGGTGAATCCACAGCAGTTGTGGCAAACAATAACCTCAATTTTGACGACGTTTGCGCTGGCCATGCTCGTACTTCCAGAGCTCCCGGAGCATGCTGCTGTCAGTCATCCCTCAACGGTTTCAGTACCCAAATTTGTATCGGCCATCACAATGTGGAAAAGTATTCGGTACATCCGAATTTTGGCCCTTTGTACACAACACTATTCGGCTAGGTAACATATCAGCTGGCTTTGTATCACCGAGAAGGTGATTCTGCTATAGTTAAACATACCAGATATCATATCCTAATCAGGGTCACAATAATTGAAGCTTACTGGTTTCTCCTAACTTAGTCTTGTTTGACATTGATCATCTGCAAAATCAAAAGTTATCTCTACTAGAAAAACAAAAACAAAAAAGAAACAAGAAACCCTTGTAATGGCTCCTGACAAATAGCAGTGTTTAACAGGGAATTCACAGATAAACTAAAGCAGGCTTGTTATTAGCAAGGTTCTTAAGCTCTAATTGAACAGAAAAACAGAAGCCAGTTTGGTTGTTCTCTGTGTGCCATTAAGCTAGAACACTATTGGTCATAATCATCTCACAGCTGCAATTTTTGTTTCGACCAAAAATATTCTAAGCCAGACTTGATTACTGGTCTGCCATTGGTTGCAAGAAACTCCATTAAAGGCACTGATATGAGTCAACATGTTGGCATGTGGACTCAAGTGACAATGATGGCAGGACTTAATGCTTCTGCGCCATCATGGCTGTGTGTATTTGGACATGCAGAACATGCAGCTTAAGAAGTCACAGGCTTCTGTTTCATTTCCAGGTGACACTGTGCCTCACTGGAGTGAAGATTGTCTGCCAAAAAATAGTGCAGCAAGTTGGGTGAGGAATGTTTTTGAAAATCCCGTCATTGACTTCTCACATAAATTTTTGTCGTGTGTATAAGAAAGAAATGCTTGCACTTGGTAGCAATTACAGAGAGCTGAGCTAGTTGGTAAGTATTCATTCTAAAAAGACGGGGCGTGCAAACACGGACACAAGAAAGAAGTCAGGACACCACAAACGCTGACTAACAACTGAAGAGACTCACAACGGCGGAAAAGAAAGAAGGCACGAAAACTTATCTTAGCATGCCCATGCAATAGGCGAACCTATCAATCTGGCATGCGTGGGGGTCTACGTGGAAGCTAACTGTTAAGGCATTTGATTTCATCTTTATGCTACTTAATTGACGGTTGGCTCACGCAAGCGCTACCACTAGTCTCGATATGCCATGCCTCAATCATCAGCCGCATTTCTTCAATTTTATGCCGGTACAACACTGCACATTCATCGAATTTTGGCATGTACAGTGATTCCAATCCTGCGCCAACTGCGCCAAAGTGCGCCAAATTGTATTTACTGCGCCATCCTGATAATATCGACGAAATTTGCGCCAAACTGCGCCAAAGTCTCGGGTTTGGGGGCGTCTATCACCGGCAATTGCACCGCCGGCGCGTCAGAACATGTGCAGCTCGATCTTGGGGCTGCCAATAAAGTCGCAATCATGGACCAAGAATTATTCCGCTGAATAAGTAGCGCTCGCGCGTGCGTTCCGAGTAAGCCACGAAACCATGCACGGTGCCGACGCAGCTTCTGTTCTGCAAGTCGGCTCGACAGCAAAACGCGCTCTCCGCAAAGTACGACGGCGATTCATCGGCGGACGTCGTCTGTTCCAGAAACGCTGCTGATAGCTCGTTTCAAGCGTCGCATGGCACGTAAGGAAAGCAGTGTTCAGTCATAACTACATGAGTGCCGCTAAAATGTCTGTCACTTGTTTCCGGACATCGCGGAATGAAATCTGGGATCGCTCGCAGTAGATATATGGGACAATATCGAATTTACCTTGCTTCGCGTTTATGGAAGAGCACGCGAACGGTGGAAACGCGTTGACACTTTTCCTCAGATATACTTTATCCATGGATCTTCATCCAGAACAGCTTTTTCGTAATTCCTTCCGCCAGCACGCGTCCGAGTTTGTAATCACTCTGCGGTAAATACCCCCTAAAAGGCCCTGGCCTTTCGAGCTCACGTGCTAGGGTTCCAATTCGAATTTTTTGCTTGCTTTTTTAAAAATGTCATCTCATTAATGAAATCATATCTCCTGGTCGGAGCAGCCGCAAATGCGCAGCTGTCAGTAGCGGGCCCGTCGCTGACGGCCGACAGTGAAGCGGCTACGCCATGTTACACGTCCGCCCCTCGCTTTCGGGGGTCAATAGCTAACGGTTAAAAAAACTCAGTTTCGCTTCAGAGCGAAGCAATGAATGCGATACCAAAAAATTGTATTGTGAAACGAAGTAAGGCTAGCAGCTAACTCTTTTGGATCCGATCTCGCGAACTCAACAAAACGCTGGTTTAACCGAATATGGCCCCTCCAGGAACCGAAGCGTTTTCTTGCTCTGAGTTCTCTAAACGAGAAGTAAGCGTTGAGAGCACAGCAAGTTTACTAGCCGTCCCCTGATGCCTCGAGATAGCGCGCGCGCAAGCGACTGCGCCCTTCGAACGATGCCCCCCCCCCCTTCGGCTCCCCTGGCGTCTCTTCATGCTCCTTAAGAAAGACGGGCGGGGCGTTTCCTCTCTGTTTGATGAGCAATCGACGGCAGGCCCGCACGCGGGAAGATGTTATCTCACGCGCTGTCCGTGCGGCGGAGACAGACGGCCGGCTAGTTTAATCTCCGCTTCAGCCGCGTTCGTCGCCAGCGCTCGCGAGTTTTTACCCGCGGCTAGAATGCGCGTGGTGATGTTATTAATTTGGACTTTATACGGAAAATTACGGCAACGGCGACGGCAAAAATCCGCCGAGAGTGTCCATATAATTGCTATCGCAAGGGTCAATGTACGGGGCAGATTTTGCGCCCCCCCCTCTTAGGTGATTGGGGGGGGCGCCCCCCCTGCCCCCCCTGTGCGAACGCCTATGCTCCTGAGTTGATTTTTTCTATGAGATTTGCAATGAATCGAAATATGTCTAGCCTTCATAAGAGCCCCATAATAATACCCAGGTGCTTGAATGTTAATGCAATATGCTTCTGTATTGCACCCCAGGATGTAAAATTCGCTGCTCCAAAGTGCTCCCAGATGCAAAATTATCTGCTCCAAAGTGCTCCAAGATGAAAATATTGCTGCTCCAAAGTGCTCCAAAACGGAAATACTGCTGCTCCGAAAATTGCTCCAAATCAGAAGTCCTCGGTAGCATCACTGCATGTAGTTACACTCTCGACAATGTAAACATAGATTAGAAGGTGAGCCTCCGGTTAGCGATCTCTTATCTTCCAATAACCTCTAGTTAATGCAGCGGCCCGTCTGTCCTACGTAGAAGCGGCCGCAGCTGAAAGGGACCTTATACACCACTCTTGCACGGCAATCAGTGAATTTGTTGGTGTGTTTTACTAAACAAATATCGGTCCGCTTCTTGTCTTTTACTCACTCATTCTTCCTCTACACGGCAGCACAAATCTTACCTAGCTTATTGGCAGCCGTGAAAACGACATTAACGCCGTATATACTTCCTACTTTCTTTAACCTGTGAGATACGCAATGAATGTACGGTATACCTACGACACGTTTCTTTTTATCGCTTTCTGCAACCATGCTCGGACTTAACACAATGGACTTCCTTAAACGTTCAGCAACAGTGGTCACCGCATCACGACGATAACCTACATCTAAAAGGCACGTAACGTATGCGTTAAAGCTATCTTTCATTTTGTGCTCACACTACTTCGCGAGGGCTGACTTGAGGCAAGACATGGCGATACCGTTTTTTAGAAGCTTCAAGTGCTTCTACGAAAAATTTAACAGCGGTTTCGAAGATCTAGGAGAATACTGCCAGCACATGTGGTTCTTCTGAAACGTTAAGGTGGCGGCTCCACTCCAGTGGCAAGCGCTCGATATTTTAGTCATTGTTTACTGGTGCACTGTGCTTGCTCTGCTCAATGGATGAATATGAGTTGTATTGCATTAGAAAGTTTACGTTCTCCACTTTCTAATGACAGCTAGTAGTGTCGCCTAGTCTGGAGCGTTATTTCATGGCAATGAAAACAGTGTGAGCAATAAACAGCGTTTTTGCCGTACAAGCCTCTGTTGTACTGCCAATGCGCCAAAACTGTTCAACATAACGAAATGAAATATGCTGAGCCTTTTAATGAAGCATTATGCAGGGGTGAGACAGCTGCGCATATTGCGCATTTTTGACACGATTCCGTTTTCTTGCGCCAAGCTGCTCCAAAAGCATAAAAATTGCAAAAATTGCGCCGAACTGCACCGAAACGGCCCCACAATCAAGAATTTTCAAGCCCGCGTCACTTTCAGCGTGGGAAAACGTAACTTTAGAAGCAGCGCCAGGGATACGTTCGCAGAACACGTTAACGCGCCCAAGCGTGTCCTTCTACGCGCCTTTGTAATAGAGGCTTCCATAGTGCTGTGATAATCGCCTCTGAGCGGTTGTAAATATGTGTAGTGTCCGAGCGGTAACGACGTAGTGTCCGAGGGGTAAGGTTTCTCGGCGCTCGCGACGCATTTTTGAAGGCGGTCCCTCACGAGGTGGCAGCGAACGGTGGCGCACAGGGGCGTAGCCAGAAATTTTTTTCGGGGGGGTGGGTTCAACCATACTTTATGTATGTTCGTGCGTGCGTTTGTATGTGTGCGTGTATATACACGCAAGCAAAACTGAAAAATTTCAGGGGGGGTTTTGAATTCCCCCCCCCCCTGGCTACGCCCCTGGTGGCGCAGCGCGCTTTTGTTATCACCTATTAAAAGCGTGCCGTACACTTCACGCTACGCCACCCGCGCAGCCGAGCAGATAGCTGAAGGCGCTTTATTTTAGGCAGTTTTCGAATAGCGTACGCTAAGTTAGCGTTAGCGTTTGCAGCCCGTTATTTCCGTCACTTAACGGGAGCCCGCAAGCGGTTAGCGTACGACGCATGCGCAGTTGTGCGAAAAGCCAACGCAAAGCTTTGCGTACGCTATTCGAAAGCTTCCTGAGGGTTTCAGGGAGGGCAAATATTAATCGCAGTGCCCCTCCTTCCGATTAAGTCAAAGTATGGGCGGTATCGACTTTGCCCCCCCCCCCCCTCGTGCGCACGCCTATGGGGGTGGTCATACTGGCGCGTTCGTCGGTGGCCATACCGCTTTTGTTCTTTCCTGATGTTACGCGCGAAGGCGTCGCCGCAATCGCGTGCTAGTCGGAATCATTCATTCACCGTTCAAAGACGTACTGCTATGTGACTATACAATTCTTGTGCAATCAGTTTTTATTGCGATAGCAATTATATGGACAGTCTCGAGGGGTTCTTGTCGTCGCCGTCATGTCCTTCCGGTATGAAGTCCAAATTGATAAGATCCCCCCGCGAATTGTATGTCCTACAGCGGGTAAAAGCACGCGAGCAGAGGTGACGTATGCGGCCGAAGCAAATGAGCCGGCCCATTGCCGTCGCTCGCAGGCTGCATGCGATAACATCACCCCGCTCGGAAGGCCTGCCGTCGAAGCAGACAGGAAACGCCCCGCCCGTTTTTAACAAGCCTTAAAAGACATGAAGACGCGAGGGGGGGGGGAGTGTCGCGCGAGGAGCAACTTTGAACTTTGCACGGTCGCGATCACTGGCGCGCGCTATCTCGAAAGCCATCACAGCGGGGCGGGCGGCTCGTATACGCTTCTACGTGCTGCGCTCTCAAAGCGAAGTGACTATGCGGAGAACATGGCTCCCTGGAGCGGCCGTATTTTCTTACACCATCGTTTTATAGTTATGCGAGATCGGATACAAAACAGTTAGCTGCCAGCCTTACTTCGTGTAACACTACAATTTGTTGCTATCGCATTCATTGCTTCGCCCTTGCGGTGAAACTGTGACTTTTTTTTATTATTTGAGAAGTGTGATGTTTTTTCTTTTCTTATTTTCAAATGTAAAGTGAACCTACTTGGAAAAACTTTTTTTTTATCTATTTCATATGTTGTTACCAGGGTTATATAAATTGCGGGGTTTGTAAAAAGGTAGTGTAGTTCATACCTGGCAATAATCTGTTAAAAAAGCTTTCTCCAAAGGCTCTTTGAATGTTATGTGTATTCTAAGCCGATTAAAATATGTGCTTGTTCCTCCAAGTTACTACAAATTTGTTTTTTCAAGCTCCAAAAACGACATAATAAATGCCGCTAACTGCTCCCAAACAAGGTTCTCCTGCTCCTAAATTGAAATTTTGCTGCTCCCAAAACTGCTCCCGAATCGATTTCAGCCGTCTCACCCCTGATTATGCAAGGTTTTTATGAAGAGATATTGCCAGTAAAACAATTAGAAATTGATGCAGGCTCCAATAAACATGGGCAAAACAATTAATGTTTAATGAGTAAACAACTTTTTTTCTGTTCTGTGTAGAATAACAATATTGAATGGGTTTCCAGGCTACAATGTACTTTATGTCTACGTGAAGTTCTTTTGTGTTCTGATAAACAGTTCATGAATTATTACTACTTCAATTTGGCAATTTATGGCTCTACTTGGTCAGGCATATTACCGACGAAGGGATGAAACTATCCAAGCTGAAAGTCTGAAATCTTCAATATTCAAGCAGCAAGCCTTTCTCTAGGTTTCTAGGTCTCTAGGTAAGAGAAAATTGTAAGTAAATGAGAAAATTTGTAGGACTGCAGTGAATTCAGCTCCTTTTTCTGCTTGCCAGGTTCGTGCAAATTTACATTTTTCTTTTACAGGCTAATTCACAAGTATTGCACATTAGCAGGACAATGTAGTGTCTTGTAATTACCAGTACTCACTAACTTTACGAAGCAGTGCTTGAAGCAAAAGATTTTCAGGAAATAATAAATCTCGCAAACACTTTTTGGTGATGGCGCCATCTGTGAAAAAAATATAAAGTTGTTTCGCATCAGTTCCTACATTCGTCAAAAGTGTGCACCTCTAAACATTGCTAAGCTGCCAAAACACGGATGGGTTATTTCTCCAGACTTCAGTATTTAGCCCAGTGACGAAATCTAGTCACCCCGTCTTCAGTGCACAATGTAATCCCATGGGGCTGCTGAAAAAAAAAAAAGAAAGAAAGAAAGAGAGGGACAGAGAGAAAGAAAGAAGAGAATAAAGTGTGTTGCACTGTACATCATGAATGCATAGCCAGGTTAAGCTATTTGCCGAGGATTCCAGGAATTGCTTGGTTGCTCGCCTTTGTACTTAGGTGGCTGTAGAAGTGTTTTTTAAGTACACAAAGAACTTGACCTTGTCTCCTCATATTTTTTTAGGCTCTTATGTCAACGCCTAGAAACCTGCTTTCCGGAAACCACGCGGTGAGGTGGCGAGTGCTTGGCAGTGTATGTGTGTCTGACTATTTCACGTCACGCCGGTTGAGCGGTAGGATTAGCAGCCAAACAATTGAAACTTTGCAAAATAGTGAGCGCCCCCTGGCGTACACTGTGCAAACACCTGTAAGTTGGCTTTCCAGCTTACAGTTGGCTTTCCAGCAAAAAAATTTTGCTACAAAGCTCTTTGTTCCCTGACTGCTTTTCTCCCTCTAAGCGTGTGCACCCCTCCACATTCCAGCGTGGGCTCAGCACCAGTCATGGGCACGTTACTAGTAAAAAGTAACAGTGTTACAGTTACAGTTACCTAAGCCAAAAAAGTAACTCTGTTACAGTTACAGTTACAGAGTTTCCGAAAGTAACTTGTTACAGTTACAGTTACTGTGCAAAAGTAACGTTGTTACTTTTCCGTTACTGTATAAAATAATAGATCACAAATCAAATTATAGAATTTATTTAATAAGGGTTGCACGTCGTAAAACCCTAGACGAAGGAAACATAAAAGGGGGCCCAACACCAGCAATCACTTTGAACGCCTCT
The DNA here is from genome assembly GCF_013339695.2 of Rhipicephalus sanguineus. NCBI lineage: Eukaryota > Metazoa > Arthropoda > Arachnida > Ixodida > Ixodidae > Rhipicephalus > Rhipicephalus sanguineus. The sequence continues at coordinate 329,568,157 of NC_051176.1, read as the reverse complement.
TACTTGAAGTGGAAAACGTGGTTGATGTACTGGAACGGCGGCAGTATATCCTAAGACGTTTATTAACTATACCCAGAAGCGCATGCGAAGAGCAGCGGGGAGTGCATCACGAGTGGTTACGACGTCCATTGTGTCTGCTCCATATGTTTAAGGTGTGTCAGACTCTGTTCGGAGAGCTTCCGGTCCGCTGGGCATACAAACCGTTTTTAAGTCCCGTTATTATACCTTGGAACATGACAACGTGTGTTCACGAAATCCTAAGACTGCACACCTGCGGATGATCATGGCGGTATCTAAAAGTGCGATGCGGGGATCGGCAAAACGGGCAGGAAATGATCAACGAGGCCTAAAGAACTCAAGCGGAATGCCGCTAAAGCAACCCATGCAACGCGTTCTAAGACCGAGCTTGTTGAGCACTGCTGGATGACAGGTCATATCTTTGACCTAAACAATGCGACGACGCCGGTTTGTGAACGAAGGTGGGGGAAAAGCTACTCCCGGAATCGTGGTTCATTCGCCGCGGCTTGCAAAAACAGCCGCGACCCCCCACTGGACATTTACAAGGACATGTGTGACTCGAGGTCATTTTTTTTTCTTTTTTAGGATGCCACCTGCGTTGCGGGTGAAACGTCTGTCATTTTGTTAATAATTGTTGCATTAAGTCGGAGTAAACATTTTACAACCAGTTACAAAGAAGTTTTAAAATATCGCTTCGCTAGTTCACGGAATTTCTGGCCTTAGCCGTTTCGCGTTCTGCTGTTTTCTAGCCACCTGTCAAACACGATTAGCTCGGAGCCTCAGACGAGGGAGACTATACACCTTTTCAAATTCTCACGCCAGGGAGGCGCCATATTGAAATGCGCGCCGTCTAACGTGCAAGATTGGCGAAATCGCCATCTTGGGCTGCGCATACTCGAACCGGCGCGTTATCTATTGGTGTGAGGTCCCTGCTAAAGCCTGTGTTTGCTGATTTTTCGTTTCTTTAAGCTGTTTTGTTTGGTATCGTCGCTGCCATTGACTTATTCGTCGCTGTCTGAACCGTTCAGCGACGCGCATTCGCCCGTGCGACGCAAGAATTAGCTCCGCGTCAGCGAACGGCAGTGCTTCGTCGTCGGTACCAGTAGCAGCCAGCGTAGTACCAGGTCGATCACGGCGTGAAGTGTTAATAATCGGTAACTAGAGCGTTCTTGCAGCTGTCTACCGCTTTCCTTTATTGGCGTACTAAATGTCTACGGATTATCCATCAGTTTCAAACCTCTGCGCATACTCGTTCGCGGCGCGTAAGTTTGTCAGCTGTAAACTGTAAACACCGCACAATCCTTCTTCACAGATACAGTTGACCTACATTCACACCGACGACGTCGAAGACTAGGTCGAGGAGACCTGTGAGTGGCCAGAAAAACCGCGAGCGAACATTGTTTATATCTCGTTGAGGCGAATGCGTGGGGTCTTCGCCAGGTGTGCAACTACGAGGCACTGGAGTCGCGCAGCTACGTGCAGTTTGACTGTGTGGGTCAGTCGCTGGCGCACAGTGCGAAGGAAAAAGTCGTGCTGGTGAAGGGGAATGTGACACCGTCGCAAGCCGTCAACAGTAGGCCCCATCGCGCGTGGGTTTCCGCGAGGCCGTCCGCTTAAGTACGGCGCGCGCAGGCTGCACATGCGTAACCGGGCAAGGCGAAGTTTGCAGCCGTGTCGGCCGCTGTGTTATGGACGATATGAAGTGTGAATCCGCAACATTCTCACGAGTAGGTGAGTCATCAGTGGCTTGCGTACCTTTCTTTCCTATCTAGGATGCTGCTTGGGAACGTTGTTCTCGTCGTTTTTCTTGCCGCCAACGAAATACCGGGAACAGAGGCGTGACCAGGGCGACACGCGCAAGTTCTTACTATTTAGTGAAGCCGCCCACTGCTGCCGCAATTTAGGCGACGAAGGAAAACGATGCAGCGCGAACATGCCACGCTTGCACTCATCGCGTGGCGTACATGCGCTGCGGACACACGGTTGTACCTTAAATATTTCTCTTCCGCTGCTTGTTCGTTTACCCGTACACGACACAATGATGACCAGATGACTTGCTATGCGAATGCAGTAAATTTTCTGCCGTGGTAGTCACTTCGTATCGGACACAGGCGCATAACACAGTCACACAAACGCGTACCGAAGCAACACACACACAGTACTGGCGCAGCCCAAAGCACGGAAGTTTTTCCGATTTACCGACGCCACCCATTTCTTCTGCAATTCCGGCGACGACGGAAAGTGATACAGCGAGAACATGTCACACTTGCAATCCTCGCGCGGCGTGCTGTGCTGCGGGCACACAATCACGCCTAAAATGTTCCTTTTCCGCTGATTGTTCGTGCACCCGTGCACGACACAGTGATGGCCAGACGATCGGTTCTTTGAACACGCACCATTTCCGGCCATGACAATCGCTTTTTATCGCAAAGAAGGGCCTAATTCACACACAACATCCAAGCGTACCAAGCGTACAGATACAACATGCGCAGCCCAAAGCGCGATGGCAACACTGAAAACATACCCTCGACCCCTGCAGCGCACAGGTGCGAGCATGGGTGCGAGGGTGCTCCTGTGAAAAGGTGTATAAACATGGCATCCTAATGCTCCTCCACCTGTACACCAAGAACATAGCTAGATGCTCAAGTGACGAAAAGGATATAGTATATGCTGAAAAACAAAAAACGGACGCGAACTTAGCAGGTTGTTCAGTTGAACCACGATTGATTTACATGTTGCGTTAATGACAGACCTCCAACCTCGGTCTTCTGCAGGGAAGATAATACGCTTAGTAACCTCCTCTCCTAAACTGCGAGGGGTGCCCTATTCTGGAAAGTTGAGGGGTGGAGAGGATATACGGTAAAGAAGAAAGTTCGAAAGAGTGTTGCTGTTGGATAATTTTTCATAAAGACAGAAGTAACTGTAACGGTATTTTCCGTTACAGTTACTGCGAAAAAAGTAACAGTGTTACAGTTACAAGTTCCTCTAACTTAAAAGTAACTAGTTACAGTTACAAGTTACTGAAAAAAGTAACTAGTTACCGGTAACGCGTTACTAGTAACTAGTTACTGCCCAAGACTGCTCAGCACCAAGGCTTTTGAAAACATACTGCAGGAATGTCACGCCTCATCGTAAGTTTCCTCTTGCACTGAGAGAAAGGGGGAAACGAAAGAAAGGAAAGACAGAGATTAGTGGTGAATGGAAAAAAAGTTCATTCTAAAAAGACAGGGCGTGCAAACACGGACACACGAAAGAAGTCAGGACACCACAAACGCCACACAAAAAGTTGTTTGTCTGCCCTTCTGGTAGAGGCTTTCCTGGGGAAAACAAACTTGCTCGCGCATGCTCTGTAACTATTTTGCAAGTTGAGTGACATAATGCAGCACTAAAAAAAACACACCACAAAGTAAGGGACACAAACCGACGGGAGAGGCGCTACTCACAACTTTAATGAAGACTCAGCACCAGTCTTCATTAAAGTTGTGAGTAGCGCCTCTCCCGTCGGTTTGTGTTCCTTACTTTGTGGTGTGTGTTTTTTAGCGCTGCATTATGTCACTCAGCAAACACCAACTCGCCCAACAACACGTCCTTCTGCAGTATTTTTCAAGTTGTCAGTTATAGCGAGTCATATTGCTCTGACTGCAGCGAAAAGTGCAGATGGCTGTGCAAGTTCTGGAGCTCCCAGCCGCGCGCAACAAACCAATTGTCACGTGTCCCGACGCAAGTTTTGAAACGCATCATTTTCAGTAGGTTGTCTTGTCGTCAAAATATGTATTGTATTTACAAGCATAATAATTAAACTCTCATAATAGTAACACATCCGCTGTCATTTTTTTTTTCGAATGATCATCGTACCCTCGAAAATCACTGACGTGACTGCCATTTGCTTGTTGCAGTGCATTGAAAGAGTTGGTTCAGAAACCAAATCACTATTTCCAGCAACCCTTGCGGCACCATGGCTTAGCGCCTAACCGCTCTATTGTAAATAGTTCTAGCTTTCCACTAGAGAGAGGGGGCATCTCTTTTCTGGACAGTTGCACGGGAGTACAATGGCTCTCTGGGCAGTGCATCTTTTTTTCTCTGGGAACGGGGGAAGGCCGGAAGGGGGGGGGGGGGGCGTCAGGCACATTTGCAACGTCCCAAAGGAGCTTATGGCAACAGCTGCACACCTGAAAAGAAGGAATTAGTTTGCAACAGGTGCAGGCTCTTCGCCACTGCATGCTGCAACGGTGAAGAGCACATTTTCCTCCTTTTTTTCAAAACATGACTGAGTGGCGTCATCTGGTGGCTCAGGAAGAACTACTCGCAAGATGGCGACCGTAGAACCGCCACCTTAAGGAAATGTCTAGAGATTGTATTCCATTATTCTGAGGCACCTCTTTAGTAGGCGCTAGTCCTCGTCGCTAGTCCTCGTCGGTTCTTCATCCTTGTGTAATACACGCGCTGTTCACGTCACTCTTTAGTAAAGTTCAGCCCTCCTCCATTTAATTCAAATTTTTCACTCACTGAGGTTACCACGGTTTCAAAGTCCTCACCACTACAAAAAATCAAGTAATCGTCCACATAACTAAAAACCTCAATAACCGAATTACCTAAGACGCCTTCCAAAAGTTTGTCAATCTTGCTAAGGTATAAAGCACTAAGAACCGGGGCAACCTTAGAACCAATACATATCCCTGATTTCTGCACATAAATGCCTTCCTTCCAACCTACCAGCGTCGACTTTAAATACAGTAAAAGCTCGTTAATTCAAGCTTGAAGGGGACTATAAAAGTGTTCTAAGCGGAGTTCGAATTAGGGCGCGGGCGCTAGATTGAACAGATATCGTGCCACACCGGAGAGAATCCAGAGAAGCCACCTCTGGACTCATTCCCGCAAATTAGGCGATACTACACATTTGTGGCAGGTAATTTCGTAAATTAAGTTTATGCTCAAACAATCAACAGAATTTATTGATCAGTCAGTGATACGCCAGAAACAAGCAGAGACTTGCATTCACGTGAGCAGTCAGCCTTAATGCCAAAATATACGAAGCTATTTGTGCTCCAAAACACGTTCATTTACATAGCACAGTTAACACAATCAAAATTTAAGGTCTTTCTTTCTTAGTTTTGTCCAAGGGGACACGGCTAAAGGCAAACACTGCCTGACTGGGCCGTGCCACTCATATAGCAGTAGCAGCAGACAGACGACATTTGCAACCATAAAATCATACATGGAAATCAATCACTACACTTGTTTTACAGATGAAAGTAATGAGTAATTTGGGTGATCATTCTGGGCCGATTTCTACAAGGAGGAACGAAAGCCAGAGGGCTCCCAGTTTGAATTAACTGTTGTAAATACAGACGCGTTTGAATTATCGGGAGTTTTCCCCCATAGAAATACATGGGCTTTGCTGGGACCAGGGCATCAGTTCGAATTAGCAGTAAGTTCGACTTAACCAAGTTTGAATTAACGAGCTTTTACTGTACATGGAAAGAATTTCTAGAAAAATCCCAGTAGAAACGTCACATTTATCGGTGAAAACCGTCTCATGCCCTTGTTCGTTAATACTGTCACGTGGTCGTGCAGGCAAGTGTCTTAAATAAAACTACCAGCTAGACAAACATGAATAGACCTTTTTCAAGCGATCCCAGAACCCCCCTGCGGGCATGCGAAGCACTATGGGAGAAGTGTGTACGGCAAGCCCGCCGGCTGTTCCGTTGCTCGCTGCTCGTTGGCGCCGTGGGAGCACCAAACGAAAAAAACGCGTCGCCGCTGGTTGACTATTATTAAATATTAAATACTACGCATGTCTGAACGCACCAGCATGTATCTCTACGCATGAAATGCGAAAGGAATGATGCAGTCAGTGTAGGTATTACCGAGTGGATGTATACCGGCTGGAACAGTTAAGCGGCATGCGAGTTATCACGTGCCGATACATGCAGTCAAAACGTCTTATCGTGAGCAAAGTGAGCTGGAACACCGAATTCATATTTATTCAATGATTACTTGTTCACAAGCAGCTATGGCATTTAATGCCATAGCGGCTCGTGATCGTGTTTAACCAAACTGTAGAGAGGTGTTACAGGTGTTCAGGTATGCAATGATTATTTGATTTTAGTTGACAAGTCACGCGCTGTACAAAGAAGCGAGCACATTCTAAACGTGTCTAAAGAAAAAGGGATGGGACTAGAATTCACTTGCGAGATGCCTTGCTCTGATAATTTGCAGTTTCTTGATATATGCTTTTAAGTTTCACTGCGGAGCATGTTTGCGGGCAGTATAGCCACCTGCGTTCAGTGAAATCGGTGTTTAATTTCGCGTCAGCGCATTCGAATATTGCTAAACGAGGAATTGTGATGTCATGATTACGCACAGCATTGGGAAAAAACTTGCGCACATAACATGAGCAGTAGTTTCCAGCTGCAAAGTGATCAAAGAGCCGGGATATCCTGCGTATCGCTGCATCGGTTTGCGAAAATCTGCTCACATGGCAAAGAAAGATTAACACGGACGTCCTCCCTCCGTAAATAATGAAGAAACTAGAAATAGTGTAGTTATTCCACATATCAGTGATTCCACTCCTGCGCCAACTGCGCCAAAGTGCGCCAAATTGCATTTACTGCGCCATCCTGATAATATCGACGAAAATTGCGCCAAACTGCGCCAAAGTCTCAGGTTTGGGGGCGTCTATCACCGGCAGTCGCACCGCCGGCGCGTCAGAACATGTGCAGCTTGATTTTGGGGCTGCCAAAGTCGCAACCATGGACCAAGAATTATTCCGCTGAATAAATAGCGCTCGTGCGTGCGTCCCGAGTAAGCCACAATGCCATGCACGGTGCCGACGCAGCTTCTGTTCTGCAAGTCGGTTCTACAGCAAAATGCGCTCTCCGCAGAGGCTCGTGACGTCTAGGCCTATCGGTAGCGAGAAAGTTGCGACGGCGATTCATCGGCGGACGTCGTCTGTTCCCGAAACGCTGCTGATAGCTCGTTTCAAGTGTCGCACGGCACGTAAGGAAAGCAATGTTCAGTAATAACTACATGCGTGCCGCTAAAATGTCTGTCACTTCTGTTTCCGCACATCGCGGAATGAAATCTGGGATCGCTCGCAGTAGATATGGAACAATATCGGATTTTCCTTGCTTCGCGTTTATGGATGAGCACGCGAACGGTGGGAACGCGTTGACACTTTTACGCAGATATACTTTATCCATGGATCTTCATCCAGAAGAGCTTTTTCATAATTCCTTCCACAAGCACAGCCGAGTTTGTAATCACTCTGCGGTAAATACCCCCTGAAAGGCCCTGCCCTTTCGAGCTCACGAGCTAGGGTTCCAATTCGAAATTTTTGCTTGCTTTTTTTAAAAATGTCATCTGATTAATAAAAGCATATCTCCTGGTCGGAGCAGCCGCAAACGCGCAGCTGTAGCGGGCCCGTCGCTGACGGCCCACAGTGAAGCGGCTGCGCCATGTTACAAGTCCGCCCCTCGCGTTCGAGGGTCAATAGCTGACGGTTAAAAAAAACTCAGTTTCGCTTAAGGGCGAAGCAATGAATGCGATATCAACAAATTGTATTGTTAAACGAAGTAAGGCTAGCAGCTAACTCTTTTGGATCCGATCTCGCGTAACTCAACAAAACGCTGGTTTAAGGGGATATGGCCGCTCCAGGAACCGAAGCGTTTTCGTGCTCTAATTTCTCTAAACGCGAAGTAAGCGTTGAGAGCACAGCAAGTTTACGAGCCGTCTCCTGATGCCTCGAGATAGCGCGCGCGCAAGCGACAGTGCCTTTCTAACGATGCGGTTGTCCCCCCCCCCCCCCTCTGCTCCCCTGGCGTCCCTTCATGCTCCTTACGAAAGACGGGCGGGGCGTTTTTTCTATGTTTGATGAGCAATCGACGGCGGGCCCGCAAGCGGGAAGATGTTATCTCATACGCTCTCCGTGCGACGGAGACAGACGGCTGGCTAGTTTAATCTCCGCTTCAGCCGCGTTCGTCACCAGCGCTCGCGAGCTTTTACCCGCAACTAGAATGCGCGTGGTGATGTTATTAATTTGGACTTTATACTGAAAATTACGGCAACAGCGACCGAAAAAATCCGCCTAGAGTGCCCATATAATTGCTATCACAATAAAAATTAAAAAAAAAATTAAGGAGCTGTGAAGTGGATGATAAGCGAAGCCGTTTCGCGCATGGCACAAAGGTGACATGGTGCAGGACAGTTTGGTAAGGCCAGGTTGTTAACGGCCAGGCTGTTAACTTTCAATACGCAATAATAATGCGAAAGCCTTAGATGCTTTATCAAACACGAAAATTGACCGTCGGCGGCGTTCGATTGATGTAAAAAATAATCATGTGATGTCGTCATCATCACGTCATACATCGTCAAAACTTGTGACGCCAACATGGCGTCATATATCGTGATGTCACGTGATGATGTAATCACATGACATCGTCGCTTTACACTGCTTCCGTGATCGGTGCACCGATCAAGGAGGTAGTGCAAAACCATGTGAGGTGCAGAAAGCTTGCTGAGAGGGAGGGGGAGAATCAACCCGTCGATCGAGAAGAAAAAGAACCTGGCTTTCGCCTTGGAGTTTTCTTAGGGGAATGCATTAGGGACAGTGTGGCTCTTTGGCATTGAGGCACTGATGTACATCACGGAGTTTGTCTACCACGTCTGCTGATAATCACATAGATGTATTTAGAGTTTTATTTCATAACTTGCAATTTTATTTATCCGGTATTCTGTTTATTTGCTAGTGTCGAAAATAATCGCCGAAGAGGTTAATCCAGAACACTCAACTGCATGAGTCCTTATTTTATGCAGGTTATGGTTGGGTTTCACATTTACCTACGCGTACGCGTTCCGCATAGGAATGGCTGACACCGCAGCTTGTGGCCACTGCGGAAGTGATAAAACGATTGAGCATATTCTGTGCGACTGTCCACAGTACTGTTCGCAAAGACAGTCGCTTTGCAACGCGCTTGATAAACTGGACGACCGAACTCTTTCGGAAGAAAGAATCCTGCGCCACCGACAGGACTTAACGTCACAGAAGAAGGCTGTGCAGGCGCTAATGCGCTTTCTGCGTTCAACCGGTCTATCGCAACGGCTCTGATAGGACGTCCTGCATGTGTGTGCATTTTTTGCTTTGTTTTTATTTTATCTCCCTCTCTCTCTGTCCTCTCTCCGACTCCTATATCCCCACCCCTGTGCAGGGTAGCAAACCGGTCACTCGCACCAGGTTAACCTCCCTGCCTATTCCTTTTAATCTATTTCTCTCTCTATTTTTTTTCATTAGCGAGTGAAGTATGGAGTTCTCCTGAGATGATTTTTTTCGTGAGAATTGCAATGATTCCAAATATTTCTAGCCTTCATAAAAGCCCCATAATAATTTTCAGGTGCTTGAATGTTAATGCAATATGCTTCTGTAGTGCACTCCAGGATGTAAAATTTGCTGCTCCAGAGTGCTCCCAGATGCAAAATTATCTGCTCCAAAGTGCTCCAAGATGACAATTTTTCCTGCTCCAAAGTGCTCCAAAACGGAAATTTTGCTGCTCCAAAAATTGCTCCAAATCAGAAGTCCTCGGTAGCATCACTGCACATATGTATAAGAAGTCGCATGACCTAATACTGGGAAGCGATGTTGAGATGTGTTTGCCGCTCCAAATAAGTTGCATTAAGGTCACAGGGGTCTGTGGTGGGCAAAGAAAAATGTGGTCAGAGGCATGCTAACGGTTTTGTAGATTGTGTAGGAGTTAACCGCAAATTTCTCTTTGTTGTGCCCACATGTACGTCGGCCAGACTGGTCGATGTATTAATACGCGCCTCAGCGAGCATCGAAATTCATTGAATGGAACCGTCTCATCTCGCATCGCTATGTCAGTAATGAAAATGTAATCCCATCTTCGAAAGCACGGTAATTTTGTACCGTCAACCTAATCAGACAACACGAGAAGTTTCGGAGGCATATCATGTCACAAATAACGCCACATTTTGTGTCAATCAACCTTCTCAGTCGTTACAAGACATTCAGCTTTATTAATTGACTGTAAGCACGCGCCTTGGTTGTTTGACTTTTTGTGCCTCTTTGACACGCGTGACGCACTCCCATTTTTGTATATATGCTTTTTTTCACGCATGCAGTAAACTTTCAGCTGTGTGTGAGCGGTTTGTGCATTTCCTTCCTTGTACTGCTCCTTTCTTTTTTCGCGCTACTATTCCAACCTGTAGTTATAGCACCAACGAAGGTTAGTAGGCACTTATCGTTCGTTACATATAGGGTTCTAGTGACGCAATGAATGTATCTCATTTCCCCAAGTTCGACTACACCCTTTCTAGTGTACTCTTTAAATATCAGAACCTCACACTGTTCTCGTCGACAGTGTCGATGGACGTTGATTCCAAATGCATCCGCGAATCATAGACTGCTCCTGCACTTCATAGGCAACCGAGTTTTTTTTTTTTTTTTTTTTTATGCCGTAAGGCGCACTGGCGCAAAAAAAAATAATAAAAGGTGATGCTTCTGAGCCGCTCAACTGGTCCAACAGTGGGACAGATGGAAATCGTCGAGAGGCTGTCGCAGCTAAACACTGAAGTTCGTGATTTAATTGCGCAGTAACAAGTTGCACCTTGCCAAATTCACTGTGTCTAAGGAGTCCCGGCATGGTGCAAGCGGAAAGCTACAGCACGAGGCCCGCGCGCTCGTCGCGGTGGCTGCTGCGGCGTACACACATTTCCCATGAGCACTTGCGCGCCCGTTGGTGGCGCTCGTGTGCTTGAAAAAGGTCTATTCCAATCATTTATAGACGAGTTGCCCAAGCCTTACCTCATTCTTGGCGATGTTAATGCTCACAGCAGCCTGTGGGGCGACTCCACACCGACGCGTGAGGCCGCCTTATTGAGAATTTCCTGTTTTCCACAGGCGCATGTGTACTCAACAAGAAAAAGCCCACGTTTTTTAGCCTCGCGATCAAATCGTATTCATCCATTGACCTTAGCATCATCTCTCCATCCGTTTTACTTGAATTTAACTGGGAAATGGTCAGAAACCCCTATGGGAGTGACCACTTCCCAATACTCCTCAAAACGCAAAAACAAAATGAATCTCCACCCCAGGCTCCTCAGTGGAGGCTTGACAGAGCCAGTTGGAAGGAGTTCCACAACCTTATTAATATCTCGTGGGCAGACATTTCTTCTTTTAGTATTGATGCTGCTGTTGAGTATTTTACTGCTTTTATAATTAACGCTGCTCTTAACTGTATACCAGAAATAACTAAAGCAACAAGCAAACGTCGTGTTCCCTGGTGGAACGACAAGTGCCTTAAGGCTCGGAGGCAACAGAATAAAGTGTGAGGGTTTTTGTGCGATTCCCCCACAGCAGAAAATCTTATAAATTTTGAACAGATCAAATCGCAAGGCCACAGAACGCGCTGGCAGGCTAGAAGGGACATCTGGCAGAAGTTCATATCCGGCATAACTCCTGTAGAGATAAGGTGAAGGTATGGAATAGCGTGAAGAAAGTATGAGGTCAACCAGCTTATTCTGTACCCTTAGTTGACACCCACGGGAAAAGCCTGGAAGACCAAGCTGACTCTCTGGGAGCACACTTCGAATTCGTATTGAGTTCTACACACTATCCGAAGCCTTCCAAAGGTACGAAACGAGATTGGAATGAGAGAAGTTGGAAGGAAAATCTACAAATAATGAAGCGTACAATGAAACATTCCGCTTAGCAGAGCTGCAGGCAGCACTGAACTGTTGCAACAAGTCTGCCCCAGGTTCTGATCGCATTGTATACGAAATGTTAAAACACTTTTCCCATGAAACACAAAAAACACTGCTTTCCCTCTACAATGCCATATGATTTTCCAGCGAGATCCCTACTTCCTGGAAAGAGGCTATTGTGATACCTATTCTGAAACAGGGAAAGGAACTGTCCTCTGTCACTAGTTACAGGCTCATTGCACTAACAAGTTGCCTGTGTAAAGTCTTAGAAAAAATGATAAACTGCCAGTTAATACATTTCCTCGAAACAAATGACTTGACCCCTACCAGTATGGATTCCGAGAAGGTCGATCCACAACTGACCACTTAATACACATTGAAGCTGAAATTCGCGAAGCATTTGTTCATAAGCAGTTTTTCGCTCAGCATTCCTCGACATGGAAAGGGCCTACGATACGACTTGGTGCTTTGGAATACTGAGAGATCTCTCACATTTAGGTGTACAAGGCAGAATGTTGACTATAATAGAAAATTACTTGTCCGATCGCACTTTCCATGTCCAAGTGGGAAATGTTTTATCACGAGCATTTGTCCAGGAAACTGGAGTGCCACAGAGTGGTGTCCTCAGTTGTACACTTTTTCTGATCAAAATGAATTCCCTGCGTGTGTGCATCCCGCATACCATGTTTTACTGCGTGTATGTAGATGATTTTACAGATAGGTTTTAAGTCTTGTAATCTTCCAATGTGTGAGCGACAGGTTCAACTTGGTTGAAGAAAGGTGGCCAAATGGGCAGACGAGAACAGGTTCATCATAAATCCACAAAAAAGCACATGCACCTGTTCTCTATAAACAGAGGACTGTACCCTGATCCTGACATTGACCTGTATGGTCAGCGGCTACCTCTCCAAACGGAACACAAATTCCTAGGGGTAATGTTAGATGCCCAACTAACATTCGTGCCACACATTAAATATCTTAAGGAGAAGTGCATGAAAACAATAAATGTTTTAAAGGTGTTGTCACACACTACATGGGGTAGTGACAAAAAGTGTCTTATAAATTTGTACAAGAGCCTTATTCGCGCACGCCTAGATTGTGGGGCCATAGTATATCAGTCAGTGACACCAACCACTTTAAAAATGCTTGACCCTGTCCACCATCTAGGCATTCGCATTTCTACAGGTGCTTTTAGGATGAGCCCCGTGGAAAGCCTTTACGTGGAATCAACTGAGTGGTCGCTTCATTTTCAGAGAGCCTACATTTCCTCCGTATATTTTTTGAAAGGCAGTGCTAGCAGTGAACATCCCGCATATTGTGTTATAAATGATTTGGCTAGTTCTCGTCTCTTTTGCAACCGTCCTGCATTGAAAGAGCCCTACTCACTGCGCAACGATGTCTTGCCGTGGAAACGGGAGTTCCACTCTTTGAGCACCGCGTGATGGCTCCCGCTGTACAGCTGCCACTATGGCAGTGGCAGCTTATAGACTGCGATGTATCTTTCATGGAAGTTACAAAGCACACACCAGTGACACATATCCGCATGTACTTCTTAGAACTACAACAGAATACTCTTACCCTGAACCACGGTGTAAGAAAAATCATTTAGGTGTGGACACTCCGCCCGACGGCGCGTCCACATAATGTTCGCCTCTTTCCTCCTCTCGGCCCCCATGTCGCAGCGCCTCCCACGCAACCGCGGCCGGCGCATGTACTATAGAAGACGAGCTGCGTGCGTAGCGTCCGTAACGGCGTTGCGCACGTGAGAAGTCAGCGAGCAGAAAGACTGCTCACGCGCTCTAAGCAAGACGCCGCGCTTTTACGTACGCAACGCTGTTAGGGACGCTATGTGCGTCGGGTGCGCCGTTTACACCGTGGCCGTATGAGAACTTGCCGTGAAAAAATGCAAAGAGGTGAAAAAAAAAATGAAGAAAAACGCGCGTTCGCCTCGTCGCAATAGGTTTCTTAAGCCCCCATGTCGCAGCGCCCCCCACGAAACTGCGGCCGGCGCATGTATTAAAGGCGAACATTATCTGGACGCGCTCTCCTTCGCGGCGGGCGGAGAGTGTCCACACCTAAATTATTTTTCTTACACCGTGCCCTGAACTTTTTACAGATGCTTCAAAGTCTGACGATGGTGTGTCGTACGCCGAAGTCGGTCCATCCTTTTTAGATGCTGGTGTTTTCCACCCCAACACGAGCATTTTCACAGCGGAGGCTTATGCGATATTGGTGGCCATTAAACACATTAAAGAATCATTATGCCTATATGGTTAGGTAGCGCACGTTCGACGGGGACAAAAGGAACAGAAAGGACACGACACTCGCTACACTCGCAACTGAATTTATTTCAGGAAAAATACTTCAATATATGTGTCCTTTTTGTTTCTTTTGTCCCCGTCTAAAGTGCGCTACCTAAACATATAGGCATAATGATCAGTCACCAACTAGCCCAGCTCTCAACCTTATTGAACTTCACATTAAAGAAATAAGCTTACACCACGCAGTTATTTACACTGATTCCTTAAATGTTGTAAAAGCTTTGAAAACTCTTAAAAAGCACAAAAATCCTGTATTTGTCTCGCTCTACTCACTTTTATGCGCGGTACACACGTGCACTCAAACAGCATGTCGTAGTGTGCTGGGTGCCAGGGCACCGCAAGATCCAAGAAAACGTGTTGGTGGACCAGCTCGCTGCATTCGTTCACGAAAACACTGCCGATACATCCATAGCTGTCCCTGCACTAGACCTTACACCCTTCCTAAAATGAAAGCTCAGGGCTTATTGGCAGCGCTCGTGGGATAGACAAACACAAAATAAGTTACGTATTATCAAGCTGAATCTTGGAAACTGGCCACTAGTATCAAGGTCATGCTGCACACAAGTAACACTTACCAGGCTAAGAATAGGACACACACACAGCGCACATGCATATCTTCTGTCTGGTGGTGATCCACCCAGGTGTGAGAGATGTGGAGAAGCACTTACCGTGCTCCATATCGTGATCTAGTGCAAGAAATTAGATGCTATCAGGAAAAAGCACTTTTCATTACCCTACCGACAACAATTCCCACTGCATCCTTCCTTGTTCATCGGTAGGGATCCACTTTTTAAGTATGATTCATTGTTCGCATTTTTAAAGGATGTACTATGTAGTTTTCACGTCATATTTCTAGGCATCCCGTAGCACAACCTCTGAATAGAAGTTGCTGCTGCAGCACCTACATTAGAGAAGCACAAGCCACAAAAGTATGGCTGTTTTTGCGCAAGGAAATAACGAGGGAAGGGGTCCAGGGGAGCACCTGCCTCGCGGCCCTTGGACCCAAGGGCCATTGATGAGTTATTCGTGCTGATGCCATCTCTCCATAGTTTTACTATCATGACCACTGCACATTGGTCCTCACTGCACACATTTCACCTCACTCTCATGATTTTAATACATGTTTTACCCGCCTTTAGCACAAGGAATTTTAAGGCCCCTATACAGCCACTTACCACAATCGTTGTTCACATCTTTTGTTCCATGACCTGGCACTCTTTCACCATCAAATGGCCCTTGCTCCATAAAACAAACACCACGTATCATCATCATCATCACTACTATTGATATGCCAGACCTCAATTATTAGACAAATTTTTTCATTCCTGTGCCTTTATAAAACTGCATCTTTACACACAGAAATAACAAGACACAGAAGGAATGACGAAACACAAGCACTGACACATGACTAAAGGTTTATTCGCACAAACCACACATATATGGCGAGCCATCAGCATCTGAGAGAAGACGACAAAGTTGGGTCTCAGCTGCTCGGTGCATTCGAGCCTAGCGCGAGAGAGAAGAAGATTCTGTCAAGAGCGACAACTTAATGTTCGCATTTACATTAACCACCGGCTTCTTGGCCAATCCCATTGTGGGTACCCATTGTGGGTACGAGCTAAATATAAGAAACAAGCAGGCAAGCGTCTGTGGTTGTCAATGTCCAAGCAATGATAAAATATGTGGGAAAGCAAACGCCTCACCTCTTCCCACAAGTGGTGGCCCGGACATCGAATGGCAACGCACCACCTGCTCGTCCCTTCGCCAAAGCACCGAGTGTTCACGACCACCCCCATTTCTTGGGTGACCACGGTAAAGACCTTCAGCCCCGTTCATTCCGACTGACCATAGACACCACACCCAACAGCGGCGCGATGCCAAATCTGATGGTACCGGACCCTGTTGTCGCTACTCTCAAGCTACCAGAGTTTTGGCAGCAGGACTCCGTACTTTGGTTCCTGAGCATCGAGCCACTCTTCCGACGACACTGAGTAACATCGCAAACAGCAAGGAACAACTATTTCATCGGTGCTTTACCACCTGCTGTCATCGTCATCATAAGAGACATTCTGCACTCTCCGCCTCCTGATAACCCCTACGGCACTCTTAATAAAAGCAGAGCTCATATGCCAGACAATCGAGTTATACATCTATTACAAAAGAAGATAATACATCTATTACATCTATACATCTATTACAGAAGAAGATAATACGTATTATAGCAAATGTATCATACCAACATCACACTGAGCACCTCTTCATGCAGTACAACATCCCCACTATCTATTCCTTATACAATCGTTTCCTGCTTCGCGTATGGCACTCCAATGTAAACTTGGAAAATAGCGTATTCAACGAAATAGCCTGTCTACATAAAAATACAACTACCTATGCCACCCGTTACGGTGAACTATGGTTTGTACCAATATCAAGAACAAATTATGGCCTGCAAATGATAAAAAATAGATTACCGAGATTGCTGAATGCACTTGAAAATGCTGGATTTCTAACCTCAAACATAACACGGTCTCAACTAGTATCGATGATGCAGTCACTTTCATAGATTTCTTTTTTTTTTGTTGGACATTTTTTGTTGGACACTTGTTGAACATGTTTGTTGAGCACTTCTGTTGAAATGTCGGACATTTTTTGTAGAACATTTTTCCTGTTGTTCAAAGTTACCGCAAACTGTAAGAAGTGTATACTGTAAGAATAGTGTTACCATGTTGTCAAATCACATTGTACGATAACCTATTCCTTCCTTACCTGTACTAATGACTGCGTACTTTACATTGTTTTGTAATTTTCTGCTTGATTGTTTAATTGATGTCGTTCACTGTAGATGCAATCCTGGTTTAAATACTCAATCACGTCACATATGCCATTTCCGCCACCTGCTGCCACCATATAGCACCAGGGGCTAAGGGCTTCTCAAGCTGCCTATAGCAGCTTTTATCTTAGCCCCTGCCATTGTGTAACGATGTTTACAATGGAAACAAATAAAGAAAGAAAGAAAGGAACAGTGTAGGCTGCAGCAGCTCCTCACCGTGGAAGAATTCAGTGACCAAAAGCCTACAGAGCTTCAGCGTTGCATGTAGCATCTGATTGGGGACCATTCTGCTGTATTGGACGCATTCATTCTACGAGAACTCTTCCTGCAGCGACTGTCACAGCAGGTATGGATGATTTTGAGTGTGTCCTCCACAGAAACCCTCGACTCACTGGCACAGATCGCCGACAAAATTATGGATGTCGGTGCCCCATTCATACCTGCAATAGAGACAACGTGATTCTTCCCTCTGTGCGCCGGTCTGCGATGACTGCTTGGACCACCTTCTTCAAGATAATGCTGAGCTCAACCGCAAAGTGGACCAGCTGGCCGCTGAACTGAGCTCGCTCAAAGCAGACCACCGACGCAATGCGTCACGACACCGGCGCCAAAGCCACGACAGATCGCCAAGTCTCCCTCACAACGTCTGCTGGTACCACCACCGATACAGAGCACGCACTCGTCAGTGTCATCAGCCATGCCACTCTGCGGGAAACACATGGGCCACACGCTGACGGCGGCCAGTGTTTCAGGTCCCACATACAGCCGCCTATTCCATGTCGCACACCGCGTCACCAAAGTCTGGTACCTCATCGACACAGGTGCCGAAGTGTGTGTTGTTCCTCCCATGCTGGAGGAACGCAGACGATGCCACACCACGCTGCCTGTCGCTGCTGTTGATGGTTCAACCATACAGACGTACGGACAGAAGTCTTTTACGTTTGACATCGGCTTGAGACGCACATTTTGATGGATTTTCTTAATCGCCGATGTGTGTGTACCAATCATCAGTGCAGATTTTCTTTGGCATTTTAAGCTTGTAGTAGACCTATGACATAGCCATCTCGTGGATTCTGAGACCCGCCTAACAGTTCAAGGCGTGACATCAAGTTTACCACCCTTGCATTTTGTGCAAGCTCGCCTCATGCCAAAGTCTCCCCACCGTGGTCTACGCTTTTGGAAGAATTTTCCTATCTCTTCCGTGCGCCATCTCTTGAAGATCCGGTACGCCACAATGTCGCTCATCACATTGTGACAGTAGGAGCACCGGTGTTTGCATGTGCTCATCGTCTCGCTCCTGACCGTTACAAGATTGCATGGCAAGAATTCGAGCACATGCTTGCACTAGCAGAATCAGAATCATTTTTATTTCAACATCAGATTTTGACAAATACAGATGTTGAGGGCCGTGAGCTAAAAGCCACAAAACGGCTTGACAAGGCCCACAGTCCCTTGAACTTGGCACCGACAGAAAGCAACTTGTACACAGAACAGCAATAAATATACTATCTTCCTTTTACCCCCACAAATACAAAGAAAAACAAACAAACAAGAAACAAAATACTCAAATGTTACATAAAATACGCATGTTTTCACATAACATAATGCAATTGTACATGAGAAATGCATCTTAACATAAAATGTAACAATATTTTATTACACTGCAGCACGTACAATGTAAACTTGCTGTAGAACATATGTTGTCATAATATGCACAAAAAATAGAAGTTTATAATGGATTTTAAAAAATGTAAACAATCATAACGGCAAAAGCGAAATGTTTGTAAACAAAATGTTTGTCAGCTTATTTTTCATGAGCAAGAAAAGAAAAACGCACACGCTAATGAGAATTGTTTAAATGGTATGGCAATAAGTAGCATAACATCTGTTTACCATAGTTAGTTCGTGTGCGCGGAAGTTCCCATCCTTCAGTAAGGCAAGTCATGCGTAGCTTTTTTTTTTCTTTTAGACAAGAAAGGTTGCGTAAGAAATTGTTCTTCTTAGCGACACCAGTGTGATAGCGTTTAGATAGCATCTTTTCGTATAGTGATGGAAGCGGAACTAAGTTCAATTGAAGAAAGAATGGTTCAGTGTGACTGTTATGTGGCGTGTTCATGATAGCACGGATCGCTTTTTTTCTGGATTATGTGAAGATTTTTTATGTTTGCCAGCATCGTCGTAGCCCACACTAAGTAGCAATACTTTATATGCGATGCCAATAGGCTGTTATAAATAAGCAGCTCAATATCTTTTGGCAAGTAGTATTTGCATTTATTGAGTATAACGCACACCCGTGAAATTTTACCCGTGATTAGTTCAGTGTGCTTATTCCAGGACATGTGTTCCTCAAACAAAACACCGAGACTCTTTACGGAAGGCACTATTTCAATAGGTGAATTTTCATAGTATAAACCAGTCTCAGCATCCATCCTGCGGTTCTTGGGTCTGAACAAAACAGCCTTTGTTTTAACATTTATTTTAAGAGAATTGTCAGCACTCCATGACAGTACTAACGATAAGGTGTGATTGGCATCTTTTATTACATCAGCAGCATGGCGTGCGGTGAAAAGTAGCGTAGTGTCGTCTGCGTATATTATAAATCTTGCTGAGTTATCGATTCTTACTAGGTCATTAATATACAGGCAGAACAAAAGGGGCCCCAGAATGCTGCCCTGCGAAACACCAGCACTTAACGCCTTAATATTTGAGGTGTGATGATTAATGTATACCTGTTGTTGGCGATGATTCAGATAGGAAGTGAGAAGCTCTAGAAACACCCCACGAAAACCATAATGACTCAACTTTTTCAGTAAAGTAGAATGATTTATGTTATTGAAAGCCTTCAAATAGTCTACGAATACGCCTAATGTACACATTTCGTGCTCGAAAGACTGTAATATAATTTCTTTCTGTGACAAGAGAGTGTCTTCAGTAGAAAAACCTTTTCTGAACCCGAACTGACTGTCGGTTATAATCTGATGTTTGTCAATAAAAGTAATCAGCTCTTCCAAACCTTTAGAAAACACTGGCAGAAGGGATATTGGCCTATAATTGGAGAGTTCATTAGCGTCACCACCTTTATGTAAAACGATTACTTTCGCCTTCTGTAATTCATGATCAACACTTGTGCAAAATTTTCTCAGACAACGGACAAAACAGACACGGAGTACCAACTAGCTCGAACCCACACCTTCTGTAATTCCTCTGGGAAATGTCCATGCGAGAAAACAAGGTTAAAAACGTGTTCTAATATGGGCGCTATTATGTCCAAGACTTCTTTCACCGGTCCTATCTGGAAGCCATTGGCGTCAGAAGAGTTACTGTTTTTAACCTCCTCAGTCCCAAGAATGCAATAATGGAAAAAACTTTTGTCAAACTGTTTTATTTGGCTTCATGTCCATGGAAACAAATGGAGAAAAATTGCGAACCCGAAAAATTAAGCGGTTGTATCAAAATTTGATGGTACCCATTTGGGTACTCTGGGTCTCAACGAGTGTGAAATATGAGGAAGCAGTGGTGGTTCTACGAACTTAGAGAAAGCAGCGTTTCGGCATGTAGAGCCCGCGTTTCAGAGGGGGAGTGGAAGGGGGAGGGGAAGTGGAGAGGAGGAAATGGGAGAGAATAAAGGGGAGAGTGGAAGGGGGCGTGGGGAAGTGGAGGGTGGATGGGAGAGGAAAAATGGTAGAGGGGGAAGGGGAGAGGGCGATGGGACAAGGGGAAAGGGAGAAGTGGAGAGGGCTTGCACATGCGCAGTAAGGGTGGTCACGCCGCACACCACCACCGGATTGAACTCCGCAATATGATGCTTCACATCTAATACATTG
The DNA here is from genome assembly GCF_013339695.2 of Rhipicephalus sanguineus. Taxonomy (NCBI): domain Eukaryota; kingdom Metazoa; phylum Arthropoda; class Arachnida; order Ixodida; family Ixodidae; genus Rhipicephalus; species Rhipicephalus sanguineus. The sequence continues at coordinate 329,547,449 of NC_051176.1, read as the reverse complement.
TACTTCAAGTATGTCACTGTTGATTTGCGACTGCATCCTGGGTGGCGGCACTTCATTTGAGATGTGAGCTTTTCATGCTGCAGAAAGTGTCCAACCTGGTCGTACCGCACCTCATCAGGTGGAACTGGGATTGTCTTGCTCCTCTTCACAGCGCTCGGTGATGGCTGCTCATTGGTCTTTCAACTGACGCTTGATCTTACCCCCTGTTCAGTGTCAACTTTGAGGAGCACCCTCGCTATGTTGGATTTCAAATCCAGAAGATTTGATCTGTCTGTCTTTGGAGCCAGAAGCTTTTCACAGTCCCTCTGGTATTCAATCCAGCTGTTGCAGCAAGCAAAGTAAAAAAATGGGCAGAAACTCCTAGTGTCCATTTGCGTGTCCGGAGGGAAATTCTGTAGTACGAGATGTAGCGATCAATTAGTTCCACTGGATTCATGTTTGTATTGTACTTGCTCACCACGTGAGGCTGCGTGAGTAGTCAGGTACTGGTTAGCCAGTGTTGTCAGGTACGGGTAGCTACTAGTAGTCAGGTAGTGATGTCAGGTACTAGTAGCTACTGGTACCAGTGGCGTAGGTAGAAATTTGTTCTTTTTTGGGTGCGTCATGGAGTCCGGGCAGGTAAGTGTGGTCGATTGTCATTTTGTGCTCCGTATCCCATAGGAGAAAAAAAATTTCGGCGAAGGTGGGGGGGGGGGGGGGGGGGAGAGCGGGAGGAGGTGGGGTAGGGCGCATGGGCCTCATGTGCCACCCCTCACCCCTCGCTACGCCACTGACTGGTACTAGTAGTCAAATACTAGTAGCTAGCGTGAATATTCAGCTAGTCAGGTACCTAGCTCAAAAGCGTTAGAAACACAACTGAGACCCACAGTACCCAAATGGGTATCCTGAACTTTTGATGTCTGTATGACTGCGTGCAACAAAACCATCAGACCAAAATCACTTCCAATATATTGTTTGGGGCGTCTATAGTTAAAGGAATGTACTATAGATGGTGTCGTTTAGGCTACAACTAAGAAAGAAAGCTTTTATTTACCACGAGGACGCAGCCGAGCGCTCATGCAGCGCGCAGCCATCTTTGTTTACTCGTTTTTCGAAGATGACTGGACACACGGCGCCACTTCTCGGTATTTACGGAAAGCAACATATGTCAATTGCGGCAAGGCAAATTTGATCACGCGAATGCCGAATTGCCGCGATCTGTAGCCTTTAAAACAACGGTACCCATTTGGGTACTCCAGGACTGAAGAGGTTAAGCGACATCAAGACATGAATTATTTCATTTGCACCAGTTGGAGCAAGAAATGCACTATCTTTTAGTGGGACACCCAGGTACTGCAGACAATGTGGGCTGTGGCTGTTAGCACTTGACAGAGAGGTGAAATAGTTATTGAATGTGTTTCCTGAATGCACTCCAGAAATCGTTTGACCATTTGAAATGATTTCCGAGAGATCCGCATTTCCATCAGCTTTGCGACCTAGAACTTCATTCACCCTTTTCCATGCAAGATCTGGTTTTCTCATTATATTAGCATCGAACAGTTCGAACAGTTTATGTAAATATCGCCTTCTTTCACATCGCAGTAGATTATTCACTTTGTTCCTTTGCGCCTTAAAAAGTTTAAATGCTTCTTCACTTTTGTCATTCAGGAACACATTATAAAGCTTATTCTTTGCGCGTATTTCTTTTAAGCATTGTTTTGTGATCCATGGTTTTTTGCATTTATGGGAAGGCTTAAGTGTTTTAAAAGGAAATGACCTATTGTAAGCATCTTTGAATTTGTTTATAAACAATTTGTATGCTACTCGAGGGCATTCTGCACGCATAACATCTGACCAATCGATCATAATTAGCTCGTTACAAAAAGTGGCTAGAGTGCATGAACTTACATCCTCTATAGTTCTAACATGTTGTTTAGTATGCATTGGATTAAAAAAACTGCTTGTCACTAAAAATATTGGCAGGTGGCCACTAATAGGTGCAGTAATTACACCAGACATAAGATGGCTTTCCTCTAAATTAGTAATGAATACATCAAGTAAAGTAGATGTGTGCTTATGAATACGTGTGGGAAAAGTTATAGTATTCTGAAACCCGTTTGTTTCTAAAAGCCTGCACAATTCTTGGTGCTGTGCTGAAGCCTTGCTTAAATCTATATTCAGGTTCCCTGCTAAAATTAGCTTGCAATGATTGTCATTAATTCATCCCAGAAAGTGATCAAGAAGTAAGAAGAAATTAGGAACATTCCCACGTGGTGGATGTGGTATAAAACAGAGACAACAAAATCAGAGAAACAAGCACTCAAGACTTCATAATCGCATGTCACACGTGAGTAAGAATCAACTAGGCGACAAGCTTTCTGATTTTTGGCCATCGGCATGATGCCTCCTCCTATTTCTGATAGCCGGGTGATGAAAAAGCTCGTGTAGCCAGGACACATAAGAACATCTATGCTGTTTTTGTACCATGTTTCTGTGACCATAAATATATCTGGCTTAAAACCAAGCGTGGCAAAAAGGGCAAAGATCTGCTCTTCTTTATTGCTTGCTGATTGAGTGTTGATATGAACAAATGACAAGCTCTTGTCATACTTCATGCGTACAGATTCTACTTCGCAAGGAGCGAAATACAGTGAACTCCCGTTGAGACGAACTCAGTTAAGATGAATTCTCGCTTATGCCGAACAACACAGAACCGTGTGTTTGGTTTCCCATAGACTCAATGCGAAAAAAATTCGCTTAAGACGAACCGCTCAACTGTACTCTTGTTAAGACGAACTTTCGCGGTGATCGACAACGCTGGCGATTCTGCGAAATGAACACTGCACTCTTGGTGGAGCATTCAGGCGACCGAGAAAAGGCAAAAAAGAAAAAAAAAGCGCTTCCCGGAGCAAAGACGCGAAGCAAATCACGACGCGGAGGGCGCGAGATAAATGAAAAAACGCCAGGCCTGCGCTGAAACCGCAGCACAGTCACAGCGAAAGCTGGAAGAGCGGCGTTTCTAAAGCACCGTTGTAAGCTCTCTTGGGGCTACTAATACAAGTACACTAGCAAGGTACCCACTACGCCATAAATCACAATTTTTGTGAAGTTGGGAAGCACCTACTAAGCCATTATCCGTCATTCTGCAGAGAAGCGAGGCACCAGGTACACGTCTGTAAGCATTATGTGCACTTTGTTGACGCGACAACTGATGACAATGAAGAATTATGGCTCAACCCTTTGTAATGGGTTGGAAGCTTTAACCAGCCCACCAGTTATGTAATTTGCATTAGGTGACGCCCGGTCACTATGTCCCTCTCCCGCCATGCTGTATAACATATGTCAACGTGGGAGAGAGAGGGGGGGGGGGCGAAGAACTTTACTGAGACCCCGAGGAAATGGATCATGCGCTTATGGGCTTCCTTGACAACCAATACAAGTGCACTTGCGAGGAACCCACTGCACTATAAATCACTGTAATTTTTTAGAAGTAGGGAAGCAGGCACTATGCCATTTTTCGTCATTCTACGGAGAGCCGTGGTACCTGCTAAACGCATGTAAGGCATTATACGCACTTTGTTGATGCTGTGCCTGATGACGATGAAGAATTATGGCGGATCCCTTTGTAATGGGTTGGAAGCATTCAACAACCTCCTCGTTGCGCAATTCGCATTGTGTGACGCCTGATTACAGAATTCGCGTTGTGCGACGCTTGGTGTTTATTTTACTCTCCTACCACGCTATATTGCATGTGCTAATGTGGTTCCTTCCCGACATAAAGCCTGTATAGGACCTTTTTGCGAAGCAGTTTGAAGCACCGGCATGGCTCAGAGGTTGAATACTGAGCTCCCACGCAGAGGGCCCAGGTTCGAACCTCGTTCCATCCTGGAATTTTTTTATTTCGTTTTTTTTTCTTATTTCAAGCAATAGTGGTTACGGACACCGGCGGCGGCGGACAACTATGGCGCCAAAAACGGCCAGTGAAATGATCTCATAACAGCTTTCGCTGTAAAAGAACTGTCGGCAGATAAAGCCGGTATCCCCCTCACCCCCAGCCGGTGGTTGGGGGAGGTGCGGGCTTTGTCAACAAAGAAAGCAACAAAAAGAGTAGGGAGATTCACAACGCCATTGCATCCTTTTGTATCCCCCCTCCCCTCCCCGTTCTTCGGTTTCCCAGCTGGAGTACAAAGAACAGCACACAAGAGCTTGGGGCCCCTCGGCACCTCCGCCGCGGTCAGAGGGGCAAACGCAAGGGGAGTGAAGGGAAAAAAAATAAAGAAAAAGCGACGGGAACAAAAATGGCCTGTGCATTACAATCGAGTACGAAACCGAAACCACGTTTGTGGCGCACTCCCGTCAAAGGGGTCAGGTGCATTGTCATCGCCATCATACAATGGCGGCCGAGCATATTTTGTGGTCAGTTCGCGTTGGTTCGCGTAGGACCTGTGCGCGTTGTATCTGTTCCCAGTGAAGTGCAAATTGTGATGAGCCATTTTGATTATGGAAGTGCACGACAAGGGAAGGCTATTTTGTACTCTGAATATAGCTGCGTCGTGTCTTTTTCGTGTGCGCGAGGCTTGTAACTGTGAGTAGCGCAATAGACCTTATGCAAAATTGCTGCCATCTGTCGGAGGTTTGACGAAGCTACCCATTCGGCGCCATATTGGAGGCTTGTGGCCGAATCGTATTGCTGTCGCTGCTATAACTTCTTGCTTGTGTCTGCTTTGATAGTGGGCAATTGGGGCATAAAAACGTCAGACGAGTGTGTAAGGGCCTGTACACATTACCGGCATTTCCTAGTTATTACGTTGACGATTATTACGTGTAAAGAACTGCCTCACAGCGAGAAGAAAATACAAGTTTGACACTGTGAGTCACATGTAGGCCTGCCGTCGTCGAGAACGAAACTTTGCGCAAGGTTACAAATTTGGTCTGTCTGTTTTCTATGTAGCGAATAAAGTGTTGTTAGCTATCTGAATATCATGCATGTAGTATAGGATGGATGGGAAGAAGCGTTAATGCACGACACGGCTAGGCACAGCAATGACGAAAAGAAAGTTCTGCAGACCCAATTCAAAGCGTATTTCATAAGGGACAGCCTATGTCGAGCTGATGTATTGTGCATCTAATTTCCAATGAAAGGCGTTGTCCTCGTTTTTATTTTTTAAATAAAAAATATTTTGCAGCTGTAGTCACCGACGTATGTTATGTGTAAAATACTGCACCATTAAAATGTAAGAGATTTGCGCATCTCACGCACATGAAAAGTGAACATGAAAAGTGTTGTGTCTCCAAGCAGTAGATGCCGATCAGCTGGTGTTTTACTGAATATCCTTCCGACATGTGTTCCTATATAACACGTTACGCCAAGAATATCCACGTGCACATCGTCGCTTTCGGGGCCTATTGGTGCCTTACAATGTCAAGCCGTAGTGGCAAGGCAGTTTTGCGTCGCCGACTGAACGCCTGCGAAACCACGAGCGGTAGCGCACCCACGATCGAATGCAGCACATTTCCTGGAATAGCATTTTCTTTCAGTTTCATAAGAAAAGTGTCACGCACTTGAAGCACCTGTTAACATTTCCTAACACACAGGGGTGAATTAAACAAAAAAAAGGAAGGGGTGAGGGACGGTCAGGATATCCGGGCCACCCGTCTGAATCTGGCAGTGATACCACATTAAATGCTTCAAAAATACACATAGTGAAGCAAAACTCGCGCAAAGCATCCCACCAAACGCTACCTTGTTAAAACTCCACAATCGAAAACAAACTACAACAACACGCTGCAGCACAATCGGTCCGTTCGCTGAGAATCAATGACGCGCACGAGGTGCCTGTCTAACATGTAATTGTTATAGCAATGCAATAACCAAGGTAATGTCAACAGCAGCGCAGGCATGCGCGAGTAGCCGCGATGCAGCTTTGAAGCTCGTACACGAAGCGGGTTTGCCTGTGCCTGTAAGCACACGGCGCGAAAACTGTCTCGTTCCGGCATGACATGAAAGAGTGTTCTCTGATGAGTGCCGGTGCTGTCCCATACCGCATATATTAAGAATGGTGAACGTAAACATGACGTTAGTCATAAGCAGTAGCTGGAGCAATGGAACGATCTGCTCATTCTCGTCGGCCGTAAGGAAATCTAATAATATGAAGGTTAGTTTCCTGTAAACCTTTTTTCAGCATCGCAATTTCTTCAATCTGAGCAACACGGCACAAGAAAATATGATGGCACTGCCGCTCCTATCAGCCGCCACACGTCGATACGCACGCACCGTGTGTGCACATGCGGAGCACGCTTAGCCTTGAACATGGTGTAAATGCGCACGGCGGCCGCTAGATGGCAGCAATTTTGCATAAGGTCTATGGGATATGTTCAGCTGCACGTCGATCAGGAAAAGTTACTACGGGCCAAAAACAGAAAAATATCCGGACCTCGAAGAAAACCTTGCAGGCTTTCTGAAGCAACTCTGCGTATCATGACTTTATCAAGGCAACAGCATGCCACCGAGGCGTATCCAGAAGCGATCTTGGTGCCAGCAAAGCAGGCTCACAGAAGAAAAGGAACTGCCAGGACAATAAATTTACATTATTTGAAGGAAAATTGTGCTTCTCTCTCTCTTTTTTTGTAATCGTCAACATAGGAGCGTGTTACAGTTTTATCATTAAAATGTGGTAGCAGGACCTTCATGATTTTTTTTTTTATTTTTGAACCCGCGAAATCAGGTGCTCGTATGATTCGTGTAAATACTCTGTTTTAAGGCATAGCGTTTATCTAGATGAGCTAAATAAATGCTTTTTCTTGTCTTTCTGCCCCCATTGTAAGTCTACTCCATTTAGTGTTTTCAAGTAACATATTTGGATGCACTTGGCATGTTAGCATTTCTCTTTTTGGGGCGGCACTTCTGATAAGCCGAACTCCTGATAAGACGAACAGATGACCGCGGTCCCTTCGAGTTCGTCTTTACGGGAGTCTACTTAATCAGCACACGTTGATAAAACAGAGTTAGCGACTGAAATGCACCAAGAACTGCTTAGTATATTTTATCGAGGTCATGAGCATTGCTGATGCGCAGTGCTGGTGACGATGTGGATTTTCTTGCAAATATTTTGCCACGCTTTGTCCAAGTGAAATGCCATCCCTTCTCGTTTTTTCGCGAAATGGTGAAGCCTAAAAGTTTCTTGAGGTCTGAGCACAAGTGCTCGTTTACAAACACCGGGGTCTGCAGTGTGAAACCAATGTCTGCAGTAGAAAATCGTGCCTTTCTAGCTTTTGTAGCGTTAGCTACACCTGCCTAGCCGAAGCCGATTTCGCATGGAGCGTCATGAGCCGTGCTGCGCATGCGCGAGGATCAGTGATGTCACGCAGCTGGGTCACTGGAGCTGGCATCTCACGCGCTCTCCGACACCGCCGCGCGCACGCTCACCGCTGCTGGTTTGCACGTTCGGGAGAAGTGGCGTCGTAGGCGCAGCAGACAGGCTGGCGCCGGCGCGCGCGCGGCTCGCCGCTGCTGGTCTGCGCCGCATTCGAGAGGAGTGACGTCGTAGCCATACACACAGTGGCGCGGGCGCGCGTGCAGCTGTTCGCCTTCGCTGTGCAGTCGCCGTCTGACGCTGCGCTGGGGCCGGTTGATAGCACCTCAGACTGGCGCTTGCAGGTGTGTAACGCCATGGAGAAGGAGAGCGCAAATGCTGCTCGACGGCGCAGAAGAGCCGAGAAGCTTATCTCATCGGATCCTGAAGTAGTTGCCTCGCAATTAGCGGTTCAGCGTACGAAGAACGAACAGAGGAAGGCTAATAATCCTAGACAATCTGGAAAGCTAAGAATAATCAGCTGAACCTTTGCTAACGCTATGTATATCCTGGCAAAGCCGAGCTAAGCCACTGCAAATTTTTTTCAAACACAGCGTCTCGCTTTGACCTCCTGAGAAACTGAACAATAACATTTGACTGCTCAGCATGCTTGGTGGGCACCCTGTGGCAAACTTCAATGTCTGTTTTGGAAATTGGTTCGTTGATCGCTTTGCCGATGTTCTCGAGAATGTGGGGTAAGTTCTCGTTTTGTGAAACAGGGACACCTTTAATTTCAAGATTTTTGTTTCGATAGTATTGTTCCAACTGAATGAGCTTTTGTTCATTTTCAAGCATGACTTTTCTCAGTTGTCGGCATTTAAGAGATAGTTCAGTGTTTTCCTTTCGGATTTCAGCATTTTCTTTCTTGACAGTGCTCATTTCAGACATTATGTCATCAAAGCATTTGCTTAGAAAATCTATGGCGTTTTTCACATCTCGATTTTCTTTTCTGAATTCTCTTTCAAGTGCATTTTCGCATTTCTTTTAGTTTCCACTGCACATATTTGAGTTCCTTAACAATGTTAGGGCTCATGGTCATAGGCAGTCAACAGGGAAAAAAAAGACAAAGAAGTACACTTATAAAGACACTTTCAAAAGGCAGCGGCAGCAGCAATACTAATAGCACAGTAATCGTATTGTAAATAGACATTTCCAACCTGCAAAAGGTGAAATGCAGAAGCTTGAGGCCCTTTGCTTTGTCGCCGCTGCCGCTGCCAAGTGATGATCCCAGATGTGCTGGCTGTATTTATCCCAGGTTGCTCCTAGCGGTCACCTTCCGCAGTCCGGTGACGTCAGTCGTGATGGCAGGAAAACCCCATCTTCACGAACTCCGGGCGATAATGCTGTCTGGATGTTAACCAGGTGATCAGCTATGAGCAGTGTGAGCAGCCTGCAAAAGGCAAAATGCAGAAGCTTGAGGCCCCATGCTTCGTAGCCGCTGCCACTGCCAAGTCATGCTTGGATACGTCCGCCCCTCTTTTAGTGCCTGGTCATCACCGCTACACATGGTCCCCAAGCCCTCAGGTGGCTGGAGGCAGTGCGGTGACTACCGCGCCCTCAACGAAGTGATGGTACCAGACCGCTATCCAATACCGCACATCCAGGACTTCACAGCATTGCTGCACGGTTGCACCGTATTCAGAAAAATCGACGTAGTGAAGGCGTAACATCAAATATCTGTCAAGCCTTGTGCCGTACCGAAGACTGCCATCATAACACCTTTTGGCATGTTTGAATGCATACGTATGCCCTTTGGTCTACGACATGCCATAAAAACTTTTCCACGGTTCGTGGACCAGGTTCTTTGTGGTTTGAACTGCTGCTTTGCGTACATTGACAACATCTTCGTCTTCAGTACCTCTTGGATAACAATGGTAGCGCAAAGAAATGGGACGTAAGAAGGCAACAAAGAGACACATACACAGTAGCACTGTGTGTGTGTCTCTTTGTTGCCTTCTTAATTTGTGTCTCGTTTCTTTGAGCTAGGATTGTTATCCAATTATGCCATACCAAAGAGTCCACCTTGCAACTTTAATCGAATTCAGCACCTCAACAGAAGATCAAGAACTTCACCTTCGCCAGGTTTTCACGCGAGTCCGCAAATATGAACTAGTCAACGGACCGAAGAGCGAGTTTGGTGTTTCCTCACTGGACTTCCTTGGCCAGCATTGATTCCCATGGCATCTCTCCACCGGCAACTCGCGTGGAAACTATAGTACAGTTTCTGCAACCACCAACTATGAAGAAACTGCGTGAATTCCTCGGGCGTTCCAACTATTCATCATCATCATCATCAGCCTGTCTACGCCCACTGCAGGGCAAAGGCCTCTCCCATGTTCCGCCAATCAACCCGGTCCTGTGCTTTCTGTTGCCACGTTATACCTACAAACTTCTTAATCTCATCTACCCACCTAATTTTCTGTCTTCCCCTCACGCGTTTGCCCTCTCTTGGAATCCAGTCAGTTACCCTTAATGACCACCAGTTATCCTGCCGACGTGCTACATGCCCGGCCCATATCCATTTCTTCTTCTTAATTTCAACTATGATATCCTTAACCCCCGTTTGTTCCCTGACCCACTCTGCTCTCTTCCTGTCTCTTAAAGTTACACCTATCATTTTCCTTTCCATCGCTCGCTGCGTCGTCCTCAATTTAAGTTGAACCCTCTTTGTAAGTCTCCAGGTTTCTGCTCCGTAGGTAAGTACCGGTAAGATGCAGCTGTTATATACCTTCCTCTTGAGAGATAGTGGTAGACTGCCATTCATGATTTGATAATGCTTGCCGAATGAGCCCCATCCCATCCTTATTCTTCTAGTTATTTCACTCTCATGGTTCGGCTCCGCGGTTACTACCTGTCCTAAGTAGACGTACTCCTTTACAACTTCCAGTGTCTCGCCACCTATCGCAAAGCGCTGTTCTCTGCCAAGATTGTTCCACATTACTTTAGTTTTATGCATATTAATTTTCAGAGATACTCTTCTACTTTCCGTATCCAGTTCAGTAATCATGAGCTGTAATTCGTCTCCCGCGTTACTCATCAATGCAATGTCATCAGCGAATCGCAGGTTACTGAGATACTCTCCATTAACTCGTATTCTTCCCAATCTAGGGCCCTGAAAACCTCCTGTAAACACGCAGTGAATAGCATTGGAGAGATCGTGTCTCCCTGTCGTACGCCCTTCTTTATTGGGATTCTGTCGCTTTCTTTATGGAGGACTATAGTGGCTGTGGATCCGCTGTAGATTTCTTCCATTATGTTTATATAGGCTTCGTCGATGCCCTGATTCCACAGTGCCTGCATGACTGCTGATGTCTCCACCGAATCAAATGCCTTCTCGTAATCTATGAAGGCTATGTATAGGGTTTGGTTGTATTCCGCGCATTTCTTTATCACCTGACTGATAGTATGAATATGGTCTATTGTTGAGAAGCCTGTATGAAATCCTGCCTGGTCCCTTGGTTGATTAAACTCTAATGTCGTATTAATTCTGTTAGCAATTACTTTTGTGAATAGCTTGTAGACGACGGACAGTAAGCTGATGGGCCTGTAATTTTTCAGGTCCTTGACGTCCCCTTTCTTATGGATCAAGATGATGTTGGCATTCTTCCAAGATTCTGGTATCCTCCCTGTCGAGAGACACTTCGTATACAGGGTGGCCAGTTTCTCTAACATAATCTCTCCACCGTCTTTCAACAGGTCTGATGTTACCTGATCCTCACCAGCGGCTTTGCCTCTTTGCATTCCCTTTAGGGCTTTCTTTACTTCTCCTGTTAATACTGGTGGGATGTCAGATTCCCCTGGGATATTACCGCTTCTTACGTTATCATCCTGACTGTCTCGGCTGCTGTACAGATCTCTGTAGAACTCTTCCGCTACCTCAACTATTCTATCCGTATTTGTTGTGACCTTGCTATCCTTGTCCCTTAATGCATACATCTGATTCCATCTATTACTGGTGGTTTGTTCCACACTGTGCTGCCATCTTGCAACCGCTCCATGCAGTTCTGTCCGGTCAAATGAAGCCGAACGCTTCCATCTCCTGGACAGGCGACGCAGAGAAAGCTTTCAGTTCCGTCAAGGAAGCTCTGACCAAAGCAACGCTCCTCATGCATCCAAAATGCGACGCCACCATGTCACTCACCATGGACGCCTTCGACGTCGCCGTTGGAGCAGTCCTGCAGCAGTTGTTCAAAGGAGTTTGGCAGCCGGTCGCTTTTTTCTCACAGAAGCTCTCACAGTCCAAGCGCCGTTACAGCACATTCAGTCACGAACTGCTCGCGGCCTATATGCCTATCAAGCATTTTCGCCATTTCTTTCAAGGTTGGCAATTCCATATTCTCACCGCTCACAAGCCGCACACGTGTCCCTCGACTGCTACCAACTCTGCCCAAGCAAAATCGCGAGTTGGGCTAGTTCGTGGATGTTCATCGGGAAATAATTGACAGCGCAACGAGTTAAACATGGACAGAAAGAAGAAAAGGACACTGCTGAACTCACAACTAAATTTATTTTTGAAAAAGAAAGAACATATATACAGATCAATGAGTCATCAAGACCGAGCACATGTGTCGCAACACAACATTATCATGTCTTGTCTAACAGATACTTGTATTCTTCATCTAGAAGAATGATTGAAGGATGACTTATGCACTTGTTGTGGCATCGAATAAAAAAGGTTTCGGCTATTTCACGCATGCACTGATCGACATGTCTATATTTGATAGTGGTTTTCTCCAGGGGGGGCACACATCCACATGATCTACAATGGGATGCCAAATGAGACGTGACAGCGGCACCTGAAAGCGTCAACTCATGCTCACGTAGGCGTACGTTTAGGCACCGCCCCATTTGCCCTACGTATTCACTGCCACAAGAGAGAGGAATGGCGCAAACCACGCCAGTAGCACAAGAAACATATTTGTGTACATGATTGGTGATACACTTGTTCCCTTTCCCTGGCCTCTGACATAACGCTCTATCGACCCAAGCGCACACATTACCTACTTTATTATGCGCTGAAAACAACATGTTTGCGCCAAACCGCGCACCAACGTTTTTCAAACCATGCGCGGTTCTGTGAAGGTAAGGAATGACAGCATGCCTACTTTTCTTGCTAACTTCTGGGGCACTGGGATCACGGTGATGAGGCTTCTTCAACTTAGTTATCAGTTTTTCCGAGATGGAGCAAATCACGTCGCTCGGAAAGCCAGAGTTGATAAGACGAGCAACCTGGGTATCAAACGCACGCGCCATAAGGTGCTTACATGACTCCTGAAGAGCGGCACCCAGCACAGTTGACTCGATGCCTCTTTTTACAGTTTTTGAGTGGCCTGAATTAAAATTTAAGATTGGCTTGATGGATCTCGGTTGGTATTGCCAACAAACGTGATCCCTGACAAAGGCCAGTCTTAAATCGAGGATCTGTAGCTCATCGTTTTTTGGCAGCTCCAAAGTGAAATGCAGACCCATTCCATATTCCTTAAAAACCTTCATAATGTTAACCAGTACAGAGCAAAGGTTAGTGTCCAGTAGAACCAAGAAGTCATTGATGTATCCAAAAACATGGGACGCTAACCCATTCAAATGCTTTTGCAGCTTCCTATCGACAAAACCAAGGAAGATATTGCTAATTACAGGTGCTACACATGACCCTGTGCAGATGCCAGATTTTTGAACAAAATTATTTCCCTCCCAAGACACAATGGTTGAATTCAGGTAAACCTGGATGAGCTCTAGAAACGACTCAGCCGAAATGCCGCACTGGCTCTGAAACAGCAACTCATCGTTATCCTCTCTTATACACTCCTTTATGCACTTTAACACTTCACGTTGGGGCATAGAATAATACAAGTCTTCCACGTCTATACTTATGGCATAGCGGTACAAAGATGGCTGTTCTTTTAGTAAAGTGATGACAGATTCCGAGTTAGAAATTCTTTATGGATCACAAATCTTCAAACGCTTCAAATTTTTCTGAAGATACCGTGAAACATTTATTTGCCAAGTGTCTTTTTCTGAGACACTCACTCTTAGTAGCATTCCAATCTTGTGCGTCTTTACTGAAAACAGTTCTTGCTTTTTTGCCTTCTTCACACTTGCCGCTAGGCATTCCAGATTAAGCATTAGTAACAGGGAATGAACATGTTCCTTCAGACGCCCACTTTTTACGTCAACACGCTTAAAGCTTTTTTCCAAAGGCGCGGCTACCTTATCATTATACATAGAGCCATCCATAGTTACAAAAAAACCTTCCTTGTCAGCAACCAAAACATGCAACTTAGCTTCACAAAGAAAGTCTGCTAGCTTTTTCAGCTTGCCTTTGTTATGCGTAGCATGTTCAGTCCTGACAATGGTGTTCATGCAGTCCGAGACACACCTGAAACGGCGATCCTCGTCGATGGCACCCGAAACACACCTCGCTGTCGCCACCTTCTCAAAGTGGTTCAAAGACGACTCAAAGCAAAACTTGGGCCCGAGGACCAGCACACGCTTGTGATCCTGGTGAAGTGGCCTTTGGCTCAGGTTGAGTACCCGTGCATCGGCGGCCTTGCTTTTCTTCTTGACCGGGAGCTTGGAAAGCACACTGCGCCACAAAAACTTGGCAGAAGAGTCTGCAGTCTTGCACCACTCACTGTACAGGCGTTGTTGGTGCTGGCTACCACCTATTCGTGCACAGGCGACTCCGAGGCAATCTTTTAACTCTACCCACACTCCACGTGAGATCTGCCAACTTGCGTATATTTCGGAGTTTACAAGCGATATCCGGCATATCAGTGGCACGTCACAGTGCGATATCTATGGCGAAGCATGAACATCGACGTGCGCCGCTGGACACGTGCTTGCCTCAAGTGTCAGCAAACCAAAGTCCAGCACAACACAGTGATCCCACTGGGTACCTTCACGCCTCCTGACTCACGGTTCAGTCACGTGTACTTGAACCTGGTAGGCCCTTTGCCCCCATCGAAAAACAGCCGGTATATGTTAACGTGCGTAGACCAGTTCACGCGGTGGCCTGAGGCACTACCGCTCACCGAGATCATGGCAGAGTCAGTCGCCTGCGGTCTCATCACCATGTGGATAAGCCACTATGGAATTCCTGAGACCATCAAAACAGATCGAGGTCGTCAATTTGACTCCACGCTCTTCCGCACTATGTCTCGAATGCTTGGTGTCAGCCAAATCAGGACGACGGCCTATCACCCAATGTCTAACGGCATTTTAGAAAAACTTCTTGCTGGGCGAGTTGGTGCATGTCTGTGGTGGGAATCGTTGCGCATTCAATCGGACAAACACAGGAAGGGGACGTGTGAAAAAAAGTGCATATATATGCAGCGACCAAATGAATAAAGCCAGTTGATAGTTTGCGCTCTTTCCGTTTACTCTGTCCTTTCCTTCCTGTGTTTGTCCGATTGAATGCGCAACGATTCCCACCACAGACATGCACCAACTCGCCCAGCAAGAGGTTCTCCTAAAATACTTGACCAGCACAGAGGGCCCCTTTCTCAATGTCTCACCACCACCTTTACAAGTGAACGCCTGTGTGAACCTCATCGTCAACTCAACGTGCCGCGCCAGGTACATTTCCTTTTGTCTGCGAAAGCGGATTGTTCCCGAAGATGTGAGTGCAATGTTTGGCTACCTCAAACTGCATGTGGGCCTCTTGAGGCGTATTTGCAGATACTTAAGGGCGGAACTATGGCGCCAGGTGCGCAGAATGCGAGATCTGTTACGTATGCTTTGCTATGCATCAGAACCGGCTTGGCTTGGCTTGCTGACATCAAAGTGCGCCGTGCGAGAAGGCTTGCCGCTCAGCTGATGGAATTTTGGTGGGGCCGGTGCCTCAATGAAGTGCTTATCCACTCTAGATCGGAGAGCAAGATGAGTCGTCCAAGAGGCTTTGTAGCCTTCGGAGGTGTTATGCTCCCTGAAGAAGTTGCCTGCATATTAAATAAGGGCCCGAAGTGCAGTTACGAAGCTGGGGTTTCAGCTCACGACCTCTTAGTGCTTAACCGGAGCATTTCGAACAAGGTGGACCAAGAAGCTCAGGAAAGATGTCTCCTTGAAGGAGTAGAAGCCCTCAGAAAAACGGTGAACACGAAGGCCACCAAGCATGCGAAAGACCCCACAAAGAGCATCGTCTCGTTCTTTGAGAAAAATAATCTACGGCTACTTCAGGCCGACAAGACTGGAGGTTTTGTTGTTTTAAGAGAAGAGTAATTTAACAGGAAGGCGGGACAAGGAATCGCCAAGAATTGTGCGCGTAAAGCCTAGTGCCACAAGAATCAAGAGCCGAGCTGCAGCTATGTGCAAGAATCTTGAGTTAACTAAGCTTGCAAGTTCAATAACTAGCTGTAGGACGAAAACGCTTTCGGTTTTCTTCAGTGCAAAAACTCATAAGGACGCTGTGCCGTTTCGAACGATCATTAGTGAAAAGGGAACGTGGCAGTCCCTTATCAGCCGCTATCTGCAGAAGCATTTGGGTGCTCTACAGGTTGAAGATCCTTTCGCCACAAAAAACTCTGGGGACGTTAATTTTTTCAAGGCCAGTGATAATGTAGGCTATGCCTTTTAGGTTAGGCTTGTGCGAATAGCAAATTTTAGGTCCGAAGCGAATTCGAAGCGAATAGTGATTTGGTCGAAGCGAATTCGAATAGTTTATTTCACATATAAAGAAAAATGAGCATATTTGTCATGACCCAACTAACCAGCGCAACATTTTTAAAGTTGAAACAAGGCATATGCATATGTCATCCTTTTTGATTGAAAGGGAAGTGGAAGCAACTTTGAGTAATAGCAGGATTAGACTTTTGGTAGAATGCAAGTGATGAACCTGTAAAATATGTTACGTTTTAAAATTTTCTATACTTAGAGCATATAAGCCGGTATAACAAGCTTTTAAACTTAAAAAAAATGATGAATCGATGTGAGGGTAATACAGTAAAACCTCATTAATTCAAACTCTGCTGTTTAGAAATCCCGAATAATTAGAAGGATTTCCTTGGCCCTGTATTTTGCAATGTAAATTTGAGTAGATAAATTGAAGTGGCGATCAGTACCAGCCCGGTTAATTAGAAAACTTTGGGTGCCATGTGCCCATTTCCTGATCCCGATTTAGCCACAAATCCGCAGAAACGATGACCCTTAGGAGCCACAAGGCAATGCAGTGTAGCGATACTAATGAGTGAAAAGTGAAGCATCCCAGCCTCTCTGCTGCCAGCGAAAGAAAAAATTAAACAAAAGGCGGTCTCGTGGTCAGCTGAAATGTGCGCCTGCAGAAAAGATGTGCTTCACTGCGACACAGTGAACCTTGCTTTTGTGTTTCTTGAAAATGTGTGTTTCTTGCTGATGCTTATCACTTTGCTTTGTGTATTTGTATTTTAATATTGCAACAAGTGGGAATATTTGTCATGTTGCTGCTGTTATTGTATGGGAAGGTGGGACCAGTCAAGCTGCCTATATGCAGCTTTTATCCCACCATCCTTGCTGTGTATACATGTTTTGTAACTATGTGGCAATAAACTTCAACTTCAACAGTGGTGACACGCGGGCAGCATGACACATGCTTCTCTCAACGTCGGCGCATCATGATTTACCTAGTCTTTCTGTGAAAATAGAAAAATTAATAAAGGGTGGTCTGATGGAATTCGCGATGTATGCAAACCTCTGAATGGTGGTTGTTCCGGGAATTTGCGTACTTGCACTGCTGGCGGAGTACTTGCCTGCAATGCCTACTTCGAAAACAGTTCGAAAACTTCAATGACCATCTTTTTCACCCAGAACACATCGCGAATTCCGTCACAATGGTCATTATTAAATTCTTTATTTTACCAGAAAGAATGGGCGAATGGTCGCATCATGATGCGCTGACGCTGCGAGGAGCAGGTGACATGCTGCCCGCGTGTCACCACTGTGTTGCAGCGAAGCACGTCTTTTCCGCAGGCGCGCATTTCAGTTGATCGCGAGAGCGTTTTTTTCCCTCTTTCTTTTTTTTTTCTTGCGCTGGCAGCAGCGAGGCCCACCATTTCCCCGGTTTAGCGGCAACATTGGGACCAGGTATTGCTGGAAGACATAACCCTTTTAGCCGCAAACTAGCAGGAACAGCAAACGACCACCTCTGATTACTTCCAGTAATTCAAAGTTCCTTGCATCCCGCTTTTTGTATGTTTGGTTAATTCTAAAACCGGCTTAAGTAGATTTTTCACAGTCCCAGTGACTTTGAAATAACGAAATTTTACTGTATGTTCATTTAAACTTGAAGTGGGGCTTCGCAGCAGTGTGGATTTCTCTTGCAAACATGTATTCACGGTATAGCATACCTACATTGCAGTGAAACCACCTTTACAGGGGGTTACATGCGGTTTATATATATGTATTCGTTCATTTCGATTACTTCGAAACTTTCTAAAATTTAAATTCGTTTCAAAGTGAATTTGAATACCGTAATATTCGTTGGAATATTCGAAGTGCTTGAGTATTCGCACAAGCCTAGTGCTTGAACTGGCATAGCGCATTACGGGGAAGAAGAAACGGCCGAGCAGACCGACACAAGAGGACAGAGCGCTAACTTCCAACTGAGCTTTATTGTGAAAATGCATCAAATATGTAGACTTGCGCAAGCATACAAAAAACACCCTAACGCAATGCCAAGATTAGACACACCATCACACCGTCACACGCCACAGATTCGTAGACAGTTTCCCTGGCTAAGGAAGGCCACTTCATGTTCAGATAAAGCCAACGAAGGGGCGCTGATACATCTGATGCCAGCTCTTGCTATACAATGCGCTTCAATAATTTCTCGAGTGATTTGTGACGGGTGCTTTCTTACTACTTCACATTGATCAAACATAGGGGAGCATCCACAATCGCGGCAGTGAATTCCAACGTGGCCCTGAATTGCTTTGTGAACATTTGCGTTTGTATACGTCTCTTCTTCCTGTTTCGTCCTTGTCCCTTTTTGCGCCACCGTCTTATACTTGAACATTATAATGGTGCTGTTTTAGCCTTTCATTAAGGCAGCGCCCCGTTTGGCCGATATACCGCTTACCACATGAGAGAGGTATCGAGTAAACAACCCCCACTTCACACGGCACAAACCGAGTTTTGTGCTTGGTTGAGCAAACAGTGGCGCGTGATTTGAGAGGATTGACTGCTTTGCAAAGCCGCTGTAACTTATCCGGCGCCGAAAACACCACTTTCACACTGACCTTCTCCCTTATCTTTTTTAGTCTGTGGGAAATGTCATGCACGTAGGGTAAAACTACGGGTCTTTTTCGGTTGTTAGATTTCGGCTGAGCCTTGGAGTTGCAGTCTGTTTTTATCTCTTTTAATAGCTTTTCAGCTATAGATGCCAGTAGGATAGCTGGGTACCCAGCACTCAAAAGCTTTTCAGCTTGAGCTGCAAAGCTGCGCTGCATGACATGATGACATGATTTCCTAAGGGGGTTGATGAGACAAAGATTTGTGATGCTTCGCTTAACTAACTTGGAATGGGAAGAGTCATAGGGTAAAAGAGGTTTTCCAGTTCTAGGTTCATATAGCCAGCACACATGGTCAGGTGAAAGAATCAAATTCAAATCTAAAAAGCATAAGCTGTTGTCAGTTGGCATCTCATGAGTCAATAAAAGCGGTTTGAAACATTCATTAAAAGTCATTACAATATCGTCGGTTAGGTGCTGGCAGGTAGCGTCACTGCAGTCGATGAAAATTAAAAAGTCGTCTACGTAGCGACATACTTTGGCAACAATATTTTGGTCAAGCATGCTCAATCGGTCATGATATGCAAGGTATATGTCATGAGGCATGACCGGATGGAGACACCGCTATTCTGTATGTATGTACGATCATTAATTGCAAATCAGTTCTGCGGAAACCCGCAAGGTGGCGGAAGGGTTAAGAAAGGGAAAATAGACAACCACCCGTTTGTAGCACGAAGCCACAAGGAAATCCATACGGATTTCTCAGAAATAAAGCCTAAGAAATAAGAGGCTTTATTTCTGAGAAATCCGTATGGATTTCCTTGTGGCTTCGTGCTACAAACGGGTGGTTGTCTATTTTCCCTTTCGTACGATCATTAAAAGATGCAAAAGTCGACTTGATATAAAAAGACAGAAGCTCTAAGAGGTCACTGTTATGGACACCCGTAAGATTCCGGAAGGCTACAGCACCAAATGAATCAATGGCAACGTTAACATAAGTCTACATATTTGATGCATTTTGACAATAAAGCTCAGTTGGAAGTTAGCGCTCTGTCCTCTTGTGTCGGTCTGCTCGGCCGTTTCTTCTTCCCCGTAATGCGCTATGCCAGTTCAAGTACAACGAACCAACTCGCCCAATCTTCAACACTTGTGGACAAGCCTAGTGGATATAGAAGACTTGTTTTATTCAGTGCCTCAGGATCAATTGTTCGTGGCAGTCAGGGAGTGCATCGAGGAGAATGGCGTGATAAACTTTCAAACCTCTACCGGAGTGACGGTCGACAGTTTCATGGGCCTGTTAGAATTTTATTTACAAGCCACATTTATCTCTTTTAACGATGACTTCTACATTCAATGGCTGGGCATATGTATAGGATCCTGTGTTGCCCCGGTCCTACGTAATATATTTTTAGCCGCTGTGGACCGCTCTCTTAGTTGTGAGCTTGCTGATCAAGGGGTTTTTAAGGCCTTCCGATATGTAGATGATTTTTTAATTGTTATCTCAAAGCAAATAACCATGACCCACGCTGATTCAGTGAGTAGAATTTTAACCAGCTTTAGACAATGTGGCAAAGGTTTAGTGTTCACGCACGAAATCCCGTCTAACGGATCACTGCAGTTTTTAGATATTAACTTGAGTTTTAGTTCGCATCACATCTGCTGGCGATATGCACCAAGGGCGCAGAAAGAGCTCTTGCCTTTTGAATCTGTGCATTCGAAGACAGTTAAGCGGGCAATTGCAAACTCGTGCCTGGAATCAGCCCTTACCAAATCATGCCCGCATGCCATGCATGAGAGCTTCCATAGTCAAATCAATGGGCTGCTTTCTGCAGGCTTCCCCACCGCGATCTTCACAGCTGTGGCTGAGAATCTTCTAAAATAGATAAAAAAAGAATATCTTGGCAGCAACACAGAGCGCCTGCATAAGAGGAATGTCACAGTTGTGCCATATATGCACAAAGTTGCGCATCACTTGAAAAAAAGTGGCAGACAGGCATGGCGTCCAAGTGGTTTTTTCTGCGCCAAAAAAGCTCTCCGGCTTATGCCCAAGGGTCTGCGGAAACGGACAACGGTGAAGCGGCTGCGGAAAAAAGTATGCCGAGACGTTCTCGAAATGTGCCGCAGGAGTGGTTTACCAAATCCCTCTCACGTGCAGACGTTCGTACACAGGGCCAAACAGGGCACTGCGTGAATGAGCGCGTTGGGAAGCATGCTGCGTCGATTACGAGAAGAGAAGGAGCGAACTTGCCCGCGCATTGCAGCTCGTGCATGGGGTGTGAGCCGGTCTTCAAAAAGGTAAAAATTCTACGAAGGAGCAAGGAGAGAGTAGGTCGTGAGCTGTTAGAAGCTTTTTATATTAAGGAATTGGGCGACAACTGCGTGAGTGACACTTCTGTTGCTCTGTATAGCGCAAAAAGCAATTTTCTGCGCAGCTTTTTTTTGACGTCAGGTATCCTTGTCATGTGTTTCCTCCTCTCTTCTTCCCCCCTTCTTTCGATTTATTTGGGACGTGTGGAAAAAAGTGCATGTATATGCAGCGACCCAATGAATAAAGCCAGTTGATAGTTTGCGCTCTTTCCGTTTACTCTGTCCTTTCCTTTCTGTGTTCATCCGATTGAATGCGCAATGATTCCCACCACAGTCTAACGGCATGGTTGAGCGATTTCACCGCCAACTCAAAGCCTCGCTGACCTCGCGATCATTGATACCCTGGACGGAGCGACTACCACTCGTCCTTCTCGCCCTTCGCAGCACGATATGTTCGGACGCGTCTTGCTCCTCAGCTGAGCTCGTTCTTGGCACGACCCTAAGGCTTCCGGGACAGTTTTTCGGCGCGTCACCAATACCACCATTGGACATTTCAAATTATGCCAGGCATCTCACGAATGCCATGAGAGACGTGTCTTCTATTCCGCCGCGTCAACACTCACACTTATTTTTCATCAGTTGTGCTCTCCGCGATCGCACACACGTCTTCATACGGCACAATGCAGTCAGATCACCACTGCAACCGCCTTACGACGGACCCTTTAAAGTCGTCAAGCATTGCCCGAAGCATTTCGCCCTGCTGCTTAATGGACGCGTAGACAGTGTCTCCATTGACCGCATAAAGTTGGCCTTCCTCGACACAGACGCCGTCCTTGCAGACGACATGCCATCCATGAACACCAGACTAACGCGCTTCGCAACAGCAGAACCCCACCAGCTGCTCATAGGGGTTGCTCCTTCCCACACTGGCTACCCTGGTAGAAGGGGGGCCTTATGGCGAGCCGTCAGCGTCTGGGAGAAGACGACGAAGTTGCGCCTCAGCTGCTCGGCACGTTCAAGCCTAGCGCGAGAGAGAAGATACCAGTAAGAGCAACAGTGTCTGTGGTCATCCATGTCTGAGCAACGATAAATAATATATGTGGGAAAGCAAACGCCTCACGTCTTCCCACACATATATAGAAAACAATTTGCATATGTTTACTCCAGCACGCCTAGCCCTCCATCTACCATGGTGAAAAAACCACAAGAAACATGACAAAAAAATGCAGGGGATTAACGATTGCACACATCAAGAAATAGTTTTTCTCAGCTGTGCAAAGCAAGTGACACCATGCTGATGCACCTATCACCATAGTAGAGATCTGATAGGCTTCAGAAATCAGGTGGGCTTTTTCATTTTTACTTCTCCCGAGAATCTTGTGCTATCAAAATGGTGTGCAACTACAAGCCACATAATGGGTTGCCAAACGTGATGTACCTGCATTCTTTAGTGTGGAAGACTGTTCCTGCAATGTCTTGCTTATAAATCGACCCATTTGGCTGATGTAACAATAACAAGACAATGACAGTTTGTGCACCACATTTTCATCACAAGGCACAGGCGGCACTCCGATTGCGAAGAAGCAAAAGAGAAACATAACAAAGCTTGGAGTGTATTCTCCCGCTACCTTACTACAGAGAACTTAATTCCCTTTATACTGTGCAAGTCGAACAGCAGGTGCATCCAGCGCATAGCAAAAAGAACGAGCTGGACGAATTACATTTCGTCTATAAACTCTTGCTCGGATATAAAAAAGTTGTATGAGAGGGTGAAGAGGCTTGAAAGGAGTAGATTTATCCCTCTTCCACTTGTTAATAAACTTCGGAACACATTCAAAGAACAAGATGATACATTAGAGGAAGTATTTCAAGTATATATCTAGCTCACAACATTAGATACAAAGTTTTTCAAAGTACGAAAAGATTGCTGAATCCAACCGAATATATACTCTGAAGACAACCATATACACTTACAGCCATCCATTTTTGATGCATGAGCTAAATGTTGCTCTAGATTGGTGCAAAAATTCGGCATCTGGGGCAGATAGAATAACACATGGTGTGCTGAAAAATCTACCTGAGAGCATGCATGTACAACACACTTTTTGCTAAAGGCAGTCTCCCCCTCTAGCTGGAAAGAAGCCATTGTTATGCCAATTCTTAAACCTGGAAAGGACCCTTCTTTCAAAAATGTTACAGGCCGATAGCTTTGACAAGCTGCTTTTTTTATTTACAGATACTGCAAGGCAAGCCCTCCTCGGGCCCATGCAGAAGTGTATACAAAAATACAGACAATAAAGGATAATGAAATGAATAGCTTCGCATAATTGAAAAAGTAAAAGAAATAACAAGTGCATAAACGGGAAGACATAGCAATGTGCTGTGCATATATTGTTGTTATACAAGAGAATTGCACTCAAATGAAGTTATATTTCAATGTCAGCCACTTACATCGCGAAAACTATTTCCAATGCGTTGAGTAAATGAAGCCAGCGAGACAGAGTTCCCTGCTTCTTCCAGGGGTGCAACAGCTGCGCCGATTGTGCCAGTTTATACAATTTCGTATTTTTGCACCAAGCAGAGCCAAAACCGTGAAATTGTTGAAATTGCACGACACTGCACAAAAATGCCCAACCAGCCTCAAAATTTTCTCACTTGCGCTAATTTTGGCGGGAAGTTGAAGCCGCGTAGGCCATCTGCAGTTTGGGCATCATCATCCAATCCAATCCAATCCAGACTCTAACCCTAACGCCATCGCGAAAGGAAAGGAAAAATAAAACAGAGGTTCTAAAATTTCCTGGCCTTGTTCTCTGGCCTGCAGAACGCGTGCTGAAAGCTTTTTAAGCCACTTTCGCCGCAGTACACCGGTGCCTTGCAGAAAAGCGTGCTATGGTTTAGAAGGGGTTAGCTGTCACAGGGCACAGCCCAGCGTGCGTGTGCCACATAAATAATTACGAGTACTAGTATGATCGCTGACATCTAAAAAATTACTGGCAATCATTCGGAGCTGTGTGTGACGTTTCTGCTGCCCTTTGGAACAGTAAACAAAAACGTACGCCAGTTTTATTTTTTCACTACCTCCACTTGCTCTTGCTTTACGAATGTCCCGAATTTTGAGGTTGCCAGGTTTCCATGTCCACATTAGCATTTGCAGCGTCTGTCAAATGATTTCACAGACGCTGCAAATGCTAATGTGGACTTCATTGTTTGCACTGTGGGGTGGCTCAACATACTGCTTTTTTTTTAAATAGCAGTGCTCACATGCACTGTGCATGAGTTAGGCGATGTTGAATGGTTTGTACAAAATTTTGGTTTCTTTTCTAAAAGAAAGCCTTTTTTGTTATACTTCTCCAAATTTGGATTTTCGTGCTCCAAAAGCAACATTTTGCAGCTCCAAAAATTGCTCCAAATCCTCTTTCGGATGTTACACCCCTGTTTTTCAGATAACGCATTCCAATAAAAAATTTTGCGAGGAAAGAGAGAGAACACACAGACATTAAGTGTTACAAAAGATGATCAATCGCCATCTTGTCTATTTTCTAGAACACAATGGCATACTAGATCAGCGACAAACGAACTTTAGAGCAGGAAGAAGCACTATTGATAGCCTTGTGCTTCTTGAAGCATACATCCACGGTGCTTCTGTTGACAAACAATATTGTTTGTCGGTGTTTCTTGATCTTGAGGAGGTGTACCACACAGCTTGGCGTTGCAGCACAATTCACGATTACTTATCAGAAAGAAAATTTCGTGTCAGAATTGTCAATTCATTATTGAAAATATTCACACAGCAAAATGGACTCCCGCAAGGAGAAGTATTAAGCTGCACTCTTCTTTTATTGAAAATGACCTCTCTCTGCGCAATGCTCCCGCCAACTACTTTCTATGCAGTCTATGTAGATGACATTCAGATAAGTTTTAGGTCATGCAATTAGAACATCTGCGATTGCCAGGTATAGTTATATTTAAATCACCTTTCCGAATGGGCCGATGGGAATGGTTTTAATTTTAATTATAAAAAAAAGACATGTTTTCCTAATAATGTTCTTAAACATGTGTTCTTAAAAAAACATGTATAGCTGCTAACCCATACATTCAAATGAATGGGCAAACACTGACATTAGAAAGTCAGCATGAGTTCGTAGGAGTTACTTTTGATGGCAAGTAAGCTTCTATAACATATCAAGGAGTTAATAAGCAAGTGTCTAAAAACGACAACCATTCTTAAAATTTTATCACACAGTTCATGGGGAACAGACACCAAATCTCTTATATCCAGGCCCGTAGCCAGGAATTTTTTTCAGGGGTGGGGGTGGCATTTGCTGAAAACCTTAACTATTTGAGAAAAACACCTATTTTCATTATTTATTTTTGGTAAAAACACCTACTTCACCAAAATTTCGGGAGGGGGCCTGGGCCCCTAGCCCCCCCTCCCCCCCCTTGCTACGGGCCTGCTTATATCTCTTTTCAACAGTCTCGTGAGAAGCCATTTAGACTATAGATGTGTTGTATACCAATCAACGTCAAAAAGTGCTCTAAAGGTGCTCAATCCTTTCTACAATCTTGATATTTGGCTAGCCACAGGAGCCTTCTGCACGAGCCTAATAGCTAGCCCTTATGATGAGTCAAACCAGTGGCCACTCCAGTACCTACGCAAGTATATTAGTCTTGTATACGCACTAAAAATGGCTTCTTTTCATGAACATCCGTACAAAGACAACATGAATGATGCATCGTCTCGGCGTCTTTTCGACCCGTCAATTCAGAAACCGTTCCTTCATTTAGCTATCGCAATGGCTGAACAACTTGACGTGCCTTTGGCACAAGTCCAAGAAAGTAAAATGAATGAAGCCTCTTGGCAGCACTCGAAAATGCAATGTGACACTTCATTTGAGAAGCTTGACAAATGCAGGGACCCACAGATGGTCATTAGACAGCATTTTTTGTCCCTAGTTGATAAGTATCGTTGTGAAGAATTCTACACTGATGCCTCAAAGTCTAAGGGCCATATTCAACAGCAGAACTTAAGTTTCACAAAAAGTTGGCTTATGTAAGTACAATAAAAGTATAAGTTTGAGATAAGTATGGGGAAAGTTTCAAAAACTGCACTTAAGGCACACAAATAACTTTCACGCAACTCTGGATGTAAATGTTCCATTATTTAAAGAGGTACACATTTGTAAGAAGCAAAATAAATATTGCTCACTGCTGATGATTTTTCAACCTTCGCTTCGCCACAACAATATAGTGTCATGAGCGAGTCGGCCATGCGGAAAGAGTTTACGATAAAGCCTGCAGAGGGTGCGGCTGCTCGCTGGCGCACTGCATTCGTGCATGTGAGCCCGTGCCCTGAGGAGTTTCTCGTTGAAACCAAGCTTTGTGGTTGTGGTATAAGCTCGTTGTGTACACCACATATGGTGCTGGTAAGTTGTAAACGAAAAAAAAAAGCTTGGAGAGACTATGCGGGCAGGTTATCTTCTTCTGAACGGCGCATGCTGGCATCATATATAGCACGCAGAGAACAGAGATGTAGGAGATTTGGGGTTTCAGTTCCAGTTTATTAACATTCTTTTTCACACAATTATGTTTGAGTACAATGATTGAAATATTTATTGACAATTATAGTGGTTACATCAAGACTGAAAAATACAATAAACAGTGAAAAATACTCCAGGACAGATATTTTGGTGCATAATGTGAGTAAACAGTGAAAGGAAAAGACAGGTGCATATCAATAAAACAAAGGAAATTCATTAATTAAAAGTAAGAATCAGCAAACAGTGAAATGAAATTTATGTACACATGAACCTCTCTTGATGTTTCACGCCTACTCTTGTAGTCATACTGGATTTGTAGGAGCTCTGAATAAGGATCGATGCCTTTTCATCACACGATTTCCTTTGCATAACGTCATGAAACAAGTTCTCTTCTTCTTTTTAGGCATGGTGTGTTGGAACGGCTAGAAAGATTAGCATTTGCACGCGAGCATACATGAACCTCTCAACGCAGCTCGAAATGAAATTGCAACAACCACCAAAATTCCTGGGTCATATCCAAGTCCAACAGGGGACCGGTGCCCTTATCTCCCTGTGAGCTAGTAAAGCTGTGGAAAAAATTTTGGCAGATCCTGCGCATTGTGGGAATCGATTTCATGTGAAGCAGTCAGCGAGAGTACAATTTTGTGCTTTCAGCAAAGAATTAGCGAGGTGGATCGATGCCTTTGTGTAAATTGAGTAGCTTTGGGCAAATAGAGGGCTTGCAAGGCACGTTGAATTCACTGGCGCCTAAAGGCTAGCTCGCGATCCGATGTCGCATCGTTGCACACGTTAGCACATATGCCAGTTTGTGGAAATGAAGTGACTGCTACGGTGCGATGAGGTGCACTCACGGAGTATGATAAGACAGGAGCGCCGACTCCGCTCGTCTGGAAAGGACACATTATGCAACGCTGGATCTTGCTTTACGGTGTGCTCGCTTGATGGCGCTACAGATGGAGAAATGCAGCAGAGGAGAAACGCCACCATCGAGCAGGGCCGCGGGCGGGGAGTTCTCTCTGTCGTTGCTATGGCAACGGTGCACGGTCACAGTTCGCCGCGTTCCTGCGTCTGCTTGCCTACCCGTTTTGTCGTCTGCTCCCTGCGTGCCGCTCCCTGCCACCACCGTCACAGGCCTCCACCAGTCAGCGCATGCACTCATGAGCCGTGGCATTGAATGATTTTCATGTGCCTCGACAGGTGGCGCTACGCATTGTGATCAGTGCAAGGAGAGGAGAAAGCATGTGCCAAAGTGTGAAGAGGAGCGGAGGGGGAGAGCAAAAGAATGAGTTAGACCGCCGTGTCTGTGTTACACAGTTTGTCCCTAGCGAATGCGTTGGGTGGCAGCGGAGTCGGCGCTCCTCTCATCTTACTCCGTGGGTGTGCATCACGATAGTTGGCATATTCACCCGGGGTTGAGCAACGCTCGACTATAGCATTCAGAGACATAGTTAGATATATATTACATTGTCATCAAAGTGGTTAGCCAACAATGCAACCACAATTGACGTGGACCTTTTTCCGCACCACTTTCAAGCATTGGTGTGGCTCTGTAGTAGGATACTGGGCAAACAGACTTTTGGGCTAGAACAGACTTTTAGCGCTATGGCTTTATTGAAGGGTACTGGACTGCCATGCAGAATGCCTGGGTTCGACTCCTGCTGGATCTGTGATTTTCATTCTTTGCGTCAATTGAGATTTTCTGCAACACCAGCTCCTTAATGCTATCCTTTGAACATGCATGTGATGTATACATGCAGTTCATGGGCCGTGGTATGCGGGTATGTGCCACACGGGACTGAGAGAAAGGGTTTCATGATGTACGCAATAAGAATATCATGTTATACATTTCATGACCTGTCATTCGTGTTCGTCATACACTCGCTTGCTACTGTGCTAATTTTGGTTTACACCAAGTTAAGGCAAAGACCACTAGCTCTGCCAGACGTAGGCGGCTAGATAGATATATAAATAGAAACACTCGAAGTGGGTTTGGTAGCACCTTGAGCATTTCAGAAAAATGCTTCGCATTTAAAACTGCATTGTGAGGAAAATGCCATGCCAAGGCAGCTATAATTATGTGCACACGGTGAAAAATACACCGGAATACAAGCACCTGCATATGTGGATCTGTAGAATACTATTTTTCAGTGTCTCCGTCGTTGATTGGTTCTATCACTGTCCCAAAGATAACCATGAGCATTAAAATCTCCTGGTAAAAGATTAATGAGAACTAACAGACAATAATGCCACGGAAGTTATAGGGGATGCTATTTGTAGTAATTAGGATATAAATGTGAAGAAAGTAAAGTGGACGAAAAAATAACTTGCCGCCGGCAGGGACCGACCCTGCGACCTTCAAATAACGCGTCCGATGCTCTACCACTGAGCTACGGTGGTGGTCATCTTCCCGTCCACTTCATGGGGTGTATATGTGAATTTAAACCTAGGAGTGTTAGCCCTTAAAAGTCATCTTTCCTTCATTCATAGAAAGGGTCTCGTTCTGGCAGACTTGATGCCTTTAGGTAGTATGCGAGGGATTATTGGTCCAAGCTGGTTTACGAGCTGCCAGCTCGTAAAAAGATCACGTGCTATGTGACGCCAACAGGCAGAAAAAGAGTGTTCCACACTCGCCGCCATGGCTGCGATCGGCGCTGACTAACACTCCTAGGTTTAAACTCGCATATATACCCCATAAAGTGGACGGGAAAATGACTGCTGCCATAGCTCAGTGGTAGAGCATCGGACGCATTATTCGAAGGTCACAGGTTCGGTCCTTGCCGGCGGCAAGTTATGTTTTTGTCCACTTTACTTTCTTCACATTTATATCCTAATTACTACAGACAGCATCCCCTATACCTTCCGTGGCATTGTTGTCTGTTAGTTCTCATTAATATTGTGTCTAACAAATGAAAACGAGCCCTTAAAAGTCATCTTCTTTCCTGCTAAAGTAAGTGTTTCGGGTAGCATTTCTGCAACAGGGATGATGTTGTGCTGCCGCTAGCTGCACGCAGTCGTCAACCTTCGCTTGCTACTCACCAGTGCGCCAGCAACGCACAGTGCCACCTCGCGGTGCATAGAATCTGATTTCTTCACCGCCGCTGGGGAAGGCATGCGTTCCCGACACTAGGTAAACCTTTCTAACCACTACATTGATAAAGTGGCCTTTGCAATTCCTGCTTATTTTGTCTACACGTGTGTTTGTTTCTACGGTGAGACATCACAAGCAATGCGAGCGGTTTGTTTCTCACGTTACATGAATTTTGCTCCTTGCATTCTTTTTCTGCTTTTCAGCGTTTGTTGTATTTCGCTAACTTATAATTTTCTGAGTGTCCATCTGCGTTCCCATTTTTCCTACTCAGGGGATTGTTACCGTATCGAAGGAACCAAAAATAATATAATATTTTTAACAGATGAGCGTCTCTCACTTGCTTCGTTGCAGCCAGGCGTCCGCAGCAGATCTACGGACGCAGGATGCCAATAGATATGGTTGGGCACCCACAGTAGCTCTACGGATGCGTGCTGCCAGCCGTTTCTAATCGTATGCATGCACTGCTGCGGATGCCCACCTAAAAGCGAGTGAAAAAAGCTCACCTGTCAAAAATATTTCACGCGTTTGTCGGCCTTTACCTTTCATCGTTGTCATTATGGTGCTGAGGTAGCATTCAAAGCAGGCACGCGGGAACAATGTGTTATCATTCTTGATATACGTGTGTTGATGCGTGACGCACTTACTTGAGACACACAAGGCCTCCGGTAACAACTTTAAAGGTTCTCTGGCGCTGTAGAATGCCAATGCGTTCAGGAGCTGGAGCACTCGCGGAACGGGGTGACCGCATTCGTTGTCACTTGGGCCCAGCGGCAGCGTTTCCAACAGGCGTAGCACCGTTCTCTTGGAAAAACGGTACCGCGACAGGTATTCCACGTTGGTATACGCCTCTGTAGGATTCTGCCGATCCCTGAGAACTGGGCGTAATGGTGGCGCATAACGAAATGCTTCAGCCTGTGTAATTTCTTCCACACGGCCAGCAAAATCGGCGAAACTGGCAAGACTGCCGTAGTAGTCCGCCATTTTGTTTGGTGAGAAAACAGCAAAAGTCGTCCTTAAGGTAGCCAGTAGCTGTGCTTTACTTTCCAGCAGTTAATTGCCGATTTAAGTTTACCTTAATATTAGGGGTGTGCAAATATTCGAAAGTTCGAATATTTTTCTAATAGTGTTTGCTATTCGATCCGATTCGCACTGGAATTTTACTATTCGAACTGTTCAAACTTTCCAAAGACAAATACAGTCAACGTCCGATTGAAAGTTACCCCTTCAGATTTTCAATATGCTTCACCTCATCAAACTCCCGCATTGCGGCAAAGCTGCCTTTCAAGCTCTGCTACAGTCGCAAATGTATTAACTCGAGAAAAAGCTGGTTCCAACATGGAGATGAAAGATGTGGCAGAGGTGGGGGCTCAATTAATGCTGTTTTGGACCTAAAATTTGGGCAGGAAGTCAGGAAAATCGGACGCTGAAGCTCTTTAGCATCCAAAATTTCAAATATTATTATATATCGATGTTTACAAGGCAGATTTGGAACTCCGGACTTAAAGGGAGCACACCCTTGTCCGGCACATCAGTTGGGCTTCCACAGAAGTTGAAAGAGGCGGAGAGGCTGAGGAAATGGCATCTTTGCCTACAACATGTACAGTGTTGTCGGCAACACTTTCATGTTGCTATCTCATAAGAATATGCTTAGGAATCCTCTCCAACTTTTTTTTTTCTGCAATTTTGCCTCGAAGTATTTGAAAAATATTCTAGAAGTATTCGGAGAAATATTCGAAAAATATTCGATTCGATTCGCACTCACACTTCAATATTCGAATTCGCATCGCACCCAAAATTTTGCTATTCGCACAGCTCTACTTAATATAAGATTGGTCTGTGGAAAGCATTAACTGCCAATCGGTTACTTAAGTGATAAGTGAACGGTAAGTTTCGTTTGTGAATACAGGCCTAAATATACCGTCTCCTGTGCGGCCTTAGGACCCTCTTTCAGAGCGCAGCTCTTAGGCGCCCGATCCTGCTTTGAGCAGCGTCGCCGTCACTGCAGGTGGCGTAACCAACAGACCTGAAAAAGTAACCGATAGGCATGAAAAAAAAAATACCCAGGATCGAATTGGATTTGATGTCGGGCTCTCTGCGTGGCAGTCAAATATTCTACCACAGAACCACGCTGGTGCTTGAAACTCGTTTGCAAAAAGACCCTGTACAGGTGTCATGTTGGGCAAGGAATCGCGTTACCCTATGTAATCTAGCGTGGCAGAAGAGTAAAACAACAACCAGTCATCACACAATGCTAATTGCACAACGAGTGTGTTGTTTAATGCTTCCCACCCACTGCAAAGTGCTCAGCCATAATTCTTCGTCATCATCCACATGCAGCATCAACCAAGTGCACGTAATACCTTACAGATGTGTAGCGGGTAGCTCGCTTATTCGCAGAAAGATGAATATTGGCGTAATGGGTGCTGTTCTACCTCACAAAAATTATGATTTAAGGCGTAGTGGATACCTTGCGGAAAGCCAAACCTTCAAACACAGTTGGCCTTGCCCCAACGTGAAGCTGCACTCAGAATTCGCATTAGGGTCATTCCATGCCAAATCATTCAGCGTTTTTCCGACTATCACAAATATAGCTGAAAAAATTTCCACATTTTTCTTGAAGTTCGAAACTCGTTCTGCTCGTTTATTTCTGTTGCCAAAAATTTTCCCGCCTATTTGTGAGAGTCTGTAGTTTTGCGCCGACTGAGCTAAAGGGCATCAAACAACAATTTTTTTTCAAAGGACGTTTATGGGATGCACTCGATAAAATGGTATTTCCGGCAAGCTAATGAAGTGATGTAACTGTAAAAATAATGACTTATTTATGTATATCGATTCTTCGAGGGCTTTTCGCAAGAGCAAAATTGAATAAGAATGCAAAGTTTGATATTTTTTTCCAAAAACAAGGCAAACTCAAAGGGTAGAAATGAACTATATACTGGTGGCCTGTTCGACATACTACAAAAGAAAAATAATTTAGTTGCTGAATGTGTAGCATCGTCTGAAAAAAAAATTGCGAATTTCACTTTTTTTTGAGAAAAGCTCTGTATTCAGCATCAAAAAACTTGCCTTGGTGGTCGGACTAAAAATATGCACGATACTTCATTTGGAAGCTCTATGTATTAGCTGAACATAGGCAAAGTTACAAAAGGGTATTATTTTTTTTTAACTTGAGAAATATTTTTTTGAAATTTTGTATCTCCACCAGCTTTTCGCCGGCGTAACTCAAGCGGCATGAAGCACTCACAACGGCAATCTTCAGTCCATGCCCACTGACCTGGGATGGCCCACTGACCTGGGATGCAGACGCATGGACTGAAGATTGCCATTGTGAGTGCTTCATGCCGCTTGAGTTATGTCGACGAAAAGCTGGTGGAGATACAAAATTTCAAAAAAACATTTCTCAAGTTAAAAAAATAATACCCTTTTGTAACTTTGCCTATGTTCAGCTAATGCATAGAGCTTTCAAATGAAGTATCGTGCATATTTTTCTAAAAAAAAGTGAAATTCACAATTTTTTTGCAGACGATCTGCTACACCTTCAGCGACTAAATTATTTTTCTTTTGTAGTATGTCGAACAGGCCACTAGCACATAATTCATTTCTACCCTTTGAGTTTGCCTTGTTCCTGGAAAAAAATATCAAACTTTGCAACTTTATTCAATTTTGCTCGTGCGAAAAGCCCTCGAAGAATCGATATACATAAATAATTCATTATTTTTACAGTTACATCACTTCATTAGCTTGCCAGAAATACCATTTTATTGAGTGCATCCCATAAACGTCCTTTGAAAAAAATTGTTGTTTGATGCCCTTTAGCTCAGTCGGTGCAAAACTACAAACTCTCACAAATAGGCGGGAAAATTTTTGGCAACAGAAATAAACGAGCAGAATGAGTTTCGAACTTCAAGAAAAGCGTGGAAATTTTTGCAGCCATATTTGTGATGGCCGGAAAAACGCTGGATGATTTGGCATGGAATGACCCATTAGGCAGTATCGTAACTAATCGTCGGTGATTTTTTCCTCGACAGAAAGAACCAATAAACATGAAAGCATCTTCACAGGAGAAGCACATGCAATCAACATGGCAGTGGACCACAGTAGAAAAAGAAAACATTAAAAAATCTGTAATATTCACAGACTCTTTGCGCATGGTAGGAGTATTGCAATCAGGAAGGCCACACAATAACCCGTTGTAAGTACCCTTATTAGAAACATGAGCGCAGCTCAACGACATCAAGACATTACTGTATGCTGGGTGCGCAGACATTATGGAATACTGGGAGCTGCATATAAACCAGCTCTGGCAAAATGACTGGAATAGAGCGACTGAAAACAAATTACACATTATACAACCAAGGCTTAGATCAGCACTTTTTCCGAGCCATGAAAGACACGAGGAAGTCATCCTGTCTCAAGTACGAATAGGACACACATGTGGCACGCATGGTCATCTTTTGACTGGAGGAGAGCCACCAACGTGTGTGAGTTGTGGAGGTGCTTTTACTATATTGCATGCTGTTTTATGTTGCCCAGGTACAGAAAGCCAGCGAAGACAACGCTTTCCAGGAGTTTTTAGTCCTAGCATAACCTTGCATCTTGCTTTATTCTTTGCCAATGACGCTATGTTTTCGTAAAAAGAGTGTTCCATTTTCTTAAAGATATTGATTTTTTAAAGTACGTACAGTAAAACCTCGGTGATACGATCACGGCTCGTACGAATTTCGGGGTGATACGAATTTTTCTGTGGCCCCGGCCATGGCCCATTAGCCTGCAATGTATTGGAGTACGGTTGTTGCAAACCGATTTTCAACCCGCGACGTTTAATACGAACGTACGCTAGCGCACAGTTACGAACAGGTGCTGCTTGCACTGTCGCGGAAGACGCGGCAGTCACTCGCGGGCGCGGGCATGCGCGCTGCGCGACCATCAACGGTAGGTCGTTGCCTCCGAGATAGTGCGCGCGAATCTTGGAGGCATATAGGCGCCTTCACGTTTAGATTACAAATGACGTTGACGTCGCGTTTTTTTTTTCCGGCTCGTGGACGCGTACTGCTGTGCTTGAGGCAGCAGCGTCCTTGTACTGTATTAACACGTGCCTGCCACGTCGATGCAAGCCATGTCCCCGCAATCAGACGTTCTATGAAACAATACTGAAACTTGGGCTGCGGGTCCGTCATGAAGTCCCATTAAAGGTGGACAAAGACACCAAGAGACGAAGCGGATGGTCGTGGCGAAGGAGTTTGGCCTCTTATCTATGTGCGAAGCGCTTCTTAAGTTACTTTCGCCGCAGCACCTCGTTGTCATGCAGAAAAGCGTAGTAAGATTAGGAAGGGGCTACAAGCGGTCACGGGGCACAACACATCTGGTCCATTAATCACATACGCGCATGCACCGTATATTTACGAGTAAAAGTATGATCGTTGACGTCTAAAAACTTTACTGGCAGTCATTTAGAGCTGTTCGTGACGTCGCTGCGGCCCTGAGAAACACTAAATCAAAACGTATGCCAACTTTTTTTTGTCGCATACTAATTTTCCGTGTTTTCTGGTGATACGAATTTCGAATGATACGAATATTTTTGGTAACCCCACGAGATTCGTATCACCGAAGTTTTACTGTATATCTTCAACCTAATCTGCAGCCCAATTCTCCGTTTTAAGGCATAAGTCAGCAGAGACTAAAGTGTAGTGGCTGTGGTCTCGTAACACTTGCTAGACAAGTGTAAATACATGAGGCGGCCTGCCATTGTGTATTCATACTTCATTTTTGTTTTTATTTTTCAGCTCAGTCAGTACTTTAGAGCTTGAACTTCACCATGACCATTGTCCCAAGACACATATTTTACAGTTATTGACCTACTGTAGGATGGAATCATCGTTTAAATTTTTAAAATTCCGGTCAAAGATAAAAACCCGATCACACCTCAATAACGAAATAAGCGGTGGCAATATTTTTCCTCTGCTTCCACGGTTCTGGCAATATCAAGTGCATGTTGTGAAGTCAGTGCAGAACCTTCTAGTAGTAGTTGCTCCCATAGCTGTCAGTAGGCAGTGCTTTTCACGAGCTGATCCTGAACGAATTCATCTACCTGTGTACCGAAGCCGCATGTAACAGAAAGCTCGTGAAGGCCTGTGACGAATGAATCCACTGATTTCCCCAACATTTGAGCTCGCTGGTGGAACTGTTGCCACCCAACAACAACATTAGTTGTATCAACAAAAGTAAGCTTCGAGTTTTTGCCATGGTGATGTCAAATTTGTCCATTTCGCTCATCTTGTTTCCCACACGAGATTCTTACACTTTTCTTGTTGCAGCTGACTACTGCTCTTGTGGTAATGCATAGAAAATGTGCTGTCATTTCACAGCCAAACAGTGTAACAAAAGCACTTTGCATCAAGCAGCTGGGTGGGCATTATTCTCCGAGGTTGGAAGATAATTTTCGAACAGCCTGTACCACTGCTTTTATGGAATGGCTGTCCGCCCTGGTGCTGGCAGGAATTTCACTGGCTGAAACAGGCTCATTTTGCAGCTTATTCGAGTCCAACCTTATTTACCCTCATCGTCATCTGTTGTATATACAACTTGCACATGCAGAGCGACAGTCAGCCCAAGTAAGCGCAACTGTAGCCGAAAGAAGACCCCTTTATTCCATTAGTAGCTGTAGTATATACAAATAAGGGCCAGCCGTGGTCCGCTCTAGTAAAATGTAACATAACTATAACAGGCCACATTTCCAAGGAGCCTCATACTAACATCGTTAAGAACGGATGGCCAAGCCTCGGAATGCCAGAGTTGCAGCTTCTGAACTCAAACACCTGCCATTCTTGTTGTTAGTGTGATGCTGACGAAATGACCTTCTTCTGCTGGTCCCACATAGACAATGAACATTCAGCACTGCTGTTCTCTCGATAACAGCTAAACACACAAGAATGATGGCATAGCATACCCAGTCTAACAGCCTTATTTAAAGATATCACTGCCAACGCAAAGCTGTGCTTATGGCCTCTGGCACGTGGGAATACTGAACTGCCTTTCTCCTAATTATTCTCCTTACATTACAAACTGTTGTTAAATAAGTGGTGACAGAAAATTTGTGAACCTCTGTTTTTTGCTCTTAATCAATGGCTACTGACTCGTTAATAGCAGCAATGAAACTCATTTGGCCCAGTGCGACACGAATGTTTAATTATATGCTCGTATGCTACAACCGGAGGCAGTTTCGATTTCAAAGAGCACTCGGTGGCCCCGTGACGTAGTCGCCATTACTCGTTAACAAATACTATCAGGTGACCACGAGACCCAGTGACATCACTGGCCAGCTTCTGCCATGTTGTCAGCGCTGCTGTTTTATCTACTCCGTTGAGCGTTGCGAGTGCTTGTTTCCTCGATCATCAAACTACGTTGCTTATCTAGTGCGGCAATGGACGGAAGAGCTGGGAGGAGTGTAAAAATCAGTCAGAAAAGCTCGATTCACTTCGCAAATCTCTCCAATGGCTGCAATTTTCTTCTTGTTGTCGTCGTCCAACTGAGGCAATGTTTTCATGAGGCTTCGAGTAGTCGCAGCATTAGATGTGCTGAAACATTTTCACTCCGATCAATTGTAAAGTAGCAGGTTGAGAAGTGACGAAGGAAGCAGTGAAATCACAACATTGGCTCTCTGTAACAGTGTTTATGCGTAACATGCAAGTGACGTGATGTACGCCTTACTGACTCATCTTTAGATCGGGCAACGCCGCATTCTCAAGGCATACCAATCCCACGTACACATGTCGGAGGCCTGAAGCAGTTATCTGACCACTACGCAATGCGATCCCAGCAGTAGAGAGCTTTAGTTTGTCTGTACAGTTCCTGACAATTGCAGATACAGTCAAAGTCAAACCCGACTAGTATATCGAACTCGGGTAAATCGAATTATCCTTTATATCGAATTATTTTCGAACACGGCAATGTTTTAACGTCACTGTATAGGAAAATTTACGGATACACCAAACAAAAATTGCCAGAACACTTGATATATCGAACATTGGGCAGTGTGATACGACCCAAGAAGTTGGCTTTTTCTACAGGAAGGGGACTTTCCCGGACGCATTTGGGAAAGTCAGCGGTGTGATTAAAAGGACGCCCTGCCGAGCGAGTAGAAACCATAGCATGTCATCGCATGCTTTCTCCCATGATTTCTTGTCGCAGCAGTCGTTCGGTGTTATTCGCTTCTCAGCTCCCTTTGTTAACGCAATGGCTGCCGTAAAACGGAAGAACCTGGTTGTTCTCCGCAAAGCTGGCGATTGTAGTCGAACGTAGAGAAAAGAAGTCTGATGTCGCAACTGCGCAGGGCATTCTAAGAAGCACGCCGAGTATGACATTGAAAAACTATGCCAAGATTAGGGCCAACACAAACTAGAGGCTTCACCGCCTGACGAGCACGCACACCTGCGTATTAATAAGTTTAGTTGCTGTTTGCATCAATACCGTATTTTCTCGCCTACAACCCGTGCCTGCATATAACCCGCATCCCCAATTACAAACAGTGGAAAAATGAACTAAACAAAAAATCCCCGCGTATTGTCGTGAGCTGCCTTTCTTGCACTATGTAAAGCAGTGCCGTGAAGCCAACTTGCACACCGAAATTCGCATCAAAAATATGGTAAATTCTTTAAAAGTTTTATATAGAATTACGCGATATACCGAATTAATTCCCTTTTCTTATCGAGTTCAGTATATGCGGGTTCGGCTGTACTTGGTTACTGGAGCTGCTGACTGCTGCAGCAGTAGCAGCAGCCGAGCGCATAGCAACATCTTGTGGCGTTTTGTCCGACTACAATAATTTTTTCTTCTGTTTTCTCTGTCGTGTTGCTGTTCTTGTCGAAAAAAAAGAAAGCAATGAGAATACCCTGAGAGTTGCTAATTATCTCACTGCTAATGTTTTACACAGAGTCAGTAAGCGGGTAATTCACTGCAATGTTATTTTGTAGGTCTCTGGTTAGGCTATGCATCATCAGGTGTCGCTACCAGCGTTGTCCGTCTCGTACACGCCTCCGGTAACCCAGCCAGAACTCATGACTTACGTTGCTTACCAAATGGCCCCACTCGATGACATCATCGCTTTTTGCTTCTTTTTTCCGATTCGGCACTTTCACGAACTTCAAAACTCAAACTACTTTTTAGGCTGTATTCGTGGCTGATATTGTGCAGATTGCACCTATATGCACCCATTAGTGTAATGCAACAGTCAAATTGTGTCCGAAATTTTTGTGTCACCACTCCTTTAATAAGGACACTGGATTTGCACCTTCTTGCCTTGTCTATGGCATATTTATTTATTTATTTATTTATTTATTTATTTATTTATTTATTTACAAATACTACTGCAATCCCATTACAGGATTTTCGCAGGATGGATTTCGCAAAATATAACAAATACAACTTTATAATATCACTAGCAGGGCAAACAAAAACAATAATACAATTTAAAAAATATATAATATGTGGGTACTGGCACAAAGACAATACAGATATCATGAAATAAAATTTCTCCAACTGCCAGCTGAAATGACTGGCAGATAGGGGATAACAGCGATCTTCTTTCACTTATCTGAGAGCAATGCCGCTGCATCCAGCCCCTGTTTTTGTAGCATTGGCTACACTGGCCGAGCCGGAGCGGTTTCGCGCGCGTGTACAAGAGCCGTGCTGCGCATGCGCGAGGAGCAGTGAAGTCACATGGCGCACTGGAACAGCCACAGCGTGCGCCTCGCTGGTCTGCGTTTGCGCATTTTTAGTGCACTTGGCGTCCCTTCTTCACGTAGAGAAGCAGATGCAGTGCAGTCTGGATGACGTCGCCGGCACGGAATGCAGCATGTCGCATGTCGCGGCGTGACGGACGCCGGAGGCGTCGGTCACGCCGCGCATCGGACTATAGAGGGCTGCGCGTTTGTTAGCGTAGCGTCGCTGTGCCAAGCGTGCACGCGCGTTGACGTTACGCTGGAGTATATCAGCCCCTTAATTTTGCACGCATACGCAGACGTATCAGTGAGGGTATACATATAGCGGGGAGGAGGAGGAGGAAAAGAAAAACGGAAGGACAGGGAGGTTAGCCATTTGTCAGACCAGCAGGCTAGCGTTGCCAGTGTGGTATAGCCATGGAGAAGGAGAATGCAAATGCTGCTAAGTGACGCAGAAAAGCGAAGAAGCTTGACAACAAAGAAAGCTAAGAATAATCAGCTGAACCATAGCTAACGCATGTATATCCTGGCATAGCCGAGCTAAGCCACTGCATATTTTTTTGTTCACTGTGAAGTAGAAGCAAGAGTTATGTGCCGAAAACCAGCCGCTTCCACCCTACCAACCTGACACAAATAACTTTCGCATACAACATGAGCACAAGGCTTTTTTAGAACTGAGCAAACACATGGCAGTCATTATGATGTGAATTTCATCTTTCATGCCAGGAAGAATCTAGGAAGTTTGTG
This sequence comes from Rhipicephalus sanguineus, assembly GCF_013339695.2. Lineage (NCBI taxonomy): Eukaryota > Metazoa > Arthropoda > Arachnida > Ixodida > Ixodidae > Rhipicephalus > Rhipicephalus sanguineus. Next base: position 329,507,525 of record NC_051176.1, on the reverse strand, counting down.
CACAAACGTTTACAGAAGGGTGCAGGAAGTGCAGGCAGCTACTGGTGATGAAAATTGGTCTACAAAGCACTCTACACATTTCACCGACTGCGCCAGCAGCATTGTGTACTCAATACCTTTGTCGTGCAGTGGCAAATATATTGGCTAAATGGGACGGTGTCTCAATGTTTGCCTAAGAGAGCATGCTAGCTCTTTGAGAGGTACGCCTTCATTACACCTTTCCTTCCATTGCCGGTAGTATGGCTACCCAGGAAATTGCTGAAGCTTATGAAATAAGAAAAAGCAAGGACACATGTGCAAGGCATCCATCTATCACACTGACTAATGCTAAGGTGTCATTCCTGGACCACACGTGATTGTAATTAAGGTATCACAACAGATAAGCTTTCCTGTTTTTTTTTTTTTGTTCTTTTTTTTCGGAAATTTTTTAAGCTGGCACGGTCTGGTTGATAATTGCCTTTCTTTCTGTTGAAATAATTCATGTTGTTTTGTTAATAATAATGTAATAACTGTTTTATTCATAATAATAATTTCATAGATATGTTTTATCAAACAGCACCTGTGTTGTGTCCTCTCATCTGTCCGTGTTCATTTTGCACTGTGCAAATATGTCTCTACTCTTCTTGTCTTTTGATTTATTTGCACTGGCCATGATGAGATTTGTGTTTTGTGCATCATGTTATTTTCTCCACACCACCAATTTTAACTTGGACCTAGACGAATTTGATATTGAGACCATCTATAAGGACTATGAGTATTTGTTCCTTCTACAGCTTATTAGAGGATGGAATGCTTTTCTTGCACGTACTAATAGTTATAACAGTGCGTGCAATTTTCTATTATTATTTTAGTATCCTTATACACTTCTCAGCATTAAACTATAAGCCTTTTTTTGCTGTTGCATGTCTGCATAACATGTTCATAACATGTCCTTCGTTACTGTTTCATGCAGTGTTAAGTGCAAGTAATTTTGTCAACAATTTATTCCTTTTGGGCCGACTAACTTTCTTAGTCCCTTTCTGCAATAGTATTCACCTGTTTGAGTCACTGTTTGTATGGATCTTCATGGTTGTACTACAGTGTATGTTAAATGTTAATACTTTGCCTTGTCTTTGAGCAGCTCTACCACGAATCACTGCCAACTCTATTTCAGTGTAGTAAATAGCTTATAATGAATGCAGGATGCCAAGGCTCCACTACAGGAGACATCAAAAAAAGTTTCCACTAACATCTTCGACGACGACGATGGTGATGACATTTTTGCTTCCAAGTCTGAAAAAGCTGGCAACTCTGTATTGTCCTCTCAAGCAAAGCAGAATACATTGTTCAGCGAGGACACTGGTGTGTATTTTTCACATTTTTATTTCTGGCTAAAGGAGTCATACTTCATGTCATCATTATTTAAGGTATTTTAACTGGACCTGTGCGAATAGCAATATTTTGGGTGTGAAGCGAATTTGAATATTAAAGTTCGAGTGCAAATCGAATCGAATATTTTTTTAATATTTCTCTAATGTTTTTCGAATACTTCGAAGTGAGATTACAGAAAAAAAAGTTGCAGAGGATGCCTAAGCATATTCTTATGAGATCGGAACATGAAAGCGTTTCTTTTGGTTAGGCTGGTGAAGTGCTGGAGGGGTGCTTCTAGGTTGTATTCCATAGCTGTCTGATGAAGAATGAGGCAATGCAGAGGCCGAATGGTGTTTATTTACATGATTTGGTACAACCAAAGTGCTGTTGACAACACTTTACACACGAAAGGAAAAGATGCTATTTCCTCAACCTCTCCTCCTTCAACTTCTGTGAAGGCCCAACCGATGTGGCGGACAAGGGTGCACTCCCTTCAAGTCGGGAGTTCCTCATTTGCTTCACGGATTTCCCTAACTCCATTGCTGCAAGTGGTTTTTGTGGCAGTTGTTGGTGTCGGCATCAGTTCCGGTGGAAGAGGTCACGTGTTTTCCACACACGGCTTTTGCAGACACCGGACGAATGCACGCTTTCGCAAACCTTGCCAAGTAATGTTTTCACGTTAAATGCAGTGCAAAGCATGGCCAAACAGAAAACGATTCCTTTTGCACGGTAACCCGTACACCTGGTGGCAGTGCACTGTCTGCTGGGTGAAAACGAAACTGTGCTGCTAGCTGTCGCATAGGGAAACGGGTGACAAAACGTGCAGTATTGCCACGATAACTATATTTCACCATTTTTGGGGTGATACAAATGAATTTTATATTGCATGCTGATTTCACGGTGCCTAGATGTTATTTGGAAAGCACATTTCGCAAAACAAGTCGATGGAGTACGAAACCAAAACCACGTTCACAACATTAGCAACAGCCGACCGCCAGTGGCAGATGGAGTGACATTGGCATCACAAAATGACGACGGAATGCATTTAAAGGTAGTCTGCACGTGCTCATTTCGTGCTCGACTACGGCCTGTCTGTGCTAGCAAAGTATAAATGGTGACACGCTTCTTTCATTATGAGAGCTCATATGAAAGGAAAGTTATTTTGCGTGCTGAAGGCAGCTGCGCCTTGTCTATTCTGCGTGCCCAAAATCTGTGTCCATGAGTTGTGCAAGCAAAGGAAGGAAATCTGCAGTTTCATGTTGACCAAGAAAAGTTTCTACAGGCTGATAATTAGAAAGTATTCGGACCTCGATGACAAGCTTGCAGGCGTTCTAAAGCAGCTCCATGTAGACAGAGCTTGTCAAGGTAAGGGTACCTTAAAATGGCACGCGATCGCGGCGTATCAAGAATTGACCTTAAGGCTAGCAAAACTGGATCACTGAAGGAAAGGAACTGCCAGCAGAATAAATTTCACTTTCTATGAGGGTGCATTGGGCTTGCTTTTTTTTTCTGATCGTCAACAGAACGGCATGCCGTAGTTTTAAAAGATCTTGTGTAACATTACGCGCAGATGCATTTCTATTTAGAACTCTCAAAAATTGAGCACACGTTACAGTGGATTAGGTACAGTATAAGCAGATGCTGCGCTTCACACTGTTATGCTGCACTCTTTCTAGTCTGTGCACAGTGATCAAGCTACCTTGTTTAAAATAGTGTCAGGGTGTGGTGACTGCTGTCAAAGATCGTGAGGAGAATTGGGCTTACACGCATCATTTAGAAGAGCTGTCATTTGATTTTAAGTGAACCAAACCTTTACATTTATTTTCCGGAAGTTCGAATACCTCGAATAGCAAGATTCCTATGCGAACCGAATAGCAATTACTATTTGAAAAGTGTTCGAATATTCGTACACCCCTAAGCTTAATCTGTGCACAACTCACTGCTGCACGGCAGTAATGGAATCTACTGCCATCACTGCACTTCTAAGAGCTTTATCCCCACAAAGGGCTTACTTGCTCTATTAGTACAATGGAAAAATTTTCATGAAAGAGTGGCATTGAAATAATTCTGTAAGTCAGAGGAAATGGGCTAACTGCAACTGTGATCACATTGTCGTAAATGAGGCATCACATATTTTTTTTGGTAGGAAGGTTGTGGGAAACTTCTTCCTCTTCATTTACCCTAAAGGCCCTTTATGAGTATACATAAAAAAAGAGAGACAATGCGTGCATAATTAGTCAAAACTCAAAATATTCATACTTTACAATAAGCAAAGGTCACTACAACCTAGCATGGACAAACAAGATACAAATCATTCATAGTCAATAAAACACTTAAGGGGGCACACTGCACTTGAAAACTTTCTTTTAAATTCTTTATCGATTTAGATGAAGTTCATGTATATTTGTCGGCTGATTTGAAATATGCAATTACAGTCAACTGCCAATTTTTCGGACTCCCTAGGGACCACGAAATCGTCCGAAAAATCGAATTCATGCTTTTTTATTTAGCTGAAGCGGTCAAATCGCCCCAGCCACGTCCGAAATAGCTTTAATGCCTCCCAGTACAATTATCAGGCATTTTGGTGCGCGCCCAGGCTCTCGCAAGTACATTTGGTACCTGCCGCGAAACCCGCTTAACTACGTACGTGCCAACCGCCACTTTTGCATCTCGTGATGAGCGCCGCTGATAACAGCAAAGCGCGGAATAGATTACGGCTATCTCGCATGAAGCATTTGTAAACGATGACGCGGAACACAAAGACTGGCAGAAGAGAGGACGCCTCATCCGGCTTTCTCCGATGCGTGTGCGCATGTAAACGATGCACACACACATCGCCGAATCGCCGCCGATACGCAGCATTTGCTGCCGTGTCAAGCCAATCGTTTCTAGTTGTGGGCAGCACATCGCCAACTAAGCTGACGCCGTCACTTTACTGTTGCTGTATCGTACGCACCAGGGTGTCAAAACGAAATGTTTTTCATTTCGGTTTTAGTTTCGTTCCACCGCAAAAAGTTCCGTTCCGTTTCTGTTCCGGAACGAAAAAAAAATGTTCCGTAACGGTTCGTAACGGTTTTTTTACACAAAAATTTGAAAGTAATCATAAAAAACATTGGATTTGTGATGTAGTTACTTGCCCTCCTCTTTGGAAAGTGGGACGAGGATAAAACACGTTCTTCAGAGGAGCGGAAGCAACTCTACCACAAATTCCTACCAACTTGCACAAAGCAGTATTAATTTCAAAGTGATAGTACTTAATTATTTTCTCAAAAGACAAATACGATTTTTTTAGTGGGCTCAATGCTTTGTGTCAAGGGAGTGAGCACAATCTCAGAAGCAGCACGTCACTGAGTGCACTCTCTGATGTGCGAGACCGCTGTTCTGATAAAAATATCGCCAGGCCTGCGCGGAACACGCAGCACAGTCAAAGCAAAAGCTGCAAGAGCGGACTTTGTAGAGCCCTTTGCAGATTCTCTTGGGGAAACTAATACAAGTACACATGCAAGGTACCCACTACGCTATAAATAATCGTTATTTTTCTCAAGTAGTGAAGTTCCCACTATGCAATTTTTCGTCAATTTTTTTGAAAAACGTGGTACCCGCTACACATCTGTAAGGCAGTGCACTTTGTGCTGTGGCTGATAACGATGAGGAATTATGGCTGAGCACATTGCAGTGATTGGGAAGTAGTGTTGCGGAATGGGCACCTCCATTCCTTTCCAGTTCCATTCCGGGCAATTAGGACTTGCCGCAATTCCATTTCTTTCAATTCCTCGGAACGAAAAAACTTATCCCATTCCCACTCTGGGAATGGCCGGGCAGTTCAATTCCATTCCTGTAATTCCTCAAAGTAGGAAAGGCATGTTGATAGTTTTACCGAGTTAAACAACTCGGCCACGCGCCTCCGGATGTCTAGCATAACAACGGCGAGCTATTTATATACACCATTTAACGCTAACGGCACGCAGAGCTCGGAGGTGCTCGGAGGTGCTTCGGTATGTGTAGTATCACCCGCGAGATTGCCCGAAGGGCGCGCTTAAAGCAACGCTCCTACATTTTCCTTCAGATGCGCACTAAAAGGTGGCCCCTTTCTGTAGCCACTGATGATGTGGAACACCAAGTAAATGATGCGTTTAACGGCACCGTGTGGCAGGAGACACGAAGCGGTCACTCTACGTGCCGCAGTTTTAAAGTCTAAGAGCGTTGGGTTCTAGCGCGCTGCTCAAACACGAAGAAGTAACAACAGTAACAGTTCGCGCTCGTCTTGTGTGTACCTGTGCGTTCTTTTCGAGTGTCCGTCCTTGTGTTTGAGCAGTGCGCTGCAAGTGTCGAGCTGTGACCATTGTTAGTTCGCGGTCACCCTGTGTATGTTCTTTTCACGAGTCCTTTGCGCTCGAGCGGCGCGTTGCAAGTTCTGAGCTGCTTGCCGTTCTTCATGTGACATTCTAATTTGTTGCTATGGCATTCATTGCTTCGCCGTTGCAGCGAAACTGTGACTTTTTTGTTTTTTTGTTTTTTTGCGCTTCATGAGCACGAGCTGATGCCAACTGGGTGAGATGTCAACAGTTTCCTAGCGCACCTAAATTCAATCGAGCCGGCGATTCAATTCAACGTGGAACGTGAAAAGAACGACGTTCTTCCTTTTCTCGACGTGCTAGTGAGATGGGTGGAGGGGGGGAGGGGGGAAGGGGTGTGGAAGGACATTTGAGCTTTTCTGTTTACCGAAAACCAATGTACACCGGCCGATATCTACAGAACCACCCCCACCACCCACAAAGCATCGGTTGTCACGATGCTCTTGACCCACACAAAAGCCATCTGCAGCTCCAAAGAAAAGCGAACAAAAGAAGAAGCGGCCACTACCGACCTCTTGAACAAGGGTACACGAGGAGCTTCATCTGCCAAATATGCCAATGACGCAATGACTGGAGGAATTCCCCCCTCGTACCCGTTTCTGCAAAGAGTGGCGCTAACAATGAAGCCTCCCCCAAACAACCCTACCGCATCGCGGTCCTGTACATCCAAGGAATCGGCGAGCAACTGGCGAGGGTGTTGGGGAGAGAAGTTATTCGGGTGGCGCACAAATTTGCGTCAACACTTCAGCAACTCTATCCCCGGCCAAAGGACCGGCGGCTAAAAGGAAGATTCCCTGGGCTAGTCTATGAAGTTCCCTGTTTGCCGCGTCACTTACATCGGCGAGATGAAAAACTTTCCAGAAATAATAATAATAATTTTTATTTGCACAAATTATGAACCTGCCGGTGACGTCTGAGGCTAGACAGAGAGGAAAAACCCTTACGCGCATGCGTCTGCTAGCCCGTCACCGGAGGGCAAAAGAAAAGAGAGGGAGGGAAAAAAGTGGGGGGGGGGGGGTGGAAATCATCATGAGTCGCTGGATAGGTGCCGCCTGTATAGACAGCAAAGATGTTTGGAGTGTTCGCTGGTTTAAGAGGGAGGCGAACGGACAGTCATGGGGAGAGTGAGGTAACGCACAGTGGCTGGGATGGCGGAGGAACCATGATGCTTAGTTCGTGTGTGGAGAGGCTCCGGCTGACCCGAATGCTTGTTCACATGAACTGCCGACGATAAGGGGGTGTCCATCAGGGAGCCGTCGAGTAGGCGCATTCGGGTCACGGTGCGACGCTGGTGCAGGGGATGCCGCTTGGCCATCTTCAGGCGGGTAGCGTAGTCTGCCACCGGGAACATCACGGAACATGTGTGAAGGGTGCGTGAGGCTCTTCTTTGTACACTTTCGATGCGAGCAATAAGGTGCTATTGGTTGGGTGACCACACGGCGCCGCCGTATTCAAGGATGGGCAGCACGATCGATGTGTACAGAAGGGAAAATGTAACGGGGCCGCATGGTTTGGAGATTCAGGACACAAAACCTAGGACACGACGGGCCTTAGCAACAACGCTTGCAACCTGAAGGCTGAAGTCCAGAGTGCTTGTGAATGTGACTCCCAGGATTTTCAGTGAATCCTCTGTGGGAAGAGGGATACCACGCATAGAGTATAAGGGCTTGGCAGGCAGGTGAGCACTGGAGAATTTCACTACACTGCTTTTAGCGGGGGACAGCTTCAGGTGGTTTGAAAGGATCCAGGAGTCGATCATCATTAGATACTCCTGGAGATCCTGACTTGTGGGACAAACGATAGGGGCAAGGACGAATGGGTCGTCCGCATACTGCACAAGGGGGAAGTAGGTGTCATGGGGCATGTCGTATATCAAGAAGAGGGTCGGCCCAAGAACAGAACCCTGGGGCGCTCTTGAGGGCACAGGTATCCTCTTAGAGTGGGCGCCACAATGTACGACACGCTGGCTGCGCCCAATCAGGAAGTTGGCCAGCCACCTAAGCAGGCATCCATGAATTCCTGATTCCTTCACCTTGTCCAGCAAGAGAGAACTGTTGAGGGTGTCGAAGGCGTTCCTTAGGTCGAGCTGAATGAGATCGGTGTCTGTGCAGTTGTATTCTGACTTATGATGTGGTTCGGGGTGGCCAGGGCTCTGTCCCAGCCGCGGTCACAACGGAAGCCATGCTACGAGGCAGGAAATAACTTTGTCCACTCGAGAAAGTCAAGGAGTTCGTTGTTTGGCATACGAACGTGCGGCATACGATCGATGTAATGGAGATTGGGCGATAATGCTTGGGGTCGTCGAAGGGCTTGGATTTCCCTTTGTAAACAGGGGTTACCAGGGCACGTTTCCAAGAAGTGGGCACAGTCCCGTGGTCAAGTAGGGATTGGAACACAGTGCACAGGGATACAAACAAGGAGGTTAAAATAAAATTTGCTGGAGTGGAGGAGGCGCCCCTCAGCTGAAGCCACGTGCCGCCATCTTGCCATAGGCAGAAAGCGCGCCTTCCGCAACGCATGCTGCAGTGGCCGCATAGATGTTCTAGCTGTTCTCTGGCGTGGTGGCATCCGGACGCTGTTGGATACATTGTGCATTGCGTACGGCTGTATAAATCGAGCGAAAAGGTACTCTGGGATGAAGTTTCAGTTGTAAGCAGAACATTTCGAACTCGATGAAAACTTCTCTGTATGCCGGAACATATGCTGACAGCCCGCAATCTGTCTCTAATTTCACATCTGACGGTCATTCTTTTTTCCTAACCGGTTTCGTAAGGACTCAAACGTTCGAAGCACATCGGGGCAGGCTGTTTGACGGGAAGTCTGGCAGCCAAAAGAAGGCGATCGCATATGTTAGAGGCACTTTTCGCCAAATTGTTTCGACCGGACTAGGCTGCGACCTGGGAGTTCTAGTCGACTAGCTGTGCTTGACGCATTTGTAAAACACTTGCAAAACCCAGTGATACACATTCTTGTGCTTGTTGATACCACTGGTGTGGAGCGCGAATAGGAAGATAATGCACCGCTTGCTATTCATTGAAATTATATAAATAGGCGAGATTTCGTTATCGGTTGCCCTGTTCGTGCTATAAAAGGGTAGCTCGCAACTACGAGGTTAAGTAACGTCATTTGGGCAATATACAAGGACCTGTTTTTTCTTACATTCGTGCATTTTTTCGTTATATTTGTATTTTGCCTTATGCAGTGCAGCAAGTAAAACCAGAGGGTCTGAACTGTGCAGTGATCTTTCCAGCTGCAAATAAAGCGACCTAACCGATCGCCCAGGGGTACTCCGGCCGTTAGATGCGTTCAAATTGAAAAAAATTGTTGAAAATGTGACAGTTGCATCACCTATACGGCAGCATTACAAAGAAATGCTTCATCTTTTCCAAGAAGAGATAAAACAGCTCAAGATGAAAATTCTGCAGCAGAAAAATTGCACACTAAGCAAAAAGAGCGAGGCTCGATCCTCAAGCGATAATAAAGGAGATCAAAAGCTCATGTCTGAGCAGGGCAGGGCGATGTTCACTGCAGCCTTCCCCCATACATACAGCAACCCCTAGGGCACGAAAAGACCAGAAATTAAGGCATGTATTCCATCCGAGCTGCGGGCGTTTGCGTTAACGCTGCACTTCTGTTCTCCATCAGCTTACGAGTATGTACGCACGAAGTTTAATCGCGCACTGTCAGCAGAGCGCTCTATATGAGAACGGTGTACAGAATTCCATCAAAGGAAATGCTGGCTTCACAGATGAGTCACTGTCTCGAAAAAGCTAGCCCAATGCCGCACAAAAACTCTACTGTACTTTGATTGTTGACAAATGAGAAAACATGTTGAGATTGTGGGCGACTAAACGGTTAGATATGCGGACTTTGGGACTGGAATACATGATGACAGACTATGCTCGTTGGCTTAAACTTATGACTTATGCCACTTGGGCGTTTTTAATTGATTCATTGACAGGGTAAGAGAGAGCGGCCGAGCCTACGAAATAGTATCGTAAAAGCTGTATCTATTGAAATAGTGTCTACTGCAAGCTGAATGCCCTTGAAGCACGTCCATGCAAAGCCAAAACTATTCTTTTTGGAGATTTTGAGCTTGTCTTGAGAAAAGAGATGGCTTTCAAGCCTTGACGAATATATATCCTTCTCGATGAGCATATCGAGTGTGATGTTTTTACCCACATTTATATTCCGCTCAAAGAAAGTGGCCGAACTCCATATATGCATAAGACTCCGTCACATGACGAACGAAATAAACAGGAAAATGAATGCCGAGAAGTGAGGTCTGCTCTTGCGAGGATAATTACTTAAAAAAAACAGTGATACAGGCCCTTCGATGTGCATGCTTGCAAGGAAAACGCCAAAAGAAACAGAATAAAACTGACCGCATTCTTATCTGCGATTTCGCTTCTTATTCTTGACAACTTCTCCCTTAATGTTCGCCATTATAACCATTAAAAACCACGGCGGAAAGACGCGGTCAGCACAGCGGGTGCGCTTTGGCTCCCGTTTCTTGCCTATGGCAAGATGGCCGCCGCGCGCACGGCGCGGCTTCACTGCGGCTCATTGGTAAGTATAGGCGGCCTCCACTCCAGCAAGTTTTATTTAAACCTCCTTGGATAAAAACACGTGAGGCGCAAGCAGCCAAAAGAAGGTGGGCGCATGACTGCATGATTGATGCAGCGCTAAAGACGGAGACGTAAAGGAACACAGAGTGCACAGGACGGGCACTGTCTCGCAACCAGGGCCGTACCCAGGAATTTTTTTCGGGGGGGGTTTGCGTGTAGAACGGCTGCCATTTTTTAAGATTTATACTGGCTTATTTTCGTGAATAAAACAAGTACATCGCTTACTTGTAATAATTCGATGGTACTTTTCAATTATTTGTACCCAAATAAAGAAATTGGTATGTCAACCTCAAATTCTGGTTAAAGCAAGAAATAAGTTTGGACAATAGCACCACCAAAGCCGGGGACACCGCGACCAACGGCTCCTGATGAAGTAACACAATGTAACCGCGGTTCAAAAACGGTATGTATGTGTTACAAGCTGCCACTGTAGCGTCGCCAGCGCGAAGTCGGCGACGGGAATGGCAGCAGGTTAGGTCGTTCCGTACGTAAGCAGAGACAGTGAAGAGATCAGAGACGTGTGAGGGGAGGCGAACCAGAATGTGTAGGTTCCATGCCACTCACCTTCCTTGGGCATTGCCCAGTGGTAAAGGCGTCACTTTGCCCAGCGTTGACTGTAGAACAAAGGTCACTAGTAGTTGCACTGCGGCCACCATCATTTCCCGGCGGCGCATGGGTGTCCTGCTTGTGTTCGTTCTCAGGTGATTCATATAAACCGGTGCATTCTCCTGAGTCGCTACAGAAGTTCGGACGCGCTTGGCTTTCCACCAGTGCTGAGGAGGGCGAAGTTTTATCCTTCGAAGGAGGCGGTTCTTCTCCGTCCGCTTCATCGGTTCGAACTTTCTTGAAGTAAGACGCAAGACTCCTTTGCTTCGTTGTTGCAGAGTGTCTTTTCATTTTGCTGCCGCAATCCTGTGCACGCACACAGAAGTGGCCAGTGGCTCCAAAAAGACGTTTGCGACTGCTTCGACTGCCTGGCGTGAACGGCGGGCGATGTTTTCTTCCTCTCTTATCCACTTTACAGTGGCTAGAATGTAGAAGTGTGATGAACGCGCCGGCTCCCGCGTGGTGCATGTGTTTTCTGAACGCCGCTACAGCTGGTGTGCATGCAGGCCCATTATTGTACTCCAGCTGCAGCAAACTGGATTAACGCTACTTAAAGACCTTTTCACAGAAGACTCCATGGGCACTGCATACTCCCCTTAATATACGTGAACCCCCAAGAATGCACTGCCGAGACATTTGCACTCCCGTGGTACAGTCCAGAAAGGAGGTGTTGCTCCGTTCCTGTGAAAAAGTCACCTTTTCACAGACGGCTCCCTGGGCGCCTGCATAATTCTCTCTGGGCTGCGCTAATTAAATAGCCGTGACCCCCCAAAAATGCACTTTGTAGGCTGTGACGTCAGCCTCTGTACTCCCGCGCGCAGCCCAGCTTGGCGGCGTTTTCTCTCCTGTGAAAGTTGACCGCTGGTGCCGGATTGTGTGCCAGCTGTATCCTCGCTTTGTGCGCTTTGTAGGGAGGCGCATATACCTTCTGTGTACAGAAGAGGTAGATTTCCTTGCGTGTGGTTAAGGTTGTTCGAAGTTGCTCGGATATGCCAGTCTTTCAGTAGATGTCATCTTCGATGATTCGTTTCGGTGGCGAGGACTACAGTTTGAGAAAAGTTTACCCTGCAGCCTGCGTCCTCGGAATGCGCCGCTGAGTTTTTCCGCTTAGGGGTTTCGTTCCCTGGCAAATTTGCGCACGTCGTGTTGGTGTTGCCGTTGCTGTCGAACTGTTTACCTTCACAGAAGGAGACGCGCTTTTCGTAGGAACCCAAAGCCGACACGTGCGGTCCGCACAGACGGATAACTTCTCCAGCGGCAATGCACAAGGAAAGCATCTGGAATCAATAAAGGAGCTGCTACGGGGTGAAAGACGAAGGAACGCGAGGGCGAAGTGCAAAGCTGTACAAATAGGGCAGGTGCGAGGGAGGGAGTGCTGAGGTGTTCTGGTAAAAGGGTAGGTTTGAAGAAAGGAAGAAGAGGGAAGCAATGCCAGGAAAGTTGCAGTGTAACTTTGGCAGCTGGTGGTCGCTGTGAAGGCGTGTAAATATTTTAGTATCACCCGAAAACTTAAAGCATCAAAAAAATTTCGGGGGGGGGTCAGAACCCCCTCAACCCCCCCCTAGTTACGGGCCTGCTCGCAACTGAAAGATTTATTTAGAAAAACAAACCGAGAAAACCAAGAAGGGCATAGCAGACATGCGCATAAGGCCGTAAAGCAAATTAGGCACCATTAGGCGCCAAGGTGGGCGCCATGTCATTGGGGCCAGGGCTAGGAGAGGGATTGATTTTGGAGATAGCCAAGGACAGTGCTTCTGATGAAAAAGTAACCTGCTATCCTTGGATGTTGAAGTTGGGGCGGTGACGAGATGACTGAAGACGATTCACGTAAAACCAGAACACCTTGGGGTTCTCATTAGCTTTATCAGCTAGCTTGTGGTGTAGCGCTGGTGTGCTATGTAGATCGCTGCCTTGAGGGAGTGCTGATGGGCCTTTGCCAGTTGGAAAGTGATGGGGCACTGTGTCCGGAAGGCCTTCCGAAACAACAACCGTTTTTGTCTCGCTGCTTTCATGATATCTGAGGTGATCCACGGGTGGTGCCTTCGCTTGGACGTTCGGGTGCACGATGGTACACACTCGTGTTAGATTGCTGATGCCATGTCGCACCACAGTTCATAGTTCGCAATGCAGTTGTCGCCAGATGAGGTGATGCACCAGGGTGCAAGGTGTGCTAAGCGCGCTAGGTGAGTATGGTCAGTCTGGTCAAATTTTCACAGCTGACGGGCATGGTACCTGCTTCGAGGTAACACTGCAGCATAGCACACTTCAATGGCCCGATGATTGCTGTTAGACAGTCCCTCACTTGTTGTGCAAGTGAGGTTGGATCGGCCACGAACACAAGGTCTAGGGAGGAGGAGGTACCACCTCGTGAAGAGTATGTGGGTTCCAAGCATGCTTGGACGAGGTTGGCTGACGTCATGACGTCTAGGAGTAGGTCTTCAGTGCGGTCGTGTGGGAGGGGGTCATCGTGTGAGGTTCAGTCATTATGAGCATTGAAGTCGCGGAATACCAGAATGTTGGTATACTGCTTGCTCAAGGTGAGTGAAGGGGATGAATCAAGGAGCTTATACGCCTCATCCTTTAGTGAAGGCAGGCAATATGCGCAGCAGACCAGCACGGTGCTGTGCGGTAAGAAAAGCTCGATGAAAAGAGCCTCAAGATTGTTGTGTTCCAAGTCGAGCCGACGGTTGACATTCGCAGAAGACGGGGGAAGCCATCAAGACGCCACCACCCCGGCCACACCTGTCCTTCTGGAGCACTGTATACCCGCTCGTGTCGAAAAGTTCACTGTCAGTCGCGCTTGCGTCGAGCCAAGTTTCTGTAAGCGACATGACAGTGTTTGTCGGGATTATAGACAAGTGCACATGTAAATCCACTATTTCGTTGCGGACGCTTCGACAGTCGTTGTACCAAAATGTCATCTTCACGCGTGGACTGAATGTAGGTGGGGCAGGTCCCGAGTGGCTCAAACGTGAAGCCGTCGGGGATGGCAGGCGACCGGGTGTCGAGATGGGAGGCGACGGGAGGATATGAAAAATGTCATGAGGGAACTGGGGCAAGGTACACTGGAAACATACCCAGGAAATGTTGCAGCCGCCGAGGTGCCGGTATTCTTGGAGCAACATGTACACGCACTGATGGTGGCACCACCAATCACAGGCATCACAACAAAGTGCTGCTTGATGGTCGTATACACGTTTGTCGCAGCGTGCACATGCTGGTGTTCGAGGCCCTGGGTTGGGGGAGACGTCGCTGCATATGAGCAGGGATGGGCCAGGCTGCTCGGGAGAGACGCCAGTCAGGAGAAAGCTGTGGTAAGCACGGACAGACGACGGAAGGCCTGCACTTGAGAGGGGAGGCCGCAACAGGGCGACTGTTGGGCGTAGATCGAAGCTCACAGGTGGTGGTGACAGGATGAGCTGAACCAGAAAACGTGGTGGTACAGATGTCCAGTCGCAGTAGCCTGAGGTAGGGGATCCGCTGGTAGTATGCATGACATGACGGGGATGAAGAGCGAGGCGAACAAGACAGCAATACCGAAATGTTGGAGATGACGACGGCGGGTAAAAGAGCACAAAGCCATGTTGAGCATGAAATCGATGCTGTAGGCTAAGCGAGTGGCGATGGGCACTCCCGGAATATCTGAGGACATAAATCACGTGTTTGTTAGTTATGAAAGAAGTGTAAACAGGGTTTGTGGGCTGGAGCCGACGTTTCGACAAGAGGACTTGTCTTCTTCAAGGCTGAAGCTGTAAACGTCAACACTGAAATGACCTACGTAGCTTCAATGCAGCATGAAATGCTCTCGCAGAACACGGCGAGAAGATGGACCATCGCATCAGCTTCGACGATGCCCGGGTCATCGAAACTGAAGATAGCTGCACCAAAATACAATTCTTAGAATCTTGGCATATTCAAACAACTCCTGGAAACACTAACCGGTCAACAGGGACGCTGCCGAGCGTGTACGTACATGGTCTCCAGAACCAATGGAAAAGACAAACCATTAACAAGAGCGGCAGGGAGAACGACGGTGGAGAGGGAGACAGCCACTAAAAAACGCTAGCTTCGAAGCCGGCCGGACAGTCTCCCCCTGAAGAAGAGACCGAACGGGTCTCAAAACATAGGGTCAGTTTTTCTTAATTCAAAAAACTAAAAACTAAACGTGGCTGGAGGGTCTTTTTATTCTTATAATCTTACCCAGCCAGGCAGATTTCTGTCGAATATGTTTACCTTTAAAGGTGAGATAGCTGTGTTGGCAATTTTGCAGATAGCTGTGTTGGCAATGTTGGCAGGAATGGAATACTAATTTTGTGCACTTCACTCTCGTCTAAATGCAGAATTAACCCGAGTTAACCACCCCCGGTTTTCGGGCAATTGGGAAACCTACGCTTCTGCATCGTCGCTAGAACCTTGTGCCATGCGCAACTACGAAGCCTCGACATATTAGCACTGCTTGTGACACTAACTCTTATTGTGATTTTTAAACAGCACATTTCAAACTCTGAAATGGCCAACGTGTCTTACCAAATGTAGCGGCAATAGGCTCACAAAACCACGGCTATTCAATAAAGGGCATGGCGATCGGAAAACACTGAGCTACACACAGCCGAGGAGAAGACATACTTCACCACTACACACGGAGGCAGAGTAATGACGAAGCAGAAGCTAGTGATCAACCCGCAGGGGTCCCATTGGCTAGTCGCTCGAAACACCACCACGCGACGAGCCAAGAAACTATTGATAGAGAAGTTGGCTTCTCTGCAGTAATTTGGAGTTCTGCGTGACTATGCTTGGCGAGTGGCAACGGAGCGGCACGTGGAAAACATATGCACAACTCTGGCTCCTGAAGGAGCCATATACAGTAACTCTAGGAAAAAGGCCCATTGGGTAGTAATAGAACATCCCTGTAAAAAACAGTGTTGAGCGTTTGTTAGTATGTTATGTTCTTCAAGAAAAGTGGATGAACTATATGTTCTAGAATTTTCATGCTGTTGAGCTTAATGATAATTGTACAGTAATTTGTAATACATTTTTTATCACCAGATTTATGAATGATACAGATACAGCTCACCTTGAACAAACTCAGGATCTGGGCTGACAGAAATTATTTCAAATTTTCACCACAAAAAACAGTTGCTGTTCTTTTCTCACTGAAAAGAAGCATACAGGTTTAGCTCAACCTGTATCTAAATGAAACCGTACTTTCATTAAAACAAGATAAAAAATTTTAAGCATAACTTTTGATAAAAGCTCACATTCCTACCACACATAAAGAACATCAAAGCTTCATATCATTGAATATATTAAAGTGCTGTCAAGAAAATACTGGGGGTCTGACCAAACATGTCTTCTTCACATCTACCGCTCTATGGTACTCTCCTGCTTGGGTTTCAGTGGTATAGTGTATGGTTCGGCAAGACCATTGTACTTCAAAAAATTAGACCCAGTAAATAACTGAAGCCTGCATCTATCATGCGGTACGTGTAGAACATCTCCTGTAGCCAACCTTTATGTAGAAACGAATGAAGCCTCGCTAGAAAGCAGATCTACTCTGACCTGTGCATATATTCTTAAGAGCACAGGGTAAGCCCTACAAGTCCCATGCATTTTTGACCATGTTGAGGAACCATTTTCTCAGTAACTAAAAGGATGTCCACATAATACATATGTCATTTTCTTCCAAATTTTGCACTCTTCCAACTGTACCAGCTGCATTAAAATCTAATATTACTATTTTGGATAATTTTTACCACTAGGACCTAAATTTTGAGTTAATTTGCATCTTTCAAAATTTGTAACACAAAAACTGTGAAGTGGATAATTTCAATTCTGATGCAGTAGCTGTACACACTTATGCAGAGTACAAGGAAAAATAATTGACTAGTTATCTTGGATCCGAATAACAGCACAAAGAAACCACAGGACACACAGGAAGGGAACGCACACAGTGCTGTGTCCTGTGGTTTTTTTCGTGCTGCTACTCGGATCATATACAACCAACAAGCCCAGCTTTCCGCACTTTAGTTATCTTGGAGTATGTAGGAAATAATTGTACCTAAGTAATAAAAACATGGTTTTGAGATAACAAGAGTTTAATGTAAGAAAAGAGCTGAAAAGCGGACATATTTTGCCACAAACATTGTTCAACTATGTTATTTAGTAGCCACGAGCTTGGTGATCATTGCCAAGTCATTTTTTCACTTTTGAGCCTCTCCTCTTGCTTGCCTTGCTTCTTTTGTGAGCTGCTGTGCAGCTCTCTCTGCAATGTATCGTCGATTCTGGTCAACTTCTTTCAGCAAATTGACTGTGTTTTGGCCAGGCTTGAATCCTAATGATTTCAGAATTTTGGCACGTGCGATACTGCCGTCATTAAACGAAAGAACAGCATCCAAAGTCACAATCATGTAAACTCTGACGCCTAAATAAAGACAGCAAGGACTCTGCAATGCTATTCCGATTAGCTCAACACTTCCTCCGCACAGTTTTCATGCGCAGTTCTAATTGCATCACAAATAATATTCATGTACATTAGAGCATACCTGTTGTCAACCTGCACGATTTGCCTCGAAGGACGCTGAAAAGGCTTAGAGGTTCGACGATGAAGAGCTTGCTGGTTCAGCGTTCAGCACCTCAGTACGCCGCTGGCGTTTTATTCGCATTTACGAGAGAACTGTATTGGTTGCTGCGAAATTTACGCTTCTTTAATGCCTTCCTTACCCTCAGCTTCTCAACTTATCAACTGGCACGACAGACACAAGGTGTAATGAAGCTACCCACGAAACACAAGAAAAGCTAGAAAACTTCTAATAAACATCTAGAAAGAAAAGTCCGGAAGTATATTAGAAGTTTAGTCGAGATGTTATTTAGACGTAAGCAGCTTGAAAACGTCCTGTAGCTGTGCTAACGCCACGTTATTAGAAGTCTAGAAAACTGCTTGCAAGATTTCTAAAAAACTTCTTGCTAGATCTTTTTAAGAGCTCTTTTAGACATTTATTTTTCATGCAAACCAGCTTGTTGAGGAGCTTGTCCTAGTCAATTCGTTGCATCATGCCAGCGTTTTGCAATCATGTTTTAATTGTTCACTATGATAACTAAAGAAACGCCTGCATAATATGGCGTCAGATTAATTTCTGGGGCTTTTCTAGCGAGCTGAATTGATAATTTAAAAAAGGCAGCAGTTCAGGGGAAGATAGAAGCTTGAAGAGATCAGAAATTTTTGGACACAGGGTGTCGCTGGAACCATTTCGACAAGCGGACTTGTCAATTTACAGCCTTGAAGAAGACAAGTTTGCTTGTCAAAGCGCCGACTCCAGCAACACCCCGTGTCCAAGAATTTCTCATCTCTTCAAGCTTCCATCTTTATTCTGAATTTCGGCCTTTTTTGAATTATCAGTTCAGCTAGAGAAGCCCCAGATTTTAATCAGATGTCATATTACGCAGACATTCCTTTACTTATCACTCTTGACAGTGACCAGCTAAAACGTGATTGCAAAACGCTGGCATGATACAATGAATTGGCTAGTGTGTTGCTGGAGCCAACGTTTTGACAAACCAACTTGTCTTCAAGTTCCAGCTTTGAAGAAAAGTCCGCTTGTCGAAACGACTCCAGCGACACCTTGTGTTCAATAATTTTTTATCTCGGCAAAATTGGTGTTCTTCTGGCCAAAGAATTAGTTAATCCTGTTTATTAAGACATGTCATTGACTTAATCCATTGTGCTCAAGACGAAGTAAGCATAATAACGTCGGCTCATTTTCATTATTTATGTTTTATGTAATGTGTTATACAGCGCTTCCAAAAGTAAATGCAAATTTTCAACAAATGCTGTTGGTCGTACATAACCTTTTTGTTACAATTCCAAACAATATGTTGGTCACTTGACATAGGCTGGAACAATGGAAATGATCACTTTGACCAAGAACCTGCACGCAAATGGCACAGTAAAGTACAAGGTGTCTCCATCAAGCAGACATGTATCAGCACAGCGAAAATCAGAAGGCTGGCTTGGCAAGCACACAAACACAGCAGCAATACTTTGCTAAATCATGAAATATTTCTAAACACCAATAGGAGCAGTTCAATGGCTTATTTTGTTTCAATGAAGTAAATTTGGATGTGTTAAAGAATCTTGGGTAGGCAAAATTAGACAGTTTCTCCACAGTGGCGTGTTTCAATAATACTGTGGTTTGGGAATACTTGGAATTCTAATTTGATCCTGCACACAAAAGTCACGATGAACCAAGAAAATGTTTCAGTCAAGCATGCACCTACACCAGCATAACAAAAAAAAAAGAGGCTAGTTTGGTTAAAAGACAACGGACGCTGTAACACAGGGCGACATTGGTTTAGGGAAAAATTCACCCTAGTTGGTAGCACATGCTAAGAATTTTCTGCGCATAAGCAACGCAAGAACAAAAAAGGAGAGACACAACATGTGCACTAACTTGGAATACCGTAAAAACCCGCGTATAGCCCGGGGTTTTTTTCTAGATTTTAGGGTGCGAAATTTCGGCCCCGTACTATATGCGGGTCCCAAGAATTTTCGGCCCAAATTCAGTTCGGTTTCGGCATAGCGCGGTGCTATCATCATCATCAGCTGTCTGCGCGCTTCTGCGCTAGGTAGTGTTAGCGGCGTTAGTCTTAACTGGTCAGTTGGTCAGTGGCCTTTGCTTCAACTTGGTGCCCATAACGACGGCCTCGATTTTGCTCCTCTGATTTTACGCCATGTCAGGACCGCGCAGGCAGTACTCTGCTGCTTTTAAAAGAAAAGTTATCGATGCTGCCGAAACCATCGGCAACTGTGCCGCGGAGCGGCAGTTCGGAGTCAACGAGCGGAGCATTCACGGTTGGCGGAAGCAGAAGGAAGCCCTCTTTGCATGCAGCGGCCAGCGAAAAAGTTTCCGCGGACCAAAAAATGGAGCATTTCCTGACGTGGAACGAGAACTCACAGACTTTGTGCGGGAGCAGCGAGCTGCACATCTCGCTGTCAACATCGAGCTGCTACAAGCGAAGGCAAGGGAGATCGCTCGAGACAAAGGCATTCAGCCGGAGGATTTCAAAGCGAGCAAGCATTGGGTGTCTCGCTTCATGCGCCGCGCTGGGTTCTCCCTACGTCGGCGTACGTCGATCTCCCAGAAGCTACCAGAGAGCTACGAAGAGCACCTCGTGGCTTTTCAAAGGTACATAATTGCGTTGCGAAAGGCAGTCCCCTTTCAGCTGGGCCAGATCGGCAACGCGGATCAGACGCCGGTCTACCTGGATATGCCCTCGGCGCTGACGGTGCATCAAAAAGGCTCCAGGCAAGTTATCGTGCGGTCGACTGGAAACGAAAAAACGCGGGTGACTGTAATGTTATCCTGCACGGCTGACGGTCGCAAGCTGCCACCCTACGTGGTGTTCAAACGAAAGACGCTGCCGAAGGGGGAGAAGTTCCCGAAAATGTCGTCGTCCGCTGCCAGGACAAGGGGTGGATGGACGAATCGTTAGTCCTTGACTGGATAAAGTCCGTGTGGTGTCGACGGCCCGGAGCACTGCTGGGGCTCCCTTCGATGCTTGTGCTCGACGCGTTTCGGTGTCACCTGGCCGACTCCGTAAAGCGACTGCTGCGCGACTCCCGCACCGAGCTCGTCGTCATCCCGGGAGGGATGACATCACAGCTGCAGCCGCTTGATGTGTGCCTTAATAAGCCATTTAAGGACCATGTCAAGCGCCTGTACGTGGAGTGGATGAGGTCCGGAGAACCAGAAGTGACCCCTGCCGACGGCTGAAACGGGCCTCGCCAGCGATGCTCTGCTCGTGGATAGTCGAGGCTTGGGCCTGCATTCCAGAGGCGCTCGTTTGCCGCGCCTTCAAAAAGTGCTCCATCTCCAACGCGCTTGATGGCACTGAGGATGATGTGCTGTGGGAGAACATTTCCGACAAGGAGCTTCGGAAGAGAGTGCGTCCGACGACGACGATGAATGAAATGTCAATAAATGCATTTTTTTCCATTTCTCTCGGACTATATTCGGGTGAAAACTTTTTTTCTCACGTTTGCTATCCCCGAATTACACCCCGGACTATATGCGGGTCCGAGCTATATGCGGGTTTTTACGGTAGAATGGTTTATTTGCACACGAGGCAAAACATTTACACAGTAACCGGGTGCACTCACACTGCACCAAGAAGCGATGCACTGAGATTTGTCTTCCAAGAAATTCGACGACGCAACCACCGAGAAGAAAAGGCAAAAGGAAAGAGCGTCAACTCGCAACTGACTTTATTCTTGCAATTCCACCGCAATATATATTAGTCGTCGAATTTCTTGTAACATGCACCAACTAGCCCAACAACAAGTTTTACCAAAAATTTGTCTTCTTCCATTTCATTTTTAGAAGATATACATAACATTCATAAGCTCACAGACTACTGCACAAGAAAGTCTATTCTTTATCCGACAAGGACAGGGACAGAGTGCTAACACAACTGGCACCTATTTTTGCAATTTTTGCAGCTTATAGTATTATCAGTCTCGTTAGTTAAGCTCTCTTGGTTGACAAAACCTTTGAGTTCTGCAAGAAAGGTTCAAACCCATGGGCTCTACAGTGTAATGCAAGCCAACCGTCATTGGCTTTATTTACAAGATTACAATGCTCTCTTCACTTATCATTCATGCAGCTGCTTGTTTTCCCGACGTACTGCTTCCTGCAGGAAAGAGGTATCTGATAAGCGACAGCTTCTCCACATACAAACCTCATTCTATGTCGTGTCTAGCAAGCAGTTGTTTTCTTCAGTGCTTGACTGCTAATTCTGCAAATCAATTTCAGCTTTCATGGAGCTGAAAAACTATTTGTTCATGTGACATCAACCTTATTGTGCAGGTGTGGCACAACAGCTATTCCTTTTTGAGCGACATCACTGTTGGAACAGCCAACTCGAGCACTGGAGTGGTACTTCCTAATCGAGCCCTCTGCGACTAACACTTTTGTTTGTGCAATGTGTTGTGTGAATCTTTCCCATGTGCTGTGGGTCCCGTTGAATTGTTGCACTATCCAACTACAGAATAAAAAGGTTGGCATCACGTGCTATTGTGCAAGTAGTTTTTTCAGCTCCATGCAAGCTCAAATCAATTTGCATAATCATCATTCAAGCACCAAAGAAGATGACTGCTTGCAAGAAACGTCATAGGACACGGTCTGTGGAATGCAGAGACGCTGTCATTTATCAGATACCTCTTTCATGCAATAAGCAGTTTGTCGGGAAATGGGCCACTGCAGGAATGATAGGTTAAGAGAGCATTTTAAAAGAAGTGAATGTTGGGTGAGTTGGTGTTTCGACATACTAAATACCATTGGAAGTAGTACAACTAGATAGGACAACAGTGTTGATCTTTTCCTTTCTGTTGTCCTGTCTAGTTGCGCTACATACGATGGTATTTATAAGAGAGCATTGTAATCTTGTTTTTTTTTTAAACAAGTGCAATGATGGATGGCTGGTGTTACAGTGTAGAGATGTGAGTGGGAACCGTTCTTTCAGAACACAAAGGTTTATCACATAACAGCGTTGAACTAACGAGGTGGATAACAGAAGCTGCAAAGATTGCAAAAGTGGGTACCATTTTTGTTAGCACTCCGCGACTGTCCTTCTCGAATAAAGCATTGACTTTCTTGAACATGGAGTAGTTCGCAAGGTGATTAGTGTGCCATATATTTTGCTAAAATAAAACAGAAGACATATCTCTCTGCATGGCACCTTGGTGAAGCTTGAGGGCACCACCACATTGTCTATTAGTGCCTCGTGTGCGATGAACCGTTTTGTTGAAAGTTAGTGCACACACTGTCCCTCCTTTATCGTCCTTGTGTAGCTTATCTGCTAAAATTTTTACCGAGCGTGTTGAGGTCACTTATGAGTACGGACAGAAATTAAAATATGTTTGGAAATTTCAACCACAAATAGGCACAAGCACAACAGCAAAACATAGTTAACAGTAGAAAACATGTAACAGCCAAAGGCAAGTGCAGTTGAACAGCTGATATTGTTTCAGTTTCAGTTTCAGTTTATTTTCAACATCAAGTTACAACGTACAGTGATGTTGTGGGAAGTAGCCTCCAAAATGGGCTTGAAAGCGTCCACTGACCATAGCCTTTGACAGACAGCAGTACAATGAAATCTAAGAATTCACATAGCAAGTAGCATATTGCAGTGCAGCAGTGCAGTAAAACAAAAAAAATAACAATGTACAAAATGAAATTATTCCCAGTTAACAATACAACGTTTTGACAAAAGTGAAAGTGTAGTAATCATACAGGAAGTGTTGAATGAAGTCAATAACCTAAAGAAATTGTACAAGCTAAACTTTACATGCAAAAATTCTGCACTTAAAACAATATGTGAGAGAAGAGAAAGAAAAAGAGCGAAAAAAAAGAGAAAAAGATATGAAGCGTGAAAACTGAAGCCGATATGATGCGCACGCTACAAAGCTTATCTAGGAGACGTGGCAACTGATGCGCACGCTACAAAGCTTATCTATTTAGGAGACGTGGTAACTGTAGCACAATCTTTGTTCCCCATACGTAGTTCTGCAACGCAGAACCTCCCACATTTCGCGAAATCTGGTGTCACGTGCATTTACGTTAAGTATAAGTAGGCGATGCTTTTAAGGGGATTGGTATTTTTTTCTGAGCTCTGATTCATAGCGTTTAATGAGGATACATTCATACAAGTTTGGAGTGATACCAAATGCAACGCACGGAAAAGTGGTTCTGAATGACTTTCGTACGAAGCATTCGCAATGGCTCAAATGGCTTTTTTTTGTATTATGTGTAATTTACTCATGTTTGAAGCAGTTGTAGTACCCCACACTAGGTAGCAGTAACTTAAAACTGACATATTTCTCGGATGTGAATAACGCACCTACACAATATACCGGCAACTCGAGCTAATTTGGTTTCCGTAGCCTCTACGGTGAGGATCCCATGACATGTGTTCCTCGAAAAGAACACCAAGACAGTTAACTGTGGGTGCTAAATTAATATGTGAATCCTGAAACTTGAGCTCAACTTCTTTATCAATTTTACGATTCTTCGGTCTAAAAAGAACGGCTTTTGTCTTAGTAGCGTTTATTACAAGGGAATTGGCAGTAGACCAGGCTGATAATTTCTTTAGTACTTCGTTAACCTTAAGAAGTGCATCGCTTGGGTTTCTTGATGTAATTAATATGGTGCTGTCATCAGCGTAAATAACAAAAGTGAACGGAATTTTCAATGTTTACGAGGTCATTAATGTATAAGCAAAACAAGAGTGGTCCGAGGATGCTTCCTTGTGGCACTCCTGAGGTTAAAGGTCTTAAGTAGGGGTGTGCGAATATTCGAAATTTTCGAATATTTTTCGAATAGTGTTTGTTATTCGATTCGATTCGCACTGAAATTTTACTATTTGAACTATTCGAACTTCCCAAAGACAAATGCAGTCAACGTCCGATTGAAAGTGACCCCTTCAGATTTTTAATATGCTTCACCTCATTACACTCGCGTATTGCGGCAAAGCTGCCTTTCAAGCTCCGTTACGGTCGAACTTAGCCAAAAGACAAAGTCCGGTTGGAAATGGTCCCTAGATTTCAATATGCTTCACCTCATCACACCCCCCGTATTGCGGCAAAGCTGCCTTTCAGGTCCGTTACGGTCGAAACTTAGCCAAGAGACAGTCAACGTCCGTTTGGAAGTGGTCCCTAGATTTTCAATATGCTTCACCTCTCACACCCCCCGCATTGCGGCAAAGCTGCCTTTCAAGCTCCGCTACGGTCGCAAATGTATTAACTCAAGAAAACGCTGGTTTCCAATATGGAGATGAAAGATGTGGTAGAGTTGGGGGCTCAATTAATGCTGTTTGGGACCTGAAATTTGGGCAGGAAGTCCGAAAAAATCGGGCGCCGAAGCTTTTTAGCATCCAAATTTTCAGATGTTCTTATATATCGACACCTACGAGGCAGATTTGGGAACTCCGGACTTGAAGGGAGCACACCCTTCTCTGCCACATCAATCGGGCTTCCACAGAAGTTGAAAGAGGAGGAGAGGCTGAGGAAATGGGCATCTTTGCCTATCACGTGTAAAGTGTTGTCGGCAACACTTTGGTTGCACCAAATCATGTACATAAATGCAATTCGGCCTCTACATTGCCTCACTCTGGATAAGAAAGACAACTATGAAATATGACCCCACCAGCGTTTCATCAACCTAGCGAAAAGAAACACTTTCATGTTGCGATCTCACAAGGAACGATCTTAGGGATTCTCTGTAACTTTTTCTGTAATTTCACTTCGAATTATTCGAAAAATGTTTAAGAAATATTCGAAAATTATTCGAAATTATTTCGATTCGATTCGCACTCATATCTTTATTATCCGAATTCGCTTCGACACCCAAAATTTGCTATTCGCACAGCTCTAGTCTTAAGTCAAAGGATGGTTATTTATGACCACTTTCTGCTGGCGGTGAAGAAGATAAGAGCGAAGTAATCCTAAAAATACACCACGGAAACCGTGGTGTACACAATGCACTTAAATTTAGGTATGTTTCAGAATCCCGGGTAAGCAAAGTCTAGTTCCTCCACAACGGTGTGCATCACAACTGTGTCGTGGTTTTGGCAATACTCAGAATTTTATTTTCATCCTGCATGCAAAAGGCACAGTTGAAGTCAGTCAAGCATACGCATGCAACAGCTTACCCTGTCTTTCAGAAATTACGAGAAATAGGAGCATTTTCCAAGCATGTTTTGATGCTTTCTGAAATTCCGAAATTGTTATATATTCCATCTGCCACAATGCATTATAAAGTGACACACGCGGTGCCTTTAACAACGTGTCACGCATCCAAGGGCGAGCTTGTGAAGCATTTGTGCGTCTTCAAAACCTTCAGTACTGACGATAAGTGTGGTCTGCGTTACGATTTGTTCGCAACCCACTTTTGTAGCTGCCAAGCCATTTGTTCAACAAGGTCTTGGATGGAGTGCTTAATGCTGCACTTACTCCCACGTACTGTACATTGTTATCGGTGTCACGATGCAACATGTCATTGCTGCAAGTTCATGGGGTCCACCGGCAGGCGTTTCTCGTGCATATTCTCTGCAAACTTCTCGGTAAATCTACTTCAACAACCTGTCGGTGGAGAAACACGCGCTTTCACTGTCACATGCTTCACAACACAGATTGTTAGCATGCATGACATTACCTAATGTTTGAACAGTTGAGTTATACGTGCTGAAAGGTGGTTTTTGCTCTCTTATATTGTTTCGAGGCGATCTAGCGTAAATGCGGCTCAGCGCAGATTTCAAAGTCGGCGATGTTTTTGCGAACGCGATGGGGCGCCAATGGTTTTGTCTTTCCATCCATGGAAGACCCCTTTCGCGCGGTGAGCGAAAGATACACTTACTTTTGTTGAGTATCAGAAGGCCACAGTGATGTCCTGGAGCTTCCACATGGAACAAGGGCCAGGCCAACAAGAAGAAAGAAAATGTATCGCCAATAATAGGTTTTCCCGCCTGATTCTGCAAACGCGAAACTATAGGGAAACTATAGTGAACCAAGTGCGACAGTAGGGAGCATACGCTAGTGGTGTTCGCAACAAACGAATGAAAAGCACTATGAAATGTTTCTGATCACTGTTTGGAATGCTTTTATTACTGCAACCACCAGATTCTATTTTTGAAGCCAATTATGTATCATTTCCGGCATGTTTCGTACATGACACATTCAAAACGACATCACGATCTCAAGTGACAATTTTTCGCTGCGGAGAAATGATTTTCCTCATGTTCTTGTTAGGCTAATCTCAAAGGCTATGCTCTTGCAATGCAAACACCAAACCGGACGAGCTGAATGTCGGACGGACTTGCAAAGAAAGTTATCGACGCACATGGCCGCAGTGTTGGTTTTTTTTTTTTTTTGATATCAGCATATCACAGTTTATGTCAACAGCGACCAACCGCAATCATTCGATCTTTGGCGATCGAATGATCGCGGGCCGTGCATGTCATGAGCAATAAAATAGACTTTTTTTCGCCATTGCACGCAACATTAAACCAATCAAACTTTACCATCAAGTATGTGCAGTGACCGAAACTGTAGTTTGCGTAAACATCTCTAAATGCTCTAGAAAAAGATGTTTTGTGGCCCCCGCTTCACGTAGACAGCACCCCTGGGCTGACCCACCCAGGGGAAATCGGCGGTCGCCCTTTTCCTATCCCCCTCTCTGATCTTTCACTTTCCTGTCTTCTTTCCCCACTGTCCCTGTCTCCTGCTCTCTTCAGTTACTTCCCAATTTTCGTAGGCGGCCTGGGTTAACCTTGTGCACTAGCCAGCCTTGGTCTATGTGCGTTCGTGTTATCGTAGCGGTGTACGGCTGGCCTCTGCATGTTTTCCATATCGTGAATCGTGTAGCGTCCCCTTGTTGGGCTCCATGGTGGGTGGCCGCCATCGCTGCTGATATAATCCTCACATCATGCATAGAGCATTCCCACTACTGAATGATCGTACCGCTTCAAAGCGCGTACGCACCAAGATCTGGAATTTCCTGAGCCGACCCAAAGAAATATTCCCCCACTGCCATGTTGTACACAGTGAGAAGTCCGAGAAATTAGCTAGAACAGTGTCCCCATTTTATAGTATCCAGATCACTGACAGACACCTTAGGTGCAGGCTATAAGGTCACTAAATGGCTAGTGGAGACCTCCTTCCTGGACTCCGTGAGAAGTCACAATTTGACAAACTAAAGAACCTCCGAACTTTTGGCGACATTTCCATTACCATAACACCACACCGATCCATGAAACTCCTGCCCGGGGAGTTGTATCAGACACAGATCTGCTTGACCTCACCGAGACTGAACTACTGGAAGGATGGAAGGAACAAAAACGTCACAAATGTAAAGCGAATAATCATCCGACGAAACAACCAGGAAATCCCCACCAATCGCTTGATTCTTACCTTTTCCACAAGCGAACTACCGCAGAGTATAGAAACTGGCTACACAAAGACACCTGCAAGACCTTACATCCCCAACCCTCGCCGATGCTTTCAGTGTCAAAGATTTGGCTATGGCTCTCAGAGCTGCCATGGTTCGACCTACGTGCACAAATGTGGTGTCCAAGGGCCATGCCTCGGACACCTGCAATGGAACACCACACTGCGTGAACTGCGACGGCGACCACGCTGCATATTCACGCTCTTGTCCAAATTGGAAAAAAGAAAAAGACATCCTAGTACTGAAGGTCCGAGGGAATATCTCATTCAAGAAGCACGCAGAAGGTGTTCGGTCTTCACGGTCCAACCTACGCTGATGCGGCACGTCAGGGGGCAGCTTCGCATTGGCCACTGCCACTGTCCCAGCTCACGCAAAGTGAGCCACCGGCAGTGGCGGCTGCCCCCATGGTGTCAGCAGTTAAGTCTGCTCCACCTACCAAGCCAGAGATCCCAGCTACTCCAGGGTCGTTGGGTCTCACGACCACGCCTCGCCAGGCAAGGTCGGAAAAACAAGCCAGCAGCTCGGCGTACGCGGGCATCCAGTGCCTCACACGAGGCAATTAAACACAACTCCGGTACCCCTGGTACCGAAAGAGCGGCGTAGCTCCTTGGAGTGCTCTAAGAAAACTAAAAAGCCGATAACAGGGCCCAATGACGGCCCTGCTACTTGAGTTCTAACTTCCCGCTTAAACAACAGCCACTTCCTCTTCGTACACACAGCACTACTGTACCTCCAATATGGAAACCACAAATTATACAATGGAACGTCAGAGGACTGCTTAGAAACCTCGACGATATCCAAGAACTTTACACAAACATTCACCAAAAGTGCTGCGTGTACAAGAAACACGCTTAAAATCCAACACACAAACTTTCTACCATTTCACGCCGCTAATGGCCTTCCGCGCTCAAGAAGAGGGACGGCGATAAAAAAGAAGGGGGGGGGGGCTCCCGCATGAAGCTGTAACTCTACGCAACGGCTACTCGTTTCGTCTTTTCGAACACGGCCGAAGCAAAAAAAAAAAAAAATCACATCAGCGCCGTGTTTGTGCCCTTTCTTTGTCCCGTCTCGTAGCGCTGTTTTCTACGTGAAGTCATGCACCAACCAGCCCAAATCCGTACCCTACTGCAGTTCCTTTCTACCCAGTTACATCATTTCCGAAAGGACCGGGATGACGCCATGGCGTCATCCGGTGGTGTAGCCGCTGTAGTTAGTCAAGGAATAGCATGCACACACTTACCTCTCCAAACGTCCCGTGAGGCAGTGGCTGTTCGAGCGGTTCTTTTGAACAAACTCGTCACCATGTGCTCTTTACATACCTCTGCACTACCACCTGTAAAACATGAATTCCAGTCCTTAATAGATGAACTACCAGAACCTTATCTGATCTTGGGGACTTCAACACACATAGCAGTCTATGGGGTGACTCGCTGCAATGCGCGAGGTCGACTAATCGAACAATTTCTTTTCTCTTCAGGCGCTTGCCTGTTGAATCAGAAAGAGCCAACATACTATAACCTCGCTATCAGCACCTACTCGTCTATAGATCTCACCATCACATCTCCATCGCTTCTACCATTACTTAAATGGAAAGTCATTAATAACCCTTACGAAGTGACCACTTTCCTATAGTTCTGAGCACACAAATAGTAAATGAATGTCCCCCACAGGTTCCACATGGCTGATGGAACAGTTTCATAAGATTGCTCGCTTAAGTTAGACAGACATGTGTCATTTAAGCATAGGTGCAGCTGTGGACTACTTTACAGCCTTTGTTGATTAATGCTGCCACCAAATGTATCCCACAAACAAGTGACTGTCTGGCACACGACAGGTCCCATGGTGAACAATGAATGCCGGATGCGCGCAAAAAACAAAACAAAGCATGGAGGTTTGCTTCGGACTCTCCGACAGCCGAGAATCTTAACAGTTTTAACAACATAAAAATTTCAAGGCAGGAGAACACGCCGACAGGCAAGAAGAGAAAGTTTGGGGAAGTTTTAACGGGCATCAATTCGTATACACAGGAGGCTAAAGTCTGAACATGGTTAGTAGGGTAGCAGCCGGCAAGCACATTCACTTCCTCTAATAAACACACAAGGCGGCACCATGGAAGACCAGGCACTCTGCCTTGGCGCACACTTCGAAGAAGTGTCCAGTTCCACGCATTACTCTGAAGTTTTCCAGCGGTACAAAACAATAGAAAAATAAAACTAGAGCGGAAATGTACTAAACACGTCATACAACCTACCCTTCAGCTTAGCTGTGCTCCAGATATCGCTTAGCAGCTGCAGTAATTCCACCCCAGGTTCTGACCGTGTGGTGTATGAGATGTTGAAAAACCTACCTTCCGAACGCAAAGAACCTTACTTTCCCTGTACAATGCTATCTGGTTTTCCGGCGAGATACCCCTGTCTTGGAAAGAGGCCATTGTCATTCCTATTCTTAAACAAGGCAAAGATCCATCCTCCGTTACGAGTTACAGGCCCATTGCACTAACAAACTGCCTGTGTAAACTTTTCGAAAAGATGATAAACTGCCGACTTACACTGCGGATTTCGCGAGGGTAGATCCAGCACCGACCACCTGTTACGTATCGAGGCACAAATCCGTGACGCATTCGTACACAAGCAGTTCTTCCTTTCTGTGTTCCCCGATATGGAAAAGGCTTACGACACCACATGGCGCTTTGGGAGACCTGTCCCACATACCTTGGTGTACGTAGTAGAATCCTAGATATAATAGAGAGCTACTTGTCGGATCGTGTGTTTCGTGTCCGAGTAGGAAATGTTCTATCAAACCATTCCTTCAAGAAACTGGAGTGCCACAGGGTGATGTACTTAGCTGTACACTCTTTATAATCAAAATGAATTCCTTGCGTCTTTGCATTCCACAAAATATGTTTACTGCACATATGTCGACGATGTACAGGTCGGTTTTAAATCGTGCAACCTTTCCATGTGTGAGCGGCAGGTCCAGCTAGGTTTGAACAAGATCTCTAAATGGGCAAATGAGAATGGTTTCTGTCGTAATCCTCAAAAAAGCACCTGTGTCCTGTTCTCTCGAAAGAGAGGCCTTCATCCTGATCCAGATATTGACCTGCATGGTCAACATCTCTCCGTGAAGACGGAGCACAAATTCTTAGGCCTTATCCTGGATAGTAAGCTGACGTTCGTATCACACGTTAAGCATTTAAAAAACAAATGCATAAAAACAATTAATGTTCTAAAAGTGTCACACACTACGTGGGGTAGTGACAAGAAGTGTCTGATGAACTTGTATAAAAGCCTCATATGCACTCGCCTAGACTACGGGGCAATAATCTATCAGTCTGCGACGCCAGCGCCCTAAGGATGCTTGACCCTGTCCACCATCTAGGCATTCGACTATCTACGGGCGCCTTTCGAACTAGCCCCATACAAAGCCTCTACGCCGAATCGAATGAGTGGTCGCTCCACCTACAGAGATCCTACCTATCATTTGTATATTTTCTGAAGGTGAACGCAAACAAGGAACGCCCCTCACACTCCACAATCAATGATTTGTCCATTTCTCTGCCCTTTTCGACAACCGTCCTTCGATGACACAGCCCTACTCGCTTCGCGTGAGGGGCCTAGCTGTAGAAACGGGTGTGCCACTTCTCGAACACTCTCTAATGGCTCCCGCTCCACATCTCCCCGCCGTGGCCAGTGGCAGCTTATAGATTGTGATGTTTCTTTCGTGGAAGTTACCAAGCACGCGCCACTTGCACATATCCGTACACACTTCCTCGAACTCCAGCACAAATACACTTGTCCAGAATTCTTTACAGACGCCTCAAAGTCCAATACTTCTGTGTCGTACGCAGCGGTTGGTCCATCCTTTTCCGAATTCCGGTATTCTGCACCCAAACTGAAGTATCTTCACAAGCGGAAGCTTACGCAATACTTGCGGCTGTTAAGCACATAAAACAGTCAAAACTACAAAAGGCAGTTATTTACACGGATTCCCTAAATGTGGTAAAAGCTTTAAAAACTCTGAAAAAACACAAAAACACTGTTCTTGTCTCGCTATGCCCTCTTTTATGCACGATCTACACACTCAATCAACATGTCGTAGTGTGCTGGGTATCCGCCCACGAAGTCCCAATACACTCATAGCTATTCCCCCACTAGACTTAAAACCCTTCCTCAAAAGAAAGCTCAGGGCCTTTTGGCAGAGCTCATGGGATATGCAGACAAGAAATAAGCTACACGTTATCATACCGCATCTGGGTAATTGGCCGCCGGTATCGAAGTCACGCTACACAGAAGTTACACTCTGCAGACTGAGGATGGGCCACACACATAGTACACATTCATACCTTTTGTCCGGAGGCGATGCACCTTTGTGTGATCACTGTGGCGATCCCCTAACTGTAATTTCAAGTAGAAAACAGCGCTACGAGATGGGACAAAGAAAGGGCACAAACACTGCGCTGACTGTCAACCAAATGTGCTTTTATTCCACCTGTTCGCATATTTATACTCCACCATGACTAAAGAAAGCATAGAAAAACCAGAAAAAACCGGTCAGCCTGCGCAAAAGGCAAGAAAAATTTTTTTAACTCGACAGAAATGTTATCTCCTTCGGAAGCAGTGAAATCGAGGGGAGGCTAACACATGCCTCGCCGCCTTTACAAATGTGATACGCTTCAGAAACGAGACGCGCACGTTCGTCATAGTACTTTGATATGAAACTCGTATCTTTAAAAGATGGCTGGCAGCCGCATTCATTGCATGAATGGACAGTTGACTGTCTTTTGCTTGTTTAGAGACCTTGTTCGCGTGCTCGCGCAAGCGGTCATTAGCACACCGGCCAGTTTGACCAACATAGTAATGCCCGCAGGAAAGAGGAATCTTGTACACAACAGAATCGCAACATTCAACAAACATTTGCCGGTGCTTCTTACTACATCTTTCCATCTTGGTTTCTCTGTTTACCTGCTGACACAGGCTACCAAGTTTATTTTTGGCAGAGAATAACAACCTTACCCCAGCCCTACTGACCAACTTTTTAAGATTATGTGCCACCTGGTGCACATACGGGATGACTGCAACTGGTTGCTGAGGGTGTGTCGGTGATTGCACAGCTGCTGAGACCCTGTTCTTAAAGCTAGAAAGGAGGCTTTCAGCGATGCTGGTCAATACAGTTTCCGGGAAACCTGCCAGCTTCAAACGTGCTAATTGACAAGAAAAACTCTCCTCAACCTGGTGGTCACAGGACCTCTCAAGCGCCGCCTTCATGCAGGCCCTGGCAATGCCGCGCTTCACAATCTTCGAGTGCGCGGACGAAAAAGGGAGAGGGCTCTTCTGCGACCTAGGCGCATAACCCCAACAAACATGGTCGTTTGAGAACAAGAGTTCCAAGTCCAAGAAGCGTAGCCTATTGTCTAAGGGATGCTCAGTGGTCAACTCAAGTGGACTTAATTCCGTGAGGAATACGTCAAAAATTCCAGCAGCAGGCTGTACGTCAAGAGGGTTAGTGCAAAAAAATACTAAAAAGTCGTCCACGTACCGCATCACCTTTACCACGCTAGTCTGTCTAAGCTTGCTGTCAAGATTACGGTCATAGCGGGCTAGTAAGATGTCGCTGAGAACGGGGCGATGCATGAGCCAATGCAGACTCCTTTCGCTGAATGAAAAGCTTATCGTCAAAACTTATAAAAGTGGATTGCATGTAAAACTTTAAGAACTCTAAAAATTTGTCGACCGTGATTCCACGTGCATTCTGAAACTTAACAACACCGTATCCGTCAATGCAATTACTAACTTCGGCACACACATCATTCTGAGGCAACGAGTAGTATAAGTCCTTGATGTCGACTGAAAAGGCACGCACACCCACTGGGCATTCATCTCGGAGATAGGCAGAAACAGTACCTGGGCTCCTTATGAGGTAGGGGTCGTCGATGTCAAGTGGGCACAAGAACCTTGCAGAAACGCACCAACTTCTCACTGCCAGGTACCGCTCTCGGAAACGATGGCCCGGAACGGGCAAAGTTCTTTGTGAGTCTTGGCGCTGAAAAAAGATGAAAGGCTGGTTCGTTTGCAGGCCTTCACGGATGATGCCAGTTTGGCAAGTCCAGCCCTTTCGCACAGCTGAACTGCCCTAGTTTTCGCTTTCGTGAGGACCACTCCTTTCGCTTCGTGGAAGTTGCTGTTAATGGCCACTTCTGCCTTTTCCTTGTACATACCACGAGGCACCACGACGAATCCTCCCTCTTTATCAGACAGGAGCAGCTTCAGGTCGGCATCCCTAAGGACAGCAACCGCTGAGCGGAGCTTAACCGTATTGCCTTTCTTAGCCCGCTGAGGCAGGCAGTCCACTCCTTCCCTGATGCACCGGTCAACTTCATCCGTCTTTGCTTTTCCAGCAGCTGTTCTGACGAGGCTGAGTAGTTCCGTCTTGTCCAAATCAGGGTGTTCACAGAACTTTGGCCCGAGTTTGAGAAGATCAGCCACGTTCTTCGGAACTGAGGCATCCCCGAGTACCTTGACATCTTTACCTTGCTCCGAATTCTGACGTTTGCTCCTAGGCAGTCGAACGACCAGGTTGCCCCAGAGGAAGTCAGCTGTCTGAGACGCCAAACGCAAGTCTCCTAAAAACCTCCTTTGGGCACTGGGTGAAGACATTTCACTGTAGTTCACAATCTGCAGGCAGTCCGTGAAGAAGCGAACCTGTCGGAATGCCTCTGATCGCAAAATGCGGCACATTCTTTTGACATGGCCTTCTGAAGGCATCAGAGCCCCGAAAAGACGGGCAACTTCAGGCGGCAGGTAGGAATGCTTGAGCGAGTAGGTGTAGAGGCGAGCTCTACAAGTTGCAGTGGCGAGCAGGTTTATGCAGACGACTGACGAATGTAAGCACGAGAAAGGCGTGAACGAAGAAAAAGAGCCCGATGTAGTAGAACTGAACTGCAGAACGTTACTATGTTGGTCAACTGGCCGGTGTGCTAATTACCGCTTGCGCGAGCACGCGAACAAGGTCTCTAAACAAGCAAGACAGTCAACTGTCCATTCATTGCTATGAATGCGGCTGCCAGCCATCTTTTAAAGATACGAGTTTCATATCAAAGTACTATGACGAACGTGCGCGTCTTGTTTCTGGAGCGTATCACATTTGTAAAGGCGGCGAGGCATGTGTTAGCCTCCCTCGATTTCACTGCTTCCGAAGGAGATAACATTTCTGTCGAGTTAAAAAATTTTTCTTGCCTTTGCGCAGGCTGACCGGTTTTTTCTGGTTTTTCTTATGCTTTCTTTAGTCATGGTGGAGTATAAATATGCGAACTGGTGGAATAAAAGCACATTTGGTTGATAGTCAGCGCCGTGTTTGTGCCCTTTCTTTGTCCCGTCTCGTAGCGCTGTTTTCTACTTGAAGTCATGCACCAACCAGCCCAAATCCGTCCCCTAACTGTACTCCACACTCTACTGCAATGCACGGAACTAGACGCTCTCAGGAAAAAGCATTTTTCATCAATACACCTGCAGTTCCCACTCCATCCCGGTATGTTCATTGGCAAAAAACCACTTTTTAAATATCAGTCTCTCTTTGAATTTCTAAAAGATGTACATTACTTCAACGTTATTTTTCCAGGCGCTCCGTAGTGCGGCCTCATGATTGAGGCTGCTGCTGCGGTTTCTATCAAAGGAAGCACCTGCCTCCCGGCCTTTGGGCTCAAAGGCCTTGAGGAGGCATTCGTGCTGTTATCCCGCCTCTCACTTGTAAATACCATCCTCACTCGTCATTTATCCCAAACCCATAGATCACACCACTTGTCACTGCCATAATTTTATACTCTATACACAGCTTTTACGCTTCTTCATAGCGCGTGATTTTAGGCATCTATACAGCCACAATACACCCTGTCATCGTAATCATTGGTCATCGCTAACACCACATAACAGACATGGCGCTCTTTGGCCACCCATGGCCCTTGCGAAAAAAAAAAACCCCACTAATCATCATCAAAAGATGTTTTGTAAACTTTAAAAAAAACTTCTTGTACAAAACGTTTTCTCAGCGTTTCCTGCAAAACTTCTAGTGGAAACGTTATTCAACATCGCACAATATGCCAAGACGTGTATGTACCTTTTCTAATGGTTTTCAAGAAGGTTTTTTGACGTTTCGTGTCTCGTGGGTAGGAGCTAGAAGTTTTCGAACAGACGTGCTTCGAAGAACAAATGCGAATAAGAAGGTGCACAGTGTCTTCAGACTGCCTTAGAAGTTGACAATTTCTTATATACAGCTGACTCCAGACGAGCATTTTGGCTTTCACACAGGAAGTTTTTTTTAATAGAAAAATGGACCGTAAGCACGGAGCGTATATGAGGGGCTTGTCCTGGGGTGCATGTTCCCTCGCTACTTGCTTTCAGAAAAACTTGCTTTCAGCCACGAAAAAGATTTTCTAAGAAAATCACGAATATGGAAAACTATGCCAAGGAATACACTTCCCAAATTGCAAAGAAAAAGAATGATTTTTACAAAAATTTGCCTTAACCGTGTGCCCTTAAGGTACAAAACATATCTTCTACCCACTTGTGAACAAACTGTCCTTCGAGAATACATTCAACAACAAACCGCAAGCCTTTAGGCCAATGCTCTTATGAATTAAAGCAATTTGCAAGAACCTCAACATACTGGACACATTACCTGGCATTGCCCACAGACATGATCCACTACCCCCGTGGCTCAATTTTCCCACAGCCTGTGATCTCACTCCAACGCAGTTCCATGAAGCACAAACTCCACCACAACGCATTATTCTGGAATTTCCTACAGTAGAAGAAAAATACTGCAGCAGCATCACGAGCTTTTACACGAATGGTTCGAAAACGACTGGCTACGTCGGAAGTGCAGTGGTACAAGGGAACTGGGAAGAAACGCTAAGACTTTCACAGTGTACATCCATCTTCACTGCCAATTGTCACGCCACTTCTATAGCCATAGAAAAAATAGTACAGGAAAACCTGCCAAATAGTATATGCAGACTCCCTAAGTGTGCTCACAGCTATTAATTCTACAAACAGCAGGGTGCTCCATGCCATGGCTTTCAAACTCTGCGCTCACAAGCCCCTGCATGGTTCCTTTGCGTCGTGCCGTTTAATGCAGAAAGAGAAGATGTGCATCAGCACACCATCAGTGTTTCTGCGCAATAATCTATCACAATAGGTCTGCTATGTATTTCCAACACTATATTTCCTTTTTGTTGTTTTTGTGGATCTTTAAGTTTGTAGAAAGAAGCGATAACTTGTATGGTTCTTAGGCAGCATGATGTGTGTCTGTGCTTCGTGTAAGTGCTTTGGCTCCAGAAAGTGAATCTCCTTTGGTACATACTGGCATTTTTTAAATTGTGGGAGCTAATTTTGGACATGAATATAATTTTTTCAGCAGCCTATGTTATTAGCATGTTGCTAGCTCATGTTATATGGTAAGCTATCCTACATGGTACTTCGACAGCCGCAAAATAATAATTAGAATGCGCTGCTGAGTGTGCTTGACTGTGCTGGTTGGTGCATTATTGGAATGCAGTGAAATAGCACGTCAAGCGTCTGCATCCTCCTCACTTCATCTTGCAAATAACAGTGACGCTTGGGATAATTAGATCACCCACCACTGTGGTTTAGCAGCATGGTGTCGTGCTGCATAGCACGACGGCACAAGTTTGATCCCAGCTGCAGCAGCTGCATGTCACTCAGGCCCAAATGCAAAAACAAATGTGTCATTGGATTCAGGTGCAGCTTCCTTCTGTAAAGTGGTCAGGGTAAGCCCTATAACTCCCATGTACTGTCGCGCTCTTTTTTAGCAACCGATAGAGATATCGGCTAGATGTTCGCATCATTTTGTTCAGTACTGTGTCTTGTCTACTGAAGCAAAAGTTTTTCATTATGCAAAAAAAGAGAGTTTGGAACCATTTTTTTTTTCTTCCCATACATGAGTCAAGACAAATTTTGTGCACTTCGTTATCATCAAACAAGAACTAGTCGTTGCGTAGCCCTAACTTTGGTTTCGTAGATTGCCACATAACCATTCAGTATGTGCAAAAAAAAATCGACGTCCTATTTTTTGTCGTATTGAAAATATTGGCACTGACATAATGATAAATTTGGCTTTCAGAAAGCTAATTTAATTTTTTAGAATCACATGCTTCGTGCACAAAGTATGGATGCACCAAACAAGAACATAATCTCACTAGCACTGTTAAATAATTAAAAATTGCAAGCAAAAAAGGAAATGCATAAATGCAATGCATGTAGTGAACGTCACGAAATAAACCATGCAAAAAACAACAAGGAGAAATGAGAAAGACAATTCTCTTTCTCATTCAACTCGGCCAATTGTCCCTGTTAGTGTATGCAGTGAAATTAACTATCCTCACCTTTATTGAAGTACCAATGCATTTGTAATATGCTTAGTTTTCCTGTTTTTAACTGAGTTTTTTTTTTTGCTAAGTTGGACTGCGTATTATTACACAGAGTTGAATGTTACCATCTGGGTACACACAGAAATATGTAACAGTTTACTACTTCAACATTCCCACTTTTATTTTTGCTGTACAGTGAACAAACAAGAATACTAGGAGTGGCATTTTTCTACACTGCCATGGCCATAGGCGTGCGCAGGGTTCCCCTTCAGGAGGAGGGGGGGGCGAAGGTTCATCGCAGTGCCCCACCCCCCCTATTAAGTCAAAGTAAGGTGCAGACTTTGCGCCCCCCCTCCCCTCTTAGGTGACTAGGGGGTGCAGCTGCCCCCGCGCACAGCTATGTATGCATACTCAAGGTGGTTGTGTTGCTCGTTTCAGATGACATTTTCAGCTCCATTCCAGCCAACGTCACTGCAATAGAGAAGAAAGGTAGCCAGCCTGCTGCAAGAAAGTGTTTGCCTAGAACAACAGACTTCAAGGACCCGCTGCTTGGAGACATCAGTGATTAATAAGATTTGTTGCATTGGATGTTAAATTTGGTGTTTTGTAGTATTTAGTGCACCTTGTTTTTCTGTCTCTGAGGCTGCTTCATGCATCACAACTAGGCTATTAACATGGCTTAACATCTTATGAAGTGAGATTGTGGAAATTGGATCAATACTAGGTTAGTGCATCTCAAAATATCTCACCGTACCTGCAGCTGTTTCAGTGTCAGTGCACAGCAAAGTGTTCTACTTTCTGTTCATTATACACAGGACAGCTGAAGCAGCTTTGTGTGTAGCCAGCATACACTTTGATACTACAAGTCCACAAGCGGCTTAAATCCAAGGCATCATATCTGAACCTTCTACTGCTTTGCTAGATTAGTGCATAGTTCCCTATTTCTCTTGAAATTGTTGTTCAAGTCTCTTCGCGGTATCTTCAACTCCAGACCTCATATGTAAATACTGGAAGTACTACATGAGGGTATCCAAAAGACATTGTTTTGCATTTACCAGACCAATCTACTGGCTTACTAAATTTAAAAGCAGAAACATAGTTTACCACTTGTTCAGAGCAGATTTCTTTGTATATACCCTGAAATGTTAAAAATAAATTGGTGAGAATCAGGAAAATGAAAGGCAGAAGTGTCAAATTTATAACTCTGTCACTATAATTTGTGAAGTGGATGCAATAGTATACTGGTAACAATGCTTAACCAGTTTCTCCTAGTTACTTGTTAGGCCACTCCGAAATGAACTGGCACTGCTTTAGAATAGCAATTTTTTACTTCTGGACATATACATGCCATAGAATGATTTCATGGCAGCTTCTAATTGATGCACGTCTGTTTTAAGCACTTTCATACAGTCTGGAGTGTTTACATAACTGCAATATCTGACTACATAGGTGCAGTTGTAAACTTAGTGCTCCAGTTAATAAGTCTTTTTAGCCTGCTTTGTTATAATTAAAGGTGCCTCAGTCAAAATTATGCTTCAAACATCTGGTATTTCATTTCATTAAATAGTTCGAATACTTCACACTTTATCTAGTTTGGTTCAGTGGTTGCTTTTGAGAGCATGCATTTGATTAGGAGAATTGGCCGGGTCTTAAATTATGTATATTTGCTCTAAAGGCCTGATGGAAGAATGTTTCAGTAGCTGACAATGTGTGCGGCTCAAACGCATGAGCATGTGACCAACTGTACCATCTGCTGAAAACTTCTTCTGTTTCGGGAACAGGTACACGGTGCCTGTGCGCTTGTTAGGTTACATTAATCTTGTGATGGACTATATTATTTAAGTGGCTCAATACTGATAGTGCAGGAATGCACCAATTATATGTTTGTCATCTGTGAGTGCACATGTGTCATAATTGAGCCAGTGCACACAAAAGCCTATGTACTCGCTGAAGTGAATGCGGCTCAAGAATGAACGCATAACGTACAGGTCATTTGCTGTGTCAGTCAGCAGACGATGTTGTGGATTGTACCATCAACTTCACGTGTTGCTCTTACCGGGTCAAGCTGTTAGGATATCTGCTTCGCACAAATAGGCAAGAAACGATATTTCTTCAAGTGTATGCTAAAGTCAATTTGAATAAAAAGCTGTGTGCACCATTTAGCAACTGTCTGTCAAAAGTGGATCATCACCACTTTTGGAATAAAAAAAATTGGGGCAGCTACGCACTAGTGGTGCATAGCTGCGTAGCTTTCCTCAGCCTACGCAATAGTGATGCGTAGGCTGAGGAAAGACTGGTGCTGGCGGCGTTTCCCTCCTCCTTTCCCTCCTTCTCAACCTCACTTCCCTTTCCCACCCCTTACTATACCATACTTACCTATATATGGCTATATGCTATGTCAGTACCGTGTTTCATTAGTTATGCATATCGATCGGCATTGACTGGTTATCGATCGCTAGGGATTGGCCCGATGAAATCCAAATTGGTCAAGTAATGCTCATTTGTGTGACTAACAGTGCAAAAAAGGATAGGGGACAAAGAAGAAACACAGACGAGCGCTCGTCTGAGTTTCTTCCTTGTCCCCCATCCTTTTTGCGCTGTTAGTCAGATAATGGATCACCAAAACTTGCCCAAAAATTTGCTCTCTTAAATGCTCATTTGGTTTTGTCGAGGTCATAATCGGTATCGGTTAGTTATCGATCAGTAGTGATCAGATATTGGTTATCGATTGGCTATCGATCGGTATAACGCATGTATCCAAGACTGTTGGCTGGAGTACGGCAGACTATTTCTTGTGTTCTGATTAATTGTTTAATTAGGCCACTTTAATTAACTAACATTTGAAACAATGAAGTTCGGCAAAAATTCCAGGGAGAAAGCTGTACATCGGTTTGCAAAACGTCATGATTAGACAGTTTCTAACTTTCTATATCCATTAAGTATTAGTTTTTTCTACTTACTGCAGATGCCTGCGAAATACAAACAAAAAACAAAAAAACACGTGACATATGGCCGCTTGCGCGCCTATGCGTGCCATGATTGTAATGCTCCCCAACGTTCCGCGTACAAACGATATACTTCCCTCGAACCGGTTCATGACAGCGATAAGCAGTTCTTTTCTGCCGAAAATAAGCTAGTAGCCTGTGCCAGCTGTAAGTCAATCGAAATATCGGAAACAAAAGAAGATGCAATAAGAAGTACAGACAGAAGTTTGTTGAGTGTTGTGACGTTCCCTTTCTTGCGGGCGTTATGTTGGTCAAACGGGGCGGTGTGCGCTAATGACCGCATGTGCCGACCACCTAAAGGGACCGAGAACTGCCCAGAACATGAGATGACATGACTCCACTGATGGAAAGATTGTCCGTCGCATTGACTCAAACCAACCCTGTTTTTTTTTCGTGAGAGGTGGATATATATTTTTATTTCTTTATTGAAAGTCGTGAAAAATGACCTGTGGCGCCTCTGGCGGCAAAAACATGAACAATCCGATATACCCGGCCATGTGACCGTTGATTGCTGTACGCGGTCGACGATTTTTTTGTTAGTATTGAAATATTGTTCGTTTCTTAATATTAAAAGGTGTTACTTCATAGTAGAGTGTGCGCCGCCGCCGCCTGTTTTTGGTCACGCCGCTCGCGCCGCCGCCGAAGTCCCAAGAGAGATCACGCCGCCGCCGCGCAATAATTGCGGCGCGCCGCCGTTAGTCTTTTCTTTTAATCCAAATGGGGAATCTGGAAATAAAATACAGCACTTCGCCGGAGGAGCTCTTCTCGATGAGTCCATGTAATGGACTGTCCATTTCAGCGGCCGCTGAATAGCGGGAGCTCGGCGGGAAGCGCGCCCCCTGTTTCCGGTTCTTGTTCTGCAGCGCCATCATGACATCACGAAGCTTTGAAACACATTCGGCACAAATGACAGGGACGGAATGCGCTTCAATGCAACGAACGCAGCCCTCAGAGATCCGATTTTCGGTGCACATGTCTTTCGATCGTGTTAGCCATCGATT
Source organism: Rhipicephalus sanguineus (assembly GCF_013339695.2). Lineage (NCBI taxonomy): Eukaryota > Metazoa > Arthropoda > Arachnida > Ixodida > Ixodidae > Rhipicephalus > Rhipicephalus sanguineus. Next base: position 329,465,202 of record NC_051176.1, on the reverse strand, counting down.
TAGGTTTAATGCAGCCGCCCGTCTAACGCAGCTGTAAAGTCGGTATTCATTCCCAGCATCGTTCTCAAACATCTGGGACACATTTATGTGCAAATTCAGACTTGAAAAGTTCCTGTTTCTGTGCATTTCGTCCACTCTCTTACGCTAGGAATGTGCTGGCGGGTTCGGTGCGGCGACGTGGTCAAGAGCGAGGTGACATCACGGCTCGCCGCTTTCACTGAATGCGCTCTGCCGAAATGGACTGTGGACATCTCCTTTGAATGAACGCATCGAGCATAGCTCCCCAGAAGTAGTATATTTTTCTTCTCCAGAAATATAACGAGTATTGCCTGACCTTAACGCTGCCGCGTCCTCCAGCCTAAATGGCGACGACCCAACTCGCTGGATAGCATATTCTTGGAGTCTTGGACCTAGTACACTGTGCACATATAAATAAAATAGGTAAGTACTATATATATCTCGGCGCGTTCGTACACTTTCTTTCTTTCAATCTTACTAGAGTTCGATAAATAAATACAGAAGTAAAGAGAATGGCAAACTTAGAATATAGCTGAGCTAGTTGGTACGTAGTCATGTTAAGAAGGCATGACGTGGAAACACGGACATAAGAGAAAAGTCGAGAGAGTGAACAGCTATCTCTCACGTAGATCACTACTCGCACTTGATTGACAGGTATGGCCTCTTACGTGGGAATGCGCAGATAAATATTTGTGTCTACCTTCGCTTTCGCTGCTGTGTGATTTTTCAGTTAGCAGCGTTTCTGGTGTCCTGACTACTCTCCTGTGTCCGTGTTTTCACGCCCTGTTTTAAATGCGAATGTATTTCTTTGTCGGGCTATGTAAGGCATCCGGCGTTGTCCGCGCGCCTCGCCGCTCTCACTCCCTCTCCCATAGCAACAGCTGCGGGCGCGCGCGCTTATCCTCGCCCCTAGTAGCGGAGAGTGGAGAGGAGGAGCGCGCTCTGGCGTGTGAGGGCGCTCGCGTTGTGGGAGCTCGGCGGAGCTCCCGCGTGTGTGGAGAGTGTAGGAGAGGGTAGGTGCAGTGCTTCGCCGCTCCTTCTCTCGCCGTTCGCTCTCTCCTCCCTGCGCCACCGCCTCAATGCAGTGCGTTTGAGACGCGTTTGTAGCGTTTGTGCTGCCTTGGCACCAGGGCTGGGCCGAGATACTCAGAAAAGTATTCCGGAATACAGATATCGAAATACATGAATTGGAAGCCTAAAATACAGATACTGAGATACATTTGCCTTTAACGTAACGGGATATTTCGGAGATACTTTTGCAATAAGATGAAAAAAGTATTCCGGAATACAGTTACAGCGATACAGATACTGGAATACTTTTTTTATTTCAAGGATGCTCATACTACGCAAAGGCACCTATTAGTGCAGCATAATGTTGTAATTAAAGTTACAGCGCATCGAAACGTTCAGTTCATTTAGTTATTTATTACAGTACCCTCAGCGCCATTAAGACATTGCAGGGGAGGGGGGGACAAAGTACATAATTAGTAATAATGACATAATTACAAGTATCAATTTCAATAAAAATACACTATTTCACAGCAACAGCAACAAGGATTGGACACCGAAATCGACATACTTGGCGAACAAACTAAGCTATGCTAGAAATAGCACACTTTAAGCAAATCACTCGGATCACTAATGAACACCAGTGAATTGAGGAAAAGCACACATTTATTTTGAAGATCTGCTTTGCTGAGAAGGTTGCTGTGTAGGCTTCTCAAATGGGCTGTCTTCTAACAGCATCGGTTCAGCCTCAGCACAATACTCACGAAAGAAAGCCTGTCTACCGCTGAAGGCGAGCACAAATTCGTGTTATAGTGAATAAATACCGCCTTCATAGCCGGATTGCCCTGCAGCGTGGCGATATCTCTTCTCGGGTCATCTAGATACCGAAACACTTTCGCCCTCACTTGGGTTGTTCCGACTGTTCAGAATCCGAAGTCGGTCCCCATCTTCGGAATCCTCAGCCGTCTGACCCTGTCGGCTTCAATGAAGCTTTCACCACCACCGACGCTACCAGCACCCATTTCAGAAAGCCGCAACAGGCGAAGTCGGCTCCGGCGGGGGGGGGGGGGGGGGGGGGGGGGGGGGGGGGGAGCCTGCTACCACAAAAGACCGTTTCACGCATGTAATCAATTAGGAATGCACCCTGACATTGGAGAGGTGGCTGAAACCGCGTCAAAGATAGCCATCTTCTAGTCACTTCCGCCGCGACTACAGGAACTGCTTTTAGAAGCGATTCTGCCGTCTGCGGCGTCGCGCGCTTTACCGCATGGACCATTCTGTGCTTGAGGGGAAACCATCGCCGCCCTATCTGTCGGCGACCGGCGGCGCGCCTTTGCTTGTCTTCGCACAAAAAAGGGGAAAAAACGTCATTCCCCCATTGGAAACACGCCTCAACTTTCCGACACCAAAAAACAATGTAACGGGATACCCGTGTCCTGCATAGTATCGCGATACAGGCGATATATCGTAAATGTATTTCACTACTGAGATACAAATACATTTTTCAAATGTATCTCGATACAGAAATACAGATGCCCAAAGTATCTCTGAAATACTATCGCGATACTCTTGTATCACGATACTGCCCAGCCCTGCTTGGCACAGCCTGAAAACAGCGCGTTCTAAACGCGTTTGTGCTGCATTGAAGGCGGTGGCAACATCCCTGAGGTGATCACGAACGCACGTAGGAAGCGTTCGTTGAAAGAGGCGCCCAAAAGGGAGACACTTGAGCGCGTCGATGTGTCCAGCTTTACGCCATTAAAATTACTACGCCGTGTACTCTCGGCGCAAGAAATGCATTCGCATTTCCTCACGATTCCCTTCGGGGAGGGGGGGGGAGCATTTTTTTTATAAAGGGCCCCTAAACAGCCTCTGAAAATACAAGAAACAAAAACAACGAGCGCGTTATTCTCTCTTGGCGTTTTTTGTCTTTTGGTGCACTTCGTGATGCCAGAACGGTGATTCACGTGACATCATCAGGGTACATACTCTTGACCGGTCCATATACGAGAAATAACAGTTGTGAATTGTCTCCCACACTGCTTTGCTGTGCAGCCGCCCACACGCTCTTGCTTCTGTCGCACGACTATCGTGCGCGATTAACTGATTTCGCTCCATTTTGTGCGTTTGCAACCGCGCATGCAGAGATAGCACACTGTACCCGACAAGCGCGAAATCCTGATAGGTTCGATGCTTAGTGCTGACATTGTACGCGTGCTTCATGAAGAATTAAGTGGCGAAGAGATCTCCCCTCTAAGAAGGGTATTGAAGGCGAGAACGAAACCAATGGAAGAGGCACCGGTATATAGGATTCTTGCAACGGACGCACTCTTTACGGCGGAGACGATGCAGCTTTCCAGGAGAAAGGCGAGCCCGCTTCGACGGTTTTTTGTATATTTTTATTGCGTTAGCAATTGTATGGCCACTCAGGACAGGCTTTCATCGTCGCCGTCATGTTCCGTATAAACTCTAGATCGATAACATCGCTCCGCGCATTGTATGTTCGACCCGCGAGTAAAAGCTCGCGAGCGTTGGCAAGGAACATGGCTAAAGCAGAGATGAAACAAGCTGGCCATCTCCGTCACACGGAATAATATCAACCCGCGTGCGAGGCCTGCCGTCGATTGCTCCTCAAGCAGAAGGAAACGCCCCGCCCGTCATTTGCTGGGCGAAGGAGTAGGAAGAGATGTCTGGGGAGAGGGACTGCGTAACTCGAGCAGCAATTGTGAACTTTGACTATAAGGGCGCGGTCGAGAGCTCTGGCACGCGCGCTATTTCGGCAGACATCCCCCAGCGAACGGCTCGTATACCTTCTACGCCCTGTGAGCGCTGCGATCCACTGCTTCGCGCTCGGACCACTGATACGACAAACTGACCGAAAACCGCTTCTCTCCCGGGAGCGGCCGTATTGCCATACACCAGCATTTTGTAGAGGTAATGAGATCGGATCAAAAAGAGTTAGCTGCTAGCCCTCGTTCATGTAACATTACGGCGTGTACTTATCGCATTCACTGCTTCGCCCTCCCCCCGACTGCCCTCCCCCCCCCCGCGCCGCGCCGCCGCCGGTCCGATGAACCCCGCGCCGTTCACGCGCCGCCGCCGGTGATTTTGGGTCCGGCGCACATGTCTACACAGAAATGTACATATGGGCCTGCGTTAGTAGTATGCGTTAAAGTGGCTCTGCCTTCGCATGACGTAATGATCCGAACTCTGAATGATCCCACGCTCGTTGGCGCGTCTTGAGCAACTTTTCAGCGTGCTCATTAAAACACTGTAGTGCTTATGCAACCGTGCACGCAGTTGGCAGGTCGCTAAGATTTTGAAGCAACATAGTTTTGCTACTATAGCACTCTGAAACGCGGTTCCGAAAACACAGCGCGGTTTATTAATGTATCTCCGCCATTGTTCCAACTACCTCTTCTTTCTCCACAGCAGACTACCCACTACTAGTTTATGTCCCAAGTGTGTCGTGCCAGAAGAAGAAGAAAAGTATGCCACAGATAGGCCCCCCCTTCAGACAAGTGGCCGTGGGCACTTGAAGAAAAAAATATGATCAGACGGAGCTTGTCAGAATGGGTGCCGGCTTGATCCTTTCAATGCTGACTGTGTCTTCATGCCCATTACGCAGGATTGTAAAATGATGTTCAGAACGCTTGATGACTGGGAAAGGACCGTCATAGCGAGGCTGAAGAGCACGGCGAGACGCATCGACACGAACAAAAACGTGTGAAGATGTCTGTAGGCTTTCCGGCAGAAAAACGTCGTTCTTAGTGTGAGCTGAAGTTGGTGATTGGCGCAAGTTTTGCATGAAGATCCGCAGACGCTGGACGAAAGAAGATGGATCCGAAACACTCTGCGTAGTAACGGGGCTGACGAGGTCACCAGGCAAACGGAGTGTGCAGCCATAAACCATCTCGGCTACAGAGCAGGCAAGTTCTGGCCGAAGTGTTGAACGCAGGCCAAGAAGCACGATGGGGAGGTGTGATACCCAATCTTCGGCGTGAGGCTGCGAGGCGAGTGCTGCTTTTAGATGACGGTGGAGTCTCTCTACCAAGCCATTTGATGCTGGATGATACGCAGTTGTGCGAATACGCGCACAAACAAGTAGAGATGTGACAGAGGTGAAAAGCGCTGACTCAAACTGTCTGCCTCGATCAGTAGTCACCGTTGATGGTACACCAAAACGGCTAATCCAGGTAGCAAGAAAGGTACGAGCAACTGTTTCCGCCGTGATGTCAGGCATTGGAGCTGCTTCAGGCCACCTAGTGTACCTGTCAATACACCTAAGCAAATACGTATTTCCCCGACATGGAGGTAAAGGCCCGACAATGTCCAAATGAATGGTGTCGAAACGTGCATCAGGGAGAGGGAATTTTCCCCATGGAGGCTTGGTGTGCCGTTGTACCTTGATACGCTGACACTTTATGCAAGTGCGAACCCAGTCACGAATGTTAGCGCGTATGCGCGGCCAGACGTAGCGTTCAGTGACCAGGTGTTGCGTAGCTCTTACGCCTGGATGGCAGATGGAGTGGAGGGTGTCAAAAACAGCACGGCGCAGCTGTGAAGGAACATAGATACGCGTGCAGTTGTGTGAAACATCGCACCAGAGCGTAACGTCGTCGTCGGGAAAGTTGACTTGTTCCAGTCGGAGGGAAGTAGAGGATCGGAGTCGTGGAAGCTCATCGTCTAATGCGTGTGCCTCCGCGAGCGAAGACAATGAAAGGTCGGTGGTGCCTGTCGTGGCATTGATGGTAATACGACTGAGAGCGTCCGCTGCACTGTTAAAGGGCCCCTCACCAGGCCACATAGCAAATTTTAGTTATACGCTGGAAGTTGTTGTGTGCCGAATGAAGAGCAGTATGCCGCAAGAATTTTTCAAATCGGTTCATTACGAGCTGAGAAAAATAATAATTTGTTGCGGCGCGAAGCCATGATGCGAGAAGGCGAGTTTCAAACCCTTGCCACTCGCCCCGTGTAGCCTTAGCAAGCCAAATCCCTTCCCTGCCATCTTCACTTGACGCATACGCATGAACACGTCATGTGCATGCATGGTCACGTGCGCATGACGTGCCCGAGCCAGCCGCGACATTTGTTTTCGTGGCCACTACAGGGAGCGACCGCCGCGCGCCATCCGATAGCGCCTGAAACGCGCTTCTGGGCACTTTTTCTCCCTGAAGACGGCCGCTGGCCTAGGTACTGAGGAGGAAAACGCCCCTAGCTCCACTTGTCCCTAAACGCGCTTCGAGCCGGTGTCAACCATGGTGTCAACTCACGTCAAGGACTCAAGGTAAGTTCTTGCATTCCTTGTTCTGCGATGTTTTCTACGCGCGACGATGAAATTTCTCCACACAGTACGCGTCTCTACTTAGAACTATTTTCAGCGTGACAGTTTTTGTATTTTCTTGTAGGCTGGGAACACCGTTCAATTTGTGCGACAGAAACTTATGCAGCTTCCGTCTCACGCTGTTGTATGGAAACGGTTGAATACCGCTTGTAGTTACTTTCTTGCCCTAGAGTTGAACTAGTAAAAGGTTTGTGACACACACTTATGAGAACGAATGCAATAAACTAGGTCTTCGCTTGTACATTAGTGTGCAAAAAAGCTTTTATTTGCGCAGGTGCCCATGCTGCGAGTGCAGTCGCAACACTTTGGCGTTGGATCCGAGCCCATGGAGAAAGTTGGAGCTGTATGTAAGTACACTTTGTGCGTGCATATTCTTCGTTTGACCATTGCGAAATATGTCAGAAGTGGTGTACTAATCAGTGCACAAAAATTGATCTGCCAACGTTAAACAAAAAGCATTTAATAAAACTAATGAGCCGTAGTGTCCCCACTTCACTGCTCATGGGCTTTTTAGATGCGAAGTATCTTAAGGCGGAGCTCAATCCGGTGGTGGTGGTGGTGGTGGTGGTGGTGGTGTGCGTTCTGACCACCCTTACTGCGCATGCGCATACCATCTCCACACACCTCCTCTCCCCTCCCCTCTCCACACCTCCTCTCCCCTTTCCCTCTCCCCTTCTCCTCTCCACTTTCCCCCTCTCCCCTCCCCCTTTCCACTCTTCCTCTGAAACGCGGGCTAGACATGCCGAAATTCTCTCCTGCTCAACGCCGCGATGAGCTCGAGCGCATGCGCGTCCCCTCCCCTTCTCTCTCCTCTCCTACGCTGCCCCCCTCTCGCCCGCCTGTAGGCCGCGTTCCCCGCTCGCCCTATGAGAATTAACGGCCAGGCTAGATGGAAGATACGACGCGCGTAGCGTCCCTCTTCGCGTTCCACGACGCGAGGTCGGTAGCATGCCCAACGAACGCCAACGGAACGCGATCGTGCAAGTGCTCCGGCTTCGCATCGCCTCATGGTCCCCTTTAGCGGGAGATGGTGTAATTTTTTCATTAGCTTAATGGGCACAGGCCACTGCTCTGCCAAGAAGCCAGACATGAAGTTCAAGGGGACACAGCTTTTGCATCGGTCTGGCTTTAATGAGGGCAACTTGCGCTGTGATTCAAAATTCTATTTTCAAGCCGTTGTTCAAAGCTTTACAGGAGGCTAACACATACAATAGGGCTCTCGTGGTTCAAAAACCGTGGGCAGGACTACCGCTCGAGGTAAAAGAAATCTAGGCCGAAGGTTTACAGGCTAGTATGATTGAAAATTGGGCGAGTTGGTAACAATTAATAGCTGGTAGAGGCAAAACAGTGCGAAATAACAGAGACCAAGGACGAGTAGACACGACACGAGTGCTGACTTTCAACTGAAAAGTTTATTGAAGAAACATAATGATGTACTCTTACTGCGCATGCTCTTACAAGGCAAGAAACTCATGACGACGTCATGGCATTGAAGTGGTGTTCGCAACCAAGAATAAAGTTGGTGATATCTGCACAGCAGTGCGGAAAAAGGCCCAGTGGTGAAGGATTCATATTCCATTAAGCACACGAATGTTTTTGTGCCATTGGCATTGTGTACGTGTGGAAGTGTTTACATTGGGCAATCGGGGCGACGCGTAAACTCGCAACTGAGGGAGCATCAAAATTCCCCGAGAAGTAATGTTCACTCGACGCACTTGGCAATGCACTGCCAAGATTGCGGGTACACCGCAGAATTTTCTAGAATGAGGATTCTTTTCTGCCACCACGACCAGTTGACACGCGAAATCTTCGAGGCTCGCAAAATACAGAAGGCAGGGCATAACTGTGTCATTCAGTCTTCAATAGCCCTCCAGGAAAAGGAAATTTCCTTTTTAGATTCTTGTAATCGTTAACAGTGCTAAGATTACTAGCAAGAGCGAGCCAAAGAGCCCGGATGAAAGCATGCCAGTTTCATTACCATCTGCTATTGCCATGTATTAGCATGGCTCTTATGACAAACACCGACATCCCCGAATATTTTCTGGCTGTTTTAGGTCAGCAGTTAATGTACAAGCTTCCTAAATTCCTCCATTCCATGCTATGTTCTATCATGAATTAGAGGCTCAAGACATCAAGTACATCAACAGTTTCTTCGGTTGTTTGTTATTGAAAGCATGTTGTAGGGATGGGTACATTTCTGTATGAGATAGATTTTGCACATACCGCAGATCCATATGTGCTCAAATACTGCAGAAAGTTTCAGTATTATCGTCACCATCTTTCAAAGTAGGATTTGGCATTGTTAGTTGCCTAGTTTCTGAAGGAAGAAAAAAACTGGAAAGGGTGAGTTCCTGGACTCCAATCTCGAAGGTGATGCTTTACCTCCATGCAAATTCATCGACGTTCGAAAAAAAAAAAGACAAATTCGCTTAAGATCTGCATATTTTTGTTGGAATCCTTCGGTATTACTTTTCATGTTAACTAGTTTATTTGTATAGGGAAACACTGCTCAATTACCTTGTCTGGAATCGGTGCACTGAGTTTGTGTGCTATGCTTAATTTGGCAGTTGCAGGGTGGTAAGGCATAGCCTTTCAGATAGCAGACTTGTCTACCATCTTTCTGGTGCTCCTGCCACGGGCTGAAGCCAATTAAATCCTTGTGAAATGTTTGCCGAAGGTTCAACGGTGTGCACACTAGCATGTCCCAACCGATCAGGACAGAAGATAGTCAACAAGTTTGGAGAAAATGTGCAAATTCTGCACGGTGCATTCACATTCCAGTGGACATTTGCTGGCTGGCGCATCCTCTTGCCAAAGTCCAACTAAACACCAAGCGATGTCTGCCAAGGTGTCGAGCTTTCAAAGTGCAAAGAGAGAGTAAGCTTGCTCTAACAAACGTAGCAGTGGTTATGATAATGATAATGTGCATTTGTAAGTACATACTCTCATAGTGCGCTCAGTACAAAACAAGTAACCAACTAAAGCATGCAGAGTTTTAAATAGCATAGGTGTATTATGTCCGGTACCGCCTCACACAAGAAACGCCTGCTGGTGTGCCATACCCTTCTACCTATGAACTTGCAGCAGTTGGGGACTGTAAGGAGTCGGGTTCGGCGGGTCTCGTTACGGTAGCTGGCTCCCGCCGTCCGTTCCCATAGCCGAAGGTTCCCAGTGAGGAGGCGCGTTCTTTCAAGAAGGAACGTAGATTTATTTACATGGTTAAGAGATTGAAGTGAAAAGAGAGAGCAGAGCAGAGAAATAACGTCAAATGTCTTCGGCTTTTATAGCCCCGAAACCGTCACTGCAGAAGCACAGGCAAACCGGTGTCAGCGTCTCCCGCCAATCCGGTGACCTGTCGTCCTGGCGTCCGGCCTCCCGAAAGGAGGCAAAGAGTCACACAATACACTCGCCACGCCCCGAAGACTCGTAGGTGAGAAGGTCGGCGAGGAGTTTCAGTCCAAACGGGAAAGGGCCGATGACCTCCGCTTCCACTGCCAGTAATACTTGGAAGAAGCGTTGAATGATGGCTGCCACGGGTGAAGGCCCCACCTGGGTTGATGGGAGCGTCTTCAACGGCGCAGTCCCACGCTGACCAAAACGCACGATAAAGCGGGTGTGTCGAATTCCGGAAAACACGCAGACCGCTCCCTCCGGCACGGGTTAATTTTCCCTGCTGCGGTAGGGTAGAAGGCAGATGTGGCTGGGTGAGAAACTCTCCCGCGGTGCTATCTCACGCAGAGAACAACAAGCCAAAAAGGGGTCTCCGAATTCCGACGTCCTTTTTCTGGGAAATCCGTCCACGGCGACCTGCTCGCTCGCTCGGCATAAGCTCCTCCATGAAGAATCAGCGTTCCTGCCTCCGTCTGAGCGCCGATACGGGGGGAAGACAGCATTCTGGCAGACAGCTGCACGCTCAATGGCGTCTGCCTCGATGAATTTTAAGGCCAAACGTAACAGGACCTATTAATTGCACTTGCAGAAGTTGGGGACCTATTAATTGTACCGTGGCACTGATAACGATGTAGACTTTCTAGAACAAATGGCTCGGCAGCTACAAAAGTGGGCTTGCTACGAAACATATAATGCAGGTGGCACTTTCATCGGTACTAAAGGTTTTGAAAACGCGCAAATACTTCACAAGCTTGCCCTCGGATGCGTGAACATTTCTAAAGACACCGTGTGTTTCACTTATAAGGATTTGTGCAGGTGGTATAAATAACCATTGCGGCATCGCAGAAAGTGTCAAAAACATGCTTGGAAAATGTTCCGATTTGTCGTAATTTCTGAAACATAGGGTAAGCTGCTGCATGCATATGTTTGACTGACTTCATTGTGCGTTTTGCATGCAGGACGAAATTAGCATTCTGGTAATTCCATAACCAGGTCACAATTGTGAGACATACTGTTGTGGAGGAACTCGTTGATTTTGCCTACCCGGGATTCCATAAAACACCTAAATTTAATTGCACTGTGTGGGACAATATCAACTGTTCAGTTGCACCTGCTTTTGGCTGTTACAAGTTTAGTGCTGTTTACCAATGTTTCGCTGCTGCGCTTATGTGTATTTTGTGGTTGAAATTGCTTTATATTAAAGGAGTACTGACACGATTTTTAGACATCGCAAAAGGGACATTTTTGGTTTCCTTGGTATGCAGTGTCAACGATGTCCACACACCGGAGTCGGAGAACACGTATCAAATATTTTAATTTGACTTTGCAGTTTTCGTCGCTGAGCATCTGCAAGCCAACCACAGTGCAATGGGCATTATCCTGACGAGTCAAGACAGTTCCCCCTAGTTTGCAAGTTATGCATCCTGCATGCAGCCTATATCGTAGAAATCACTGTCAGGGCCACTGGACGACAATTAACTTATTGTTGTTTATGTGCACCACGGGCAGATGATGGATTTGCCGCTAGTACGTCGCGAGTTTCTGTATCCCCGTGACATCACACTGCTATGAAACGTCACCGAGCAGCCGCCCCCTCGATATCGAAACCAAAAGTGTCTTTTTAAGGTAACGATAAATAAAATATATACGATGCATTCCCAGGCACCACAATACTCGTTTTATGTTTCTCGACGCCAGTATTTTTATTTAGAGCATCAATCCGAAAATTTTTAAAATTCATGTCAGTACTCCTTTAACTTATCTTTTTTCCTGTCTGTACTCATAAGTAACCTCAACTTGGTAAGAATCTTTAGCACATAAGCGACACAAGGACGAAAAGGGAGGGACAACGTCTGCACTAACTTTCAACGAAATGGTTTATTGCGCACAAGGCACTAATAGACACAGTGGTGGCGCCCTAGCGCTTCACCAAGATGCCATGCAGAGAGATATGTCTTTTTCTGTTTTATTTTGACAAAATATATGGCACATTATAATCACTTTGCAAACTACTACACATTCAATACAGTCAATTCTTTATTCAAGAAGGATAGTTGCGGAGTGCTAACACAATTGGTACCACTTTTACATTTTTTGCAGCTTCTATTATCAATCTCGTTAGTTCAACTCTTTTAGCTGATAAAACCTTTGTGTCCTGAAAGAAAGGTTCATACTCTCATGCCCTACACTGTGACGCCAGCCATCCATCGTTGCATTTGTTCACAAGATTACAGTGCTCTCTTAACCTATCATTCATGCAGTGGCCCATTTCCTGACATACCACTTACCACATGAAAGAGGTATCTGATAAACGACAGCTTCTCAGCATGTCCTATGTCGTTTTGTGCAAGCAATTGTCTTCTTTGGTGCTTGACTACTAATTCTGCAAATCGATTTCAGCTTGCATGGAGCTCAAAAACTACTTTTACATTAGCACGTGATGCCATCCTTTCCATAACTGTAGTTGGATAGCGTAACAACTCAACAGGACACACAGCACATGGGAAAGGTTCACACACAACGCGTCGCACAAACAGAAGTGTATAGTCGTAAAAGGCTTAAAGGGCCCATGACAGCCGATTTTTCGTTTGTGACATTTGTGTTGCAATAAGTAGGTCTATGTCTTGTAATCACGGAATGACACCGCAAATGCTCCTGCGTGATGTCTAATTAATCTTAGCAGCCTTAATTATGGTCATTTTTAGCGTAGGTTCAAAACGCGCGCCGAAAGAGGATAAGAAACTAGCGCCGCGTGATGACGTACGCTCAGTATTGGGTGACGTCAGCCACGCGCTTGTTGAACTGCCAGTTGGATAAGTTCGTCTGCTCGTCGAGCACGTGGTAGACGATGTCATCGCTGTCAGACGCAGATTCGTGGCCCTAATCATCGTCTAACGAGCCCGACGACGGTTCGCAAGTGGCAGACGCTGAGGTTGCGAATGTTTTGAACGGAGGAGCCTGGCAATGCAGCGGCTGAAACCGAACGCGTCTCCTCGCCGCAAGGATCGCGGCTGCACTTTTTTCTAGCGCTCCGATGCGTTCGCCTATAGTGGACTCACTATGCGTTGCTCTTTTTGTCGCCACCCGGCAGTTATTTTTATTTTACAAGCGTCTATAGTGCTGACAGCACTGCTTGGCGCCGCCGTTGAAGAACGGTGAGAAGCCGTGAGCTGGTGTATCACTGGCGTCTGAAATATGGTAGCTGCGCCTTAGTCGAAGCAGCTGTAGTGAAATATAAAGAAAAACATAAGAGTATGATAATAATTATAACGATTCCAGTTCACTACAGATGCCGCTTAGACGCCGCAGTTGTACGTCCTCACCCGAAAGCGCTGAACGGCGCACACCTTGAAACAGCGAAAGCTAGGCATCGAACCGGAAGACGTCATTTTGCTATCCACCTATAACATGTGTAAGTTGTTTCAACCTCCTGAAACAGCCGAGTACGATATTCATTGGAAGTTAGTCTAAGCGAACGGCATACACGTTCTCTGTTAAACGCGTTACACAGTTTTATTTGGGCATCCGCAGCAGCTCTGCGGACGCAGCCTGCCAGCCATTCCCAATGACAGGCTGCGTCCACATATATGTAGTGGGCGCTCAACTGAAACTGTCTATTAATGCACGGCACCGCTACAACAATGCGCAACGTGGAGAAATGCACACAACGCGCGCAAGCGCCTACAGCAGAAGGGGCGGTGCGACTAGAAAAAGTTGCACTGGCGCCATCTGGATTTTTCTTCGCCAAGAGGAACGCCTGAACCCTCCCGTTCGCGCCACAAGGCAGTTGGTTCTAGTTCACTATAACCACATTGCACCGCGCGTATTTCTGTCTGTGACGTCGACAATACTTGCTTTACCTCTGCAACGTCACAAGGGGCCTACGTCTACATCATACTAGTGGTTATGTTGATAGGAGTTCAAAGTTCAGATGAGCACTCGGGCTTACTTGAAAACCAAATTAAAACATCTTAAAGGCAACGCTCGTCACTCACAATCGGTCAGAAGTGCCTCCGCATGCAGGACTATGAAACAACGCAAGCATCTCGCGTTTCCAAATTCGGTGTCAGGGGTCCTTTAAATTAGGAAGTACCGCTCCATTGCTCTAGTTGGCTGTTCCAACAGTGATGTCGCTCAAAAAAGAATAGCTGATGTGCCATACTTGCACAAAATTTAGCATTACATAATAAGGTTGGTGTCACATACAGATGTGCATATAGTTTTCCAGCTCTATGAAAGCTGAAATCAATTTGCAGAATTTGCAGTCAAGCACGGAAGAAAACTGCTTGTAAGAAAACGATATAGGATGTGGTTTGCGGAATGTAGACAAGCTGTTGCTTATCAGATACCTCTTTTCTGCAGTAAGCAGTATGCTGGGCAAACAAGCAGCTGCATGAATGATAGGTTAAGATAGCATTGTAATGTGTGAACCTTTCTTGCAGAACACAAAGGTTTTGTCAACTAACAGAGCTGAACTAACGAGATTTAGAATACTATTAGCTGCAGGAATTGCAAAAATTGGGTACCAATCGTGTTAGCACTCTGTCCCTGTCCTTGTCGGATAAAGAATCTGCTTTCTTGATTGTGCAATAGTTCGTTAGTTGATTAGTGTTACGTACGTCTTGTAAAAATGAAGTGGAAAAAGACAAATAAATCTATGTGCATGGCTTCTTGGTGCAGTGTGAGGGCACCAACACTGTATAAATGTTTGCCTCGTGTGCAATAAACGATTTTGTTTAAAGTTAGTGCATGTGTTGTGTCTCTCCATTTTTCTCCTCGTGTTGCTTATGTGCAAAAAATTCTTAGTATGTTGCCAACTAGGCTGAATTTTTCCCTAAACCTCTGTCACCCTGTGCTGCATCGTCTGTTGTCTTTTGACCAAACTATAGCCTCTTGTTTGTTTTTTTTTGGTATGCAGGTGTATGTGCATGCTTGACTGAAACATTTTTTTCATTTAATATGCCTTTTGTGTGCAAGATGAAATTAGAATTCCAGATATTCCCAAAACCACAATATGATTGTCACACACAGTGCTGTGGAGGAGCTCGTTCATTTTGCCTACCCTAGATTCTTTAGCATATCTAGATTTACTTCATTAAGTGAGACAAAATCAGCTGTTCAACCGCCCCTGCTTTTGGCATTTACAGGTGTTCGACAATTCGACAAAGTATTGCTGCTGTGCTTGTGCGTTTGCCAAGTCAGCCTTCCGATTTTTGTTGTGATATATGCCTGCTCGATGGAGACACCTTGTACTTATTGTGCCTTTTGCATGCAGGTTCTTGGACCAAGTCACCAATTCCATTGCTCTTCCTATGCCAAGTGGCCAGCATATTGGTTGGAATTGCTACAATAAAGGTTATGATCGACAACATTTGTTGAAATTTTGCATTTACTTTTGGAAGCGCAGTATAACACATTCCATGCAGCATTACTTATGAAAATGAGTCGACTTAAAATGCTTATGTTGTCTGGAGCGCAATGAATTGCGCTCCAGACAACATAAGCATGTTTATTCTGACTGCCATGTCAGAATAAACAGCATTAACTAATTCTTTGGACAAAAGAACACCGATTTTGCTGATATGAAAAATTCTTGTACACAGGGTGTTGCTGGAGCTGTTTCGACAAGCGTACTTGTCTTCGTGGCTGCAACTTGGAGACAAGTCGGCTTGTCGAAATGTTGGCTCCAGTGGCAGCCTAGTCAAAGCGTTGTACCATGGCAGCATTTCACAATCAAAAGTTTTAGCTGTTCACTGTTAGCCTGTTACACCTCGGTGGCGCAAGCTGAGGCATTTATGTTTTCCTTTATGCCTCCATATAACTTCTATCAAGAGTGATAACTAAAGGGATGTCTGCATAATATGGCATCGGATTAATTTCTGGAGCTTCTCTAGCCAGCAAAATTCATAATCCAAAAATGGCAGAAGTTCAGGGGAAGATGGAGGCTTGAAAAGGTGAAAAATCCTTGGAGACGGAGTGTCGCTGGAGTCAGCGTTTCAACAAGCAGCCTTGTCTTCTTCAAGGGTGAAAATTGCTGCTGAATGAAAGAATTCGATGCAGAAACCACTATTCGACACCTTCATTTTAGCCATATGGCGCATAAGTGTTTTAAAATACAGCAAAAATCCCCATATCTCCCGTGGAGTAAAGTTCTCTCGATTTCTTTTCATCGAAGTGAGTGGGTCGGCGGCCGTAAATGACGGGAGGTGCTCAAGGATAGCTTTCGGTTTCGGTTTTTGACTGCGCGAAGCGCCACCTGCTTCGTGCAACTGGTGTCATGGAGACTTCCTGTTTAACTTTTTGAAACTCCAAGCGATTGCAACCTTTCCTTGCACTGTTGTACTTGATATTGTGGAATATATATGCGTCTGTGTACGTTATGGTTATATTAGGCACCATCCGGGATATCAAGCATCGAAATCTGATGTGCGACACTTGCGCTTTGCCACTAGAAGGTAAGCAAAACACCACTGCATGCTGCACGACGTTCCTGCTGTCTGCGTAGTGAAGCAAATATGTATCGTCTTTACGGCGACCGCTGTCCTTGCATCTTGGCACGACGTTGGCGGGATCGACTCCTCCCATGTTTATCGTAGAAGAAAGTGAGCCGCGCCAATACGGACACTAGAGAACCAGACATCGTGTCTTCTCATGTGTCGGCTTTTGACGCTTTTCGTCCGATTAAAGACTGATTCCTAGCTCTAGAAACTTCCTGTCGTTCTTTGTGTTTATATTCTGCCCTTTTCACCGGACTTTGAAACGAGGTCGCATTCGTTCGTCAACTGACGCAACGTGCAGAATGTTGCCTTTGCCTTGTTCGCAAAAGAAGATAGTCAATACCACGCCATCGAAGGGGCCCGTGAAGGCATAAAATCCGTCAAAAAGAAATTGACATGCTTCCTGAAGTCTGAAAGGGCTAGGTTATTTTCTGCATCGCAAGAAGCCAGTCACGTGTTTGGCGCTACAGGGGACCCTCCACGGGCTGCTGCGGCTACTATCCCAGCCTTTAAATCCGTTCCACTCCGAGCGCGAGTGCGCCGATACAGCTGTGGCAGACTGTCTACGATGCTTACATTGAATGCTGCAAGCTGCGTACATTGAAATTGTTTTATTTTTACACGTACATAAAATACGATTCGTGCATGCAGAACAAACAAGGCGTTAAATAGGGCGGCATGGCTCATCTGTTTACAATCTGTTTACAACATCACCACATCGGGAACCAATCGCACTGTTTGCATGAATGGCATTCCCCGCCAAGCGGAGGTGACCGAAGACATAGGTGTAAGTGCAGTCTTCATATATTACACTATTTAAAGCCTACTAAGTGACATGGTTTAGACAACCTGTTACCATAAGGACCTACCAACATTGTGCATTTGTACAGAGCTGTCTATGCTTTCAGCGTGCCTTTAACTTGAGGCATTTAAAATTATTTCCTTATTATCTACTCCATCTAACTTCTAGCTGCCCTTATCCGGGTGCTCTCATGGCCGCTTCCGAAACTGGTATTGGGCGTAAGGCATACCACTGGAAGAGCAGACGCCACCTTTGGTGCAACATGCTAGGCAGGCTCATGTGGTCATAGTGGCTGCTTAGTCTGCTTTGGGAGCAGCAGAGCGAGCTGAAAACAAAACTTTAGAATGCCACCTGCGCTGTAATTCTGAGTGACTGGGGAGGTTTTCCTGCTGTTGCTGTGCGCTCGACAACACTTGTAAGAAATCACTACATTATGTAGCCACTGTCTTTGGAGGAGTTTTGTATGATATGCCAGTGCTCAATGCAGGGCGTACACTATGGAGCCTGCTGCCAGCTTTCACATGTGTCCACAGGGTAAGAAGGTGCATGAATCTGCGAATGCAGAACTTAGAAATTGTAAACAGCTACTGGCTAGCACTTCCGCAAGGAAGATTTCTGCTTTGACGTGGGGCTGCGATGTTCGATGAGTAGCAGGAAGCACTCACCGAGACTCGCCTGGGAACGCTGCCCAGCTAATGATGCTTTTCTTCCTCAAGGTGGCCCATATGTTTCTTACCTCCATATCACCCCCAAAATTAGGTTGATGCACTCAAGCTTATTTCAATTAAGTTGACCTGTCCCAAATCCATTTGTTTTCTACAAAGCCATATGTATTCTTGTTGGAAAAGTGCCACACCTTTTGCGTTATAGACAATATTGGCACCGAAATTGCTGGAAAACTTGCCATAGACTTTTGCACATTAAAAATTTCTATTGCAGTCTCTACACCTTGTTTTTACCCTGCTTTGTAGCTGCAAGCTCGTTGCTGCAGTAACTTCTCAGTTTCTGCGATTTCTAGCCCATTCTTTGTCTGCCGGCGTTGTTTGGAGAACTAGTCCAGTGAACGTTGCTATGTGATATTTGTCCACCTCCACGTTGCACAATACCACATGTTTTGCCTCGTAGACTGCTTCTGCTTCTAACAGCAGTTGCGTAGTCTGCTGTCTTAAGCTTTGGCATATGAAAGCTGATGCTATAGGAGGTAATCACATGATGTCATGAGCAAGGAACACTAGGGCGGCAGCTGCCATAGCCGTGGTCGTCCACGTTGTCCTCATTCTAGGACTACAACCAAGGTTGTTGGCCGTGTGTATTGTTTCAATATTTTTTCTCGTGACATCATACTTGTACGCCTGGTCGCTGTACGACTACGGCTACAATGACGAGATGTAGGCACTTGCTAGTGCCGCCTGGCAGGCCGAGCTCAATGCGCTCGGTGCAGGCTCAGTGTGCTTAGTGCAGTGAGCTCAGTGCAGGCCTCCTGTAGATATAATGGAAAGGGAGCAATAGGAATCATTTTAAAAAAGAAGGCTCTTGTTTGTTTTAGTGCCATCCGAAGAATGTTTTGAATTATGAAAAAGAAGCAGCTGGAAATTGCTCACTGACGAGACTGATAACTGTACATACGACACCACTTGATTAATAATAATTATAAGAAAAAAAAGGCTCTTCCCGACAGCACGCACAAGTCACCATAGATGTCAATTTGCCTAAAGTTTAAATTATCTTTGAACAGCCTTGACAACATCCACGCACTGACATTTTATTGCGTATGCAGTTAATATGCTGCGTACTTGCAATCGCCAACTTTATGCTTCATTCTTGTATCTGCCATTTAGTTAGTTTCAACATTAGCTTGAACAAAATGTCATATGTGGGTCATTTCTCGAGGGATTTGACAGCAGGACTCGAGAGATCCCCATAATGACTGAAATCTGGACCTTGATTCTGAAATATACAGTTTTTGTTCCATGGTTATGTTTCACCGCACTGCAACCTCACATGGGGGTGCCACATGAAAAAAATGCTTAAAACCAGTCGCGTCTCTGTAGCTCATAAACATACTTATTAGAGTCTTTTAGCAAGTTACGGAAATATAGTACGCAAATACAGTAAGGCTGTATGGTAGCGCTCCTCCTTTCCCGCTCGTTGTGCTTTTGCCGGTGAAGGCAACCCAACACAAAAGCTTTCTCAAGTTACTGTGCGGTTGTCACGCATCATTGTTGCCTGTCAGCCTACACATTGTTAACGAGGAACCTGTCGTTTGAGGATGCACAGTTTCCTGAACTGTCACATGAACTAGGAGCGGCTTAAGCACAACGAGCAGGAAAGGAGGAGCGCTACCCTACTGCCTTACCGTATTTGTGTACCATATTTCCGTAGCTTGCTAAAAGACTATTAAGAAAAAAAAGTGCGGGACAAAGACAGTCATTCGTGGGTATGCCGCTACGAAAGGTCCAGCCCGCGTGTTTGAGACCCCTGGTCTATATCATCTCAGGAACATGGAAAATAGCCACTGGACGTTTTATAAGACATCTTGTGTGGGTTGGACAAGAGAAAGACATACCATTTATAGTTGGTGATTTTACTGTAGCAAATGTGCTGCAATGACCACCATGCTGCAGCCACACCGTGTAGATCGTGAATAAATGTTTTAATCAACGGTTGTCTAACAACAGTTGGCGTGGCCGTGTTGACTGTCCGTTTTATAACAATGTAATAAAATTTACATATGTACTCCTACGGCTCAGCAAGCTAGAGTTTAGCCAGTATTTTTGTATACAATTTGTGTACACACCATTTCTGCAATGCCTGCACGACTGGTGAGGTTTCAACTGACTAAAATGCTTTCTCATGATTTGTGAAGGTTATATATAGGGGTTGGTTATATTCCATGCATTTATCCATAACATCAACAATGCTAATAAGGTCTATTGTTGAGTAGCCTGTATGAAATCCTGCTTACTCATTTGGTTGATTGGATTCTAAGGTGGTCCTAATTCTATTAGCTATTACTTTTGCAAATACCTTGTTAGCAGTTATGAATAAGCTGATCGGCTTCTAATTTTTCAATTTCTTGATGCCCCTTTTCATTCGAACATTTATTTTGAAAAGTATGATTACAACAAAAAGGGATATACAGAAAAGGGTCCCTTGGTTATGAGACCATACCATGACCCCCTGCACATGATTATTGGATACAAATTACAAATAGGTACGTAAGTTAACTGTACCAAAAACAAAAAAAAATACATTAATACAAGACATTGATAAACAAAGCTTATAAGTACATAAAACTGTATAGTAATTTCATACATAATTAATTAGGGCAATATTCACATTCTTCAAAGATGTCAGCACGCTCACATTAAAGAGGCATTGCATATACAAACTGGCCAGTTTTTCAAGAACAGTGTGCCCCCGTCTTTAAACAGATCTGCTGTTACCTGGCGTGTTATCGCGGAGCATTGCTATTACTTTTTTTAATGCTTTTCCTCGCCATAGCCGTCTGGCACAGCTGAAAAATTCCTGGGCTGCATTTTTTTTACCAGTGGCAGATGGCTGCAAAGGGCACAAGAAAACTAATAGCATCACTGTACAGCAACACCCCTTATCATAACCGGCTGCTTTGCCCCACTGCATTCCCTCTAAGGCTTTCTTTCCTTCGTGTTAAAGCTGCTTTAGACACAAAAAAAAGAAGATGCACACCACGAGAGAAGATGACTGGACATGGCGCCACTCACAGCTGCTTTAATTCCCAGAAAGCACACACACATATGTACCATCAATTCGCGCCTGCGCAACAAACATCCATTTGAACATCAGGGGTAATACAATAACACACGCTCAATAAACTGTTTCTCAGTCTTATATAAAACTACTTATGTATCACTAACACACAAACTTTCTTGCTTTCTTATGTAAAAAGCTTCCAATAATTGTCTTGCTTTTGTGTCTTTGCTCCTGGCAGAATCTTCTCTAGGGGTGTGTTTTTTTTGTGCATGAAGTGGTTTTAAGATGAACAGATACCAATTCTTCTGACAAGAAGTTTTCGTTCCTTCACCTGCCATTGCTGGTGAGATTCGTCTGGACTACTACTACTACTATTATTACTACCATTGTTGTCCTGGCTGATCTCTGTAGAAAATCATTGCTGCTTTGACTACCTTATACATATTGGTAGTGAAACTGCCTTGCCTTTCTCTTAGTGCATACACCTGGTTTTTGCCTGTGCCCAATTTTCTCTTCACTGCTTTTAGGCTTCTTCTGTTCTTTAGAAAAGCATGTTCAATTCTCTCCATATTGCACCTTCTTATGTTGGCTACCTTACTCTTGTTTACTGTCTATTGGGTTGGAGGCTTTGGTGTTTCTTCAAGTGGCAGTAAACAACCTTGCGGTTCAAAATTTCTGATGGAGAGATGCGCACTTGTACGATGTGAACATGTTTTGCGAATAAGTGCTGTAATAAGGAAGGCTCTCTACGTGAAAAGGCCCGTTAAGCTTTGGACATTGCTATTGCAGATCGCATATATCGATGCAACGAGAATCCCAATATCTTCCTTGTTGTACATCTCTAGAATATCTTTGAACATAGCCATTTCCATCTTGAAGTGGTACATCCTTTGGTCATCTTGCTGTGTTGCTTCTGAAATGCCAATAACAGTTACAATGTGGAAAGCTCACTTTTGTTGTTTACTTGAAGGCATCATTTAAAGTGCATATCCTGACTCACTTAAATTTGTATTGACCTAGTACATGTACTGAAACAAGTGCACAAGGTGCCCAAGAAGAAATAAGGACCTACAAGATTAGCAACATTTCAGTCTGTAACCAGAACAAGCATTCCAAGACATTCCCCAGGGCTGTGGAATAAAACCATGTTTAGAATAACAGAGAGCTGAGCTAGTTGGTAAGAATTCATTCTAAAGGACAGGGCGTGCAAAGACAGGGCGGCCACTATCGCGGAATATTTAAAGAAGTCCGTTATGCTAAGTCCGAGCATGGTTGCAGAAAGCAATGAGAAAAAAACATGTCGTAGGTATTCCTTACATTCATTGCATGTCTCACAGGCTAAAGAAAGTGGGAAGTAGATACAGCGTTAATGCTGTCTTTACGGCTGCCAATTATCTAGGTAAGATTTGTGCACTGTGCAGAGAAAGAATGAGCGAGTAATAGTAGACATGATGCGGAATAACATTTGTTTCATAAAACATGCCAACAAATTCACTGATTGCTGTACAGGTGTGGTTTATAAGGTTCCCTTTAGCTACAGCTGCTTCTACATTGGACAGACGAGCCGCTGTGTTAACCAGAGATTATTGGAACATAAAATACTGTTAAGCGGAGGCTCACCTTCTAATCTATCTTTACATTGTCGAGAGTGTAAGTCCACGCCGAAATTCGATAAATACGCAGTTTTTTTACAGGCATATGAATGAACAAACTCATCTAATAATCGAGGCATGGCATATCGATAATAGTGCGCATGCACGCACACTATTAGCTCATGCGCATGCATGAGCTAACCGTCTATTAACTTGCATAAAGAATAAATCAACTGCCTTATCTTTCACGTATACCCCCACACATGCCGGATTGATAAGTTCATCTATTGCATCAGCATGCGCAGATAAGTTTTCATGTCTTCTTTTTTTTCCGCCATTGTGTGCCTTTGCAGTTGATAGTTGGTGTTTGTGGTGTCTTGACTTCTTTCTTGTGTCAAAACCATGTTGTGCATCAACCTTGGTAACAGCAGCATGCTAGAACACACAGTGTATGTTAAAGTGTTAAAGTGTTCCTGAAACACTTTTCCAAGTAATCATATTATAGCTTATCAGTTTATTGCCTCATGAATCTATTGCCGCAAATTTTTTTCAAACCAGTAAAGAATGGGAATGAGCGGAGCTACAGATACACGGTACTAAAAAGAAGTTAGCCACCTCGAGGTGCAATGACAATAATGACATCTGTGCAGGCTAGATGAGTCTTTCAATGATGTACCAGTATAGGGCACAGGCTGTGATACAACCTAAGTGTCACTGCTGCAGGTAGTGGTACCACTGTGATTTGCTTGTTTCAGGATAAGTTGTATACTGCTGTAAAAGTGGCCAGCTTGTTTTACTGCTTTCATGTTAGCAAGCCTGAAAACATCACTGCAGATCATTGTGTACACTTACAAAGTACCACCCAAGCAGTAAAGATTGCATAGGACTGCCAGACACTCCACTCTGATTACTGGAGTAAATTATTTCTTCTGGCAACAATCACGAAGAGGTAACCTAAGTTTGAAGACCTTTATCACATTAGTACATTTTCTAGTAACAGGTCGGTTTCGCCAAAAAAAAAAAGCTACTGTAAGGTGCATGAATACTGCAAAGTTTCGATACTGATAAAAGTAACAAGCAAGAAAATCTTAGTCGAAGATCTATAGGGTATAAAGCATGACCGCTCAAGATTGCCCTGTATACAAAGATTGTGATAACCGCCAGCCACATGTGCGCAAATGCACAGCCATTCAATAAAGTATTGCAACACTTATTTAAATATGCAGATGCCTCAGCTCAATGTGAAAATATAGCCATTTCCTGGTAACGATACACCTGTATATTTTATGCATGTTATAGTGCAGCCACACCATGCACATTTAGAATTCTGAAATGTAGAGTGTGTATACAACCATACAATGTATTGAATTGTACTGTATGCCCCCTCACCCTATGCCTCTTACGGGGCCTGCGAAGTATTCTCAAATAAATAAATAATCAGACGCCTTCTAAAGTTGAAAATCGCACACAGAAAAAGAAAGTAGTGGAAAGACAGATGTAGAATTTCAATAAATGTAATTTTTCACTTTTTTGTGTTTACTAATGTGGGCCGATTCTATGATTTTTTTTTAATGTTGCATGAAGCTTTAAAGGATACTCTGCTCATGAAAAAGTTGTTATAAGAGGTCATGAACCACCCGTCAGGCTTGGTGAAAAAATGTAGTCTTGGTGAGAAAACATAGTCAACAAGAGTTGGAAAGTTGGTAGATTATTAGAAACAACTGGTTGCAGTGTGAACTTGACACAAAAACAAAAGGCACGAACAAGCACCGCGTCTTCTTTTGTCCTTGTGTTGAGTTCGCGCTGCAAGCAGTTGTTTCTTTGCTCAGAAACCACATCCTGTGGAAAGCAGACACCACTATGAAAAGCTCAGCCAAGCCTTGCAGTCATGCGCAATAAGGAGAGATTAGAAGTGGAGCGTGAAGCTGCCATTTTCACAGGCACCCTCTTTTCATACAGGGGGCTGTGCTCACTCTCTTCGCAGCTGTCGGCACCTGCTGTTTGACATTGAACAACACATAGCAGGCCAATATCCCACATAAAGAGCGGCATTTGAATAAGATGCGTTTCTTGCCACCAAGGTGCTGCCACACGCTGGCCCTGTGCTCTATAGTAGCCACACTCATGCACAGGTATGACAGCAGAGAGCAATCGTGTTTCATCACGCATGCTCAAGCTCATGACGTGAATTCTTTCCTCTATGCCATCCCTCCATGTGTACCTTCAAGCAAGCTGAGAGAAGAGGGGAAGCACTGAAAGCGTGTGACAAATCCCTGTAACTCTATTCGTTCTTGACGAATTCAAGAAAGTTTTGCGGCAATCGATTCGTGAGGCCCGATACTGAGGTCATTCGATGATTACTTGGAAAAGTGGTTGAGGAGCCCCTTAAAGAATGAAGTAGTGGAACACTGCAAATTGTAATGGTAACTGCCCGCTTTCTTACAACTGTGCAAGCTGCTTTACACCAGAATGATATGTGCTTTGAGCAAGTTTCTAAAGGAAGTGATATCAACCGTTGCAGTCAGTGTTCTTTGAAATCTGTTGCATCTAAAGGTAAACCATAGCGATTAAAGGGTGTATGTGTGCATGCTATTCACAGTTTTAATCACAGTTGTACGTGGGCTGTTTGAACCAGGTGGCGTCTTTGCTAGGACAAGACCAAGGGAAACGACAGCTGTAATAATAGTGCAGCTGGTCTACCAGAAATACAGCAACTGGGTGCTTGTGCCAGTCAAAATTTTGCAGGTAGTCAGATTCTAACGCAACAATATCTGGCAATGCAGAATTTACAGCACCACTACACAGAGCTTGTAATGCAGAGAAGTGGCCATTTCCAGCTTAATTTTCTGCTTTGCCTTGGCTGATGCAGCAAATTATTTTAGCATTCTACACAAACCAGACAAATGGCACATTTGTCAGCGGCGCCCAAGGTCACAGGGAATACCTAAACTTTGCACAAAGTTCCAATGTGCACTGTCCTATGTATTGTCTTGCCTATACAAATTGATGGTAGGACTGCATTACATCAAACGTGCTGCAATTGTTATGCCTGTGCCCCGTGCTGCGAAGAAGCACAGGGCTGTGAAGAAGCACACTTGCAGCGAAGTGAGGTACGCAATAAAAATGGTACAATTAGCGCTAGACAGTTGCACTGAGAACCATGTAATGTATTGGACAGATGGTAGCGTCGACCATCTACACGTGAAGTGTATCATGACATATCAAATGGAACGACACGGACATGTAGTACAAAACAGTAACTCTATTACATTGAAGCCTCCCTCCAGCAAAATAGCTGCACCGATCAGAAGCTGCAGTAACAGTAACATAATTGCACCAAATCAAGTTTCGGGACTGAGGCCGTAGCGTCACGTAAATAATGAATTGTTGAATGCAGTTCCACCTCGACTACAACCGAGCTCGAGCTAAGCACTTGTACTGTGGTGTAATCATATACAGTCGAAACCCGCGATAACGAAATCCCGAGGTAACGAAATTCTCATCGCAACGAAACATTTTCGGAGCACCGGCGAACGCCCATAGGAGTCAATGCATTTCGTAACTCGCGACTACGAAAGATATTCATACAGCAGTCCCTCATTAACGAAATTTTTGAAACACGAGTGCGCAAATCTACTCTCGCAGCATTAACTACATCCGAAAACTGCTGAAATGCATTCATGCTACACTTAAATTGTGCAAAACTATCCCTGCAACGCACTTGAGAAGCAGCCGTCATCATTGTTTACAAAAAAACATAAAGCTGGCGACAATGATGATGATGATGGCTTGCCGAAACACCTGCTCGTTACCGCGGACTACGTAGCCAAATCCACATTCCTCATGGAGTTTCGTTCGTGGGCTTGGCTCTGTGCTTGGCCGGCTTTGCGCGCACATGGTCGTGTGTGTGGAGCCGTGTGTGGAGCCATTTGTGGAGCGTTTGCTTGGTCGCTTGGTGCAACGTGAACTGCATGTTGCGATTGCTTCGTCCGATTTCGCTGCCTGCGAAGATGCCGCCTCCAACGAAAAAGCGTAAGTTCATCACGCTGGAAGATAAGGCTGCAATCATCAGTGAGGTGAAAAAAACATGGCTGATCCCTCCGTCATAGGAATCGGTATAACACGAAAGTGAAACGTGTCTTCACAGAAGTAGTGCTTATGATATATGAGAGCTTGTACAATGTCTATTCGTGTTTGGCAGCTATAGCACCGTTTGACGTGGATGCACCCATGTTGACAGCATGTCTCTATCGCGAAGACTAACGCCCATGATCATGATTAAACCGTTGAGGTAGCTGACGGTGCGAACATATATTTGGACACAGCGAATCGTGAATCGCGCGTAAGGATGATATCAACAAGTTCATAATCAACATTGGTACCCGGTATGCACTTCTTCAAAGCGTCGTCAATTAAGGAGAGAAACGGCACGGTGTGCGCTTTCGAGTAATGGGTAGCCGACGCCTGTGCTCATGCATACATAACACACACTGCACTTCAGCAACGAGGGAGGTAGAGGTTCGTAGCCTGAGCCGCAAACGCGTGCGTCCCGCTGGCCTCTGTCTCGCAGGCGCTGCTCTCGCTCCACCAAGGCACGACATTCGCCCGTCGAAATCGCGTCCTTCCTGCAAAGCATATTGCAGCAGTTTTGTTAGTCGGTGCTCTCGCAATTGAAGCAGTCGGCGGCAGAGAAATCCCGTTCGTGCACGTGGAAGCTGCACTACTCCGATGAGCCGACGCACGCTAACACGAATCCAAAGGCAAAGAACGTAACTGCGTCAAGGGTGCCTCGGCGACGCCAGCGCGGCCAGTCTACCTCTCTGGTATCGAGACGCTTTAACCATGACCTCCGATATCACGTGCAATCTTGGAGTAAGCGCTAGTAAGTGTCGATCGTGAAGCATTACTTCTTTTCACCTCTCACAGGCGGCGGCACCGCCCCGCTCCGCCCGCCGCGAAAGAGAAGGTGTGAAACATATAAGGCGCGTTCGCGCCGTGCCTAGCATCTCCCGAGTTGGCTTAGTCGGTAGAGCGTCGGGCGCTTGCCGTCGCGGCCGCAACGTCGTGGGTTCGATTCCCAGCAGGGTATATTTTTCTTCGTTTTTTTCTTTCTCACCCGTTGGCGTCCATTTTATCAACGTCATATCCGTGACGGATGTACTTGGTGGACCCCGGCATAAAACACTTTCGTGTTAAAAGGGCAGGAAAGAAATGGACATCGCCGAAGAATTCGGCGTTGCGTGGAGCTCGCTGTCCACGATTCTGCGCTGATCCAGCGGAGCCGGAAGACGGTTCACCTGTAGGCGAACTTGATGACGGTACTGGCAGTACTGGTGACAGCGCAGTGCTGCCGTCACTGACCAGTGCATGGGGCGAACTTTGTGCCGTGGCAAACGGGATTCCCGACCGAGAGGCACGAAATTGCTGCATGGTAAGGCCCGCCAAAGCAAACTTACTGACTTTTGGAAATAAAACGTGTTTTTTGTAAGTTCCATATATTTTCTGCCGCATTCTCGCGCCAACGAAATTCCCGCAAGAGCAAAATTTTGTGCTTTCCCCGCCGATTTCGTTATTGCGGGTTTCAACTGTACTCTGACTGGCCCATGCTCACACAGGGTGCAAATTCACAAAGGTAGAGTTCGAAGGCGAACGGCACACAAACACAACACACCAGGCAGAAGGCTTGGCCCGTTCTCTGTCGCGCGGTAGAAAACACCGCAGGACAGCGAATGCAAAAACTTACTTTGGCGTGGGTTGACACCGGCGTTGCCGGCGTGAAGCGCGCATGGCCTATGGCTGCCGATCAAGCTAGGGACAAGTGGAGCTAGGGGCGTTCTTCTCCTCAGTACCTAGGCCAGTGGCCGTCTTCAGGGAGAAAAAGTGCCTAAAACAGGCGTTTCAGGCTCTACCGAATGGCGGCGCTGCGGTCGCTCCCTGTAGCGGCCACGAAAACAAATGTCGCGAGCCAGCCCGAGCACGCGAGCGGCGTTGCACGGCCGCTACCTTTTTTGTTATGTAGCGGCCGTGGGCGTTTTGTCGGCGTTCTCTGTGGTGTACTGCCTGCTTCTGCGGGACGGGCATGAAAGTTGAGACATTTGTACGGGCACGAGAGTGGCGGTACCATGAGCCGTTGCCGCATTAACGCTTACTTGGACGCGGTGGAATAAATGAGCATAATGAGGGCTCGAACGCGGCAGAACATTACTTTCGTTTCCAGGGCTGGCGTCTGCTCGATGCGCTAACCGCGGTGACACGAACGCATGGGAAAGGGAGGCACATTAGCCCCGCATCTCGCTGCAATTCACGAAAAAAAAATGAAAAAGACGCACACATTCCCTTTGTGTGTCTCATTATTCCTCTCAAGTTTTATTTATTCAAGCAACAAATTACACAAACTACACATGTCTTGTCAAATAATTATCGCAGTGTCACGTGCTACTGTTGGCGACGTCAGAGCACAGTCGTCTACGTAGAGGAGTGACGTCACAGCACTACCATCTACGTAGGGCCATTTCTTCATGTACGTCATCCCCTCATTCTCTAAAGCGCGCGCCCGCGAGAGGAAGGGCAAGTAGCGTTCACTTTGAAATTTGACCCATTTCCGCGGCGCGTAGCGTTGCAAATTTTGGCAGACGTGATCGTGAACGCCCAGTGTATACATTGCGCTCGTTAGCTCAAAATTTTCAAACCTGGTGAGGGGCCCTTTAAAGCTGCCTTTTACATAACGTATGTCTGTGGTGAATTCGGCAATGAAAGCAAGGTGTCGAAGTTCTCTAGGAGTGTGCGTGGCACTGCAGGAACGTAAAGCCGAAACAAGTGGCTTGTGGTCGGTAAGAATGGCAAATTGTCGCCCTTCAAGGAAGTGTCTGAAATGCTTCACCGCAAGGTAGGCCGCGAGGAGCTCCCGTCCGAAAGTACTGTATCGGCGCTCAGTGTCGCGTAACTTGCGGGAAAAGAAGGAAATTGGAGCCCATGCACCATTGATCCATTGATGAAGAGCGGCTCCAACTGCTTCTGAAGAAGCGTCCACCATGAGGCTATTGGGAGCAGTTGGTGAAGGGTGACCTGGGCGAGTTTGGTCTTAACGGCGGCAAAAGCTTGATCCGCGACCGTGTCCTAGGGAAGTGCGGCTGACTCGGCTTGCGAAGTCGAGAGTAGTGCTTCCAGAGGCTGCAGCAGTGTAGAGCATGTAGGGATGAAGCGGCGATAAAAATTGACGAGTCCGAGAAAACGTCGCAGACTACGTATGGATGTGGGAGGCGGGTACTCGAGGATAGCTTGAACCTTGTCAGGTAGATGAATGATGCCATCTTTAGGGATCTGATGTCCGAGGAATGCTATCTCCGAGACTCCAAACTGACACTTTTCTACATTGATGACAAGGTCGTAATCACGAAGTCGAGTGAAAAGCTCACGTAGATGTGCCTTGTGCGTTTCAGCGTCCTTGCTGGCAACGAGAAGATCGTCGATATAGGCGAAACAAAACGGCAAGCCTCTTGTGACTTCGTCTATAAAACGCTGAAATGTCTGAGCTGCGTTCCTCAAACCGAATGGCATTCGTAAATACTCATAGAGCCCAAATGGGGTAATTATTGCAGTTTTGGGAATGTCAGAAGGCTCAACGGGGATCTGGTGATAAGCTTTCACAAGATCAATCTTCGAGTATACTGTTGTGCCGGTTAAAAAGGCAGTACAGTCCTGAATATTGGGTAACGGGTATCGATCTGGAACGGCGACTGCATTGAGAGCCCAATAATCACCACAGGGCCGCCAGTCATTGTTCTTCTTGGGAACCTTGTGTAGCGCCGACGACCACGAGCTTGATGACGGACGAATGGTCTGCAGCTGTAACATATGCTCAAACTCGTTGCGAGCAATTCGAAGTTTATCAGGGCCAAGTCGGCGAGGGCGGCAGTGAACCGGTGGGCCTGTGGTAACGATGCAGTGGGTCACAGTGTGCTTGGGGGTCTTATCCATTGGAGACTGCGTTGTAATCTCCGGAAACTCGTTGAGCAGAGCTGTATATGATGACGTAGGCGGTTTCACGAAAGTGGGGTATAGTGCCGTAGCGCGTGACAGAAAACCATTGACCGATAAGCCGGTATAGCTATCCACCAGGCGACAGCGGTTCATATCCACGAACAGATGAAAATGCCTTAAGAAATCGGCGCCTAAGATTGCGTAGTGTACGTCTGCTATCCAAAATAACCACTGTAGTTTCCTCTTGAGACCGAGATCAAGGGTCAGAGACTTCTGTCCGTAAGTTGCGATGACCGAAGAATTCATCGCTTGTAAAGGAGTAGACTTCTCGCGGAGACGCCGGTCAGTTTTGGACGCTGGAATTATGCTGACTTCTGCTCCAGTGTCCACCAGCAAGCGAAGACCTGTGGTTCTGTCGGTGATGTGGAAGAGGCGGCTTGATGCTTGGCCTTGATCGCCCGCCGCTGTTATTGACGATCGGCCGGAGCGTTTCCCATGCGCCATGAGCAGGGTGGCACACATCTGCGAGCCGCGGCACGAAAACGCCGGTGATAGTAGCATGTGTTCTGCTGTGAAAAGCGGTGCTCGGGCTGGTGGAGGGGCCGTTGCGGAGCAGGCGACGTGAGAGATGGTCGGTGTGGACGAGGATGGTCATTTAAGTTGCGAATGCTCAGCAATTGCAGACGCAAGTTAGCGACTTCAGCTGCGAGATCTTTTACCGTTTCTCGAAGGGAATCTGCTTCGGAAATCGGAGAGGTGTGGGCAGCGTTTATGACTGCCGGAGCAACGTCCATCACGTCATCGGCCATTTCTGCCAGCTCCGACAGCGTCTTATCCTGAGCTGGGACAAGAGCCATTCGCACGGTAGGTGGAAGACGCTGTAGAAACAACTCACGTAGTACGGATGTTTCCAAACCGTCCGGCTGGTCCCCAAGCAGGTGCTGCAGGTGACGTAGAAACTGTGTGGGACGGCGGTCCCCGGGCTCTTCGTTGCACAGAAGTTGCTGAATGCGCCGATGCTTAGGCGGAACGAGTCGGTGAAGAAGAGCCTGTTTCACTGTCGTATATGGAGTGTCACCAGGCGGGCCCACGAGGATGTCGCGTATTTCGGCCATTGCCATTGCCTGTGGCGGCAACGCTTCAACGAGGAGTCCATGCTTGCGAACTTCTGACGTGATGCGATGAATGCGGAACTTGTTCTCGACTTGAATGAACCATAAGGAGGGATCGGCAAGCCACAGCTGTGGTAGCGTTATGGTAGTAGTACCTCCAACAACACCCGAAGAGGGTACATGGCCGGGTGCAGTGGCAGCGGTACCAGGGCTGAGGCCGTCGAGATGCTCACGCTGCTCCATGGAAGGTCGCGTTCGTAGTCCGGGTCACCAATAAATAAATATAGCACTCTGAAACGCGGTTCCGAAAACACAGCGCGGTTTATTAATGTATCTCCGCCATTGTTCCAACTACCTCTTCTTTCTCCACAGCAGACTACCCACTACTAGTTTATGTCCCAAGTGTGTCGTGCCAGAAGAAGAAGAAAAGTATGCCACACTACCTACACTTCGTCTCAGAAATGACGCGCGCTGCTACTCGGCGCGGCCACGCATAAGCGTAGTGGGCAGTGTTTCCTGCGCCCTGGGTGCAACAGACATTAGGTGGGGTAAAGCTAGGGACCGTAGTAAAGCGTTCGGCACATCCATATAGCCGCTTAAAACCGGCTTGACTTGGCTTGAAGTGTAAAAGTAGGTGGCAGCAGACTAGCTGGGCTGGAATTTTTTTAGGTGGTTTAGGTAGTGTGCTTACCATAGAGTTTCTCACTAACTTGTGAGGTTTGTTCTGCGTGGTGGATGTTAGTTTTGACCGTGAGCTGTGTGCATTAGCGAGAACTGCCTCTGCCCGTGGATCGTGGTCATGTTGTGTAAGAGTGATGTAGAAAGTGATTCATATGCAAGTCGTTGCCGCTTTTGTTAGTTCCTGCGATGTCGCCGTGTTCAGTGGACGCTTAAGGGGTATTCAGACGGGGGAGAAGTGCTCGGGGGATAAAGGCGCAGCCTAGTGACGTCAGCTCGCGAGGAGAAGTCTCCACAAATGCCCCCCACTCAAACGGACGAGGCGAGCGGAGGGGGAGACCAGTGTGAGCGGAGGGACTTCCTCCGCAGTGCTTATAATAGGTAACGCCCAACGTTACTAGTTGGTAACGCAAATCTCCTGGAGTGTTGGCCGCCAAATCTATAAGCAATGATAACGAGCTGTACGAGCATGAAATAATGGCCATGTGTTATGCGATTTATGAATGTCTGTGTGTTGCGTGATCGAGTATCGATCGCTATCAGTTAGACTGTCGTTTGGGCGAATTACTTGAACCAACACTTTTATTTAAGCTTCGTCTTGCGTATCTGCGCGAGACAGATACTGAATGCACAAGTTAGAAGCGACGAGATATGAACAGGCGTTCACCCGACCTTATTGTCAGAGTGACTTAATTATGCTGTCGCCGATGATGACAATCGGTTTTCTAAGCAGTGTCTGTTTAGGTAGTTGCGTACAAATGAAAAGGGAAATAAAATAGACATTTTATTGCTAGGAGCATTGTCTAGCTTAAATTCCCGACACCTAAACAGTATTAGTGACAGGTCCCTGCCGGCGGCAAGTTATCTTTTCGTCCACTTTACTTTCTTCACATTTATATTCTAAACACTACAGATAACACCCCCTATACTTTCCTTGGCGTTATTGTCTGTTAGTTCTCACTAATATTGTGTCTAACAAAGAAAAACGAGCCCTTAAAGGACCCCTGACAGCAAAATTTTTGTTGGTGACTTTTTTACTGTAATTTGTAGCTTTGGGTCTGGTAATCCCCAAGTTAAATCGTAAATGCTCTAGCGTATCGTATAACTAATTCTAGCGTAGTTAATTGTGACCATTTTAGCGTCACTTCAAAACGCCCGCCTAAAAACCACAAGAAACTAGCGACCCATGCGGGGAGCGTCAAAGACCACGTGCACTCAAGCTGTGGTGACGTAGAAAGCGCGGTTTTCAAATCGGGGCCCCGCGCGCGGTAGAGATTGAAAGTATGTGGGTGCCTCGGTATGGGTTAAACCACGGCCGGTCTGGAGGCGCGCGCTCGCTCCTTCCTTTACGGCCTGCGCACGGGGGGCTGTTGCTACCTATGGCCGCAATTTCGTGGGGGCGCTCCGAGCCAACTGTTCCCTAACTCACTCCCGGCCGTTGCAGAGGCTAGCGCGCGCAGGGAGTGCTCGGCTTCCGACTTAGCATGGCGCTTTCTGAAGTTACTCTAAATGGTATTCATGGTACCAATGCGATAGAAACATGGCAGAAACATATGTGATGACTCTGGTAAATTCCGCTTTACAGAAGTGGTGGCGCAGGCCGCTCATAAGCCCGCTTCTGTTGCTCGGCAAAGCATCGACGCGGTTATAACACAGCCTTTTTTTTTTGTTTCTGTAACTTCGAGAATAAGTAAGAGGATGAACATTGCATTTGGTTGAGGAAACGGTTTAATCATGGTTTGGGAAATGTTTATTTCAAATGTATGTGCCGGCCGTCGCTGTACTTGAAAATAACAAAATTGCACATTTTTTGTTGGAGGCATCTTAATTCGTGCTTTAATATTGAAACAAATACTTCAAAAAAGTGAAAGTCACTGCATAGTGGGGACGGCCGCGCTGCAGACGAAGAGGAAACATAAAAAACTTTCAGAGAATCTTTTCAATGGGAAACAGAATGTTTTCCTTGGTACTACAACAATATGCGCATGGAGAACTGAAAAAAAATCACTGCTGGTAAAACACTGTAGTGACGATCACAGTTTAAAGGAGTCAAGTCTGTCACAGCCTGATATGCTTCCGCGAGGGCTTGTGAATAAAACCGGAAGGCCTGTCATTCTGATCTGTTAACTTTTTTGTGTAGTTTAATAAGAAGAATACGGAGAAACTTCTCAGAAATAATATGAGCCAGCACTCTCGCGCGACTCTTGTTCACACCTTCCGGACAGTCCAGAAGTGGCGGATCTTCAAGGTATGGCTCAACAGTCAATTGCAGAGTCTCGAGTATTTTCGTTCGAGGAAGATATTTGACTGCTTTCTCGAACAACGTCACAATTGTGTCCAGCATTGATAGTAACTCCGGCTTTGGGTAGTGTAGATCATAGGCTTCTTGCTGACGGAGAACATGATACAAAGGACTGCTTGTTTTGTTTGTCGTCACTAGCATGGCGCATGTTTCGCAACCGACATCAGTGATGAGTTTGGCAATGTAACCATCTACATACACCAAGCCTGAATAGGCAACAGAGTTCGGTGGTTAGCAAGGAGGTTCTCGCAGAGCTTTAAGTTCCTCAATAACATCATCTTCTTCAATGTTTTCATCGCGAATGCCCATGTCTTTTGAAGGTAGCGCCTTTTCCTTGACAATGTGGGTCAAAGCAGCTGTGACGGCTCTTGCGTCTAGCGCGTCATTGCCCCCGCACATTGCCCTCAATTTTCCAAACAATGCCTCTATAGGATCACTGTTAAATTTCTTCGTGAGCACATAGTTTACTCCTTTTCTCAGAAGAAATCGGACTGTCTCCCCCGCGGACTTTGTGGGGAAAAGCAGGGCAGTGTACGTCTCGTCTGTAAAGTTTCCAACACCAGCGGCGACAGAAGAATCCTGGATGCGCTTAATTTAGCCTGAAAATTCATTTTCCAGCCACAGCAATCTAAGCACACGGGCCTCAGGCATTTTCGCCTCCATCGAATATAAGGTGGTCGGGTCTTAAAAAATATTGTTGTTGCTAGTAGCGCTGCGTGTGCGTCTTCTATTGCCGAGTGCCGAGAAAGGCAGACTGTCCCCACACGCACCTGTACTTCCTTCACCGCTTGCTACAACCGAAAGAAGTAATTAGCACGAGAAATTTGCCGGGCACAGCTGGTTTACAACACGAAGCGCATGCGGCGAAACGCGCTTTGGGCGGTTGGCTCGCGACGCCCTCACGCGGAGCGCGCCGTCGTGACTGTATAGAAAAAGTTCCATTGTACTCCCGGCGGCTGCTCAGGCCGTAAGGGAAGGAGCGAGCGCGCGCCTCTAGACCGGCCGTGGTTAAACCTGTTAAGCGCGTGACCCCTCACGAAAACTACCTCGAGAGCAGCCCGACAACAAAGCGAGAGGGGTGCGGAACAATAGGCCTTGCCGGGTGCCAGTCGTCGTATTGTGCATGTGCGCCCCGCAAACGCACGCCACACGCTTCGACACAGCAAAGAGAGTGAAAGCATGGCTGGCAGTCGGCTCCAAACGTTGCTCCAAACACACTCAGAGATCGTCGACGTCATTGTTACTAGCGTATCGTCACTCAGGGTGATTTTTGTGCAATGTATCACACCGAACACGTAGCACTAGTGTCGATGTTGCAGGGCAGCCGATTTTTTGTTTTTTCTTCTACGCTGTTTGACATCGAATTAAAATAACTTCCACGCGACGGATGCCGTTCAAATTTGGCCAAGAAGACCTATGCATACCAAGCGATCGAATGATGGGCACATCTCGATCTTGAAATTTGATGTCAGTGCTCCTTTAAGAGTCATCTTCTTTCGTTCATTCATAGCGAGGGCCTCGTTCTGGCAGACTTGATGCCTTCAGGTAGTATGCGAGGGATTATTGGTCAGCTGCCAGCTCGTAAAAAGATCACGTGCTACGTGACGCCAGCAGGCAGAAAAAAGAGTGTTGCACACTCGCCGCCATGGCTGCGGCTGGCGCTGACTAACACTCCTAGGTTTAAATTTATATACCCCAAAAAGTGGACGGGAGGATGACTGCCGCCGTAGCTCAGTGGTAGAGCATCGAACGCGTCATTCGAAGGTCGCAGGTTCGGTCCCTGCCGGCGGCAAGTTATCTTTTCGTCCACTTTACTTTCTTCACATTTATATTCTAAACACTACAGATAACACACCCTATACTTTCCTTGGCGTTATTGCCTGTTAGTTCTCACTAATACTGTGTCTAACAAAGAAAAACGAGCCCTTAAGAGTCATCTTCTTTCGACACCTAAACGTCTTTCTAAAAGTCAACATTGCTGCAACACAGTTGTGTCATGCGGTCAATTAAGTGCACGGAGTGCACTGCAGTGAAGCATACATAGTACGCCTGCGCGTGTGTGTGCCTTAATTATATACGCGCCGTCCTCTGTCTCATTAGTGGTGATGCGGCGGACAGCATCGCCACCAACTCCAGCCTCTGTAATGAGCCCATATCAATTTACTCTGTCAAAAAAAAATGTGGCAAGCGATTCGCAAGGCAGTAAGCTTCTAGTTTACTGCAGGATTAATTCAAAATTGTTGCATGGCACCTTTAAAGAAGTGCGAAATGCCTATGACATGCTTCTGTGGTACTCCAGATTTTGTGCCATCACATATATATGCACCAAAATGAAAATGATTATAAAGGAAGTATATACTCAGGCTAGGTATAGGAGATGATCATCCATAGTCCATTAATTTTTATGGTTCACTTTATGATGTTCTTTCGAGCAATAAAGAAAAACAACTATTGCAAGAGTGGTTTAAAATTATAGGTGCAGTTTGTCAAGGAAGCAATTAAGTTGAGCTTTGCAAGAAAATGATTTATGAAAACCATGCTGTGCCAGAACAGCAAGGTGGTTTCAGGAAACTTATGGTGACCCTCGATGATAGCATGTGTTGAAGCATCTTACAGGGCCTACTTGTTGGAAAGATGGGAGTAATTAGGCAAGTGCCTGTCATCAGATGGGGAGATGCGTCATCAAGTCTTTCAAAAATAGCTATGAAGGGGATGCTAAAATTTCTTGAAGGAATGAACACATCGCAGTACTTATTAAAGCCTCCAATTTAATGAGGTTACCACTGGGGCTAGCAGATACCTTAAATGAGCTGGTCACTCTAGTAACACCCCTCATAGGTCAATAATTATTGGTTTCACAGCATGGTATGGATGAGATAGGATTATGCAAGTGGGGCAATTAGAAGTAATGAAATTATTTAATACACTTTGTTAATAATGCCTGGACAGTCTTAATGCAGAATGAGGTTTCTATCAGGATGAATTTACTTTTGCTGATGCTTCTGGTGACATCATTGCAGTTTATATTAACTGGTTTCATGCACTGTATATCAAGCACCACTGATGACAATCTAGTTTTTGCAAGGTTAATTTACTCATTAAGAAAAAAATAACATCAAGAATTTACATGTTTTCTTGCAGCTTAATCAGGCATATAATTTGGGACTCTTTAGTGAATTGTATAGGGGAGGTCTGTATGCAGAACATCATGGTAATCTTTTAACGCTCTATCTTTGATTGTGTAATGCTTGAAGTCTTTTTCTATTAAAAATTTCTACGGAGCAAGAAAAATCCAACACCAGGATTGGTGCTTGGTAAAGCAGGTAGTAAGAGCAAGCTCAATCACAAGCCGTTCAGGAGCACCCACTGAAGAAACTAATACCTATAGGGCAAAACTTCCAGTGCACTAAAAAGGGGATGGGAGGAGGGCGCAGGTTAACATTTCAAGAGGGCATCCTCTGACCATCATCCTTCACTAGCCACGAACTCGTACTGTCAACATTTATCAGACTCCTACTAACACAAGACAGACTAGGTATAAATGTTGCTTCTTTATTGCAAGATGGCACATCAGACCTTTTCAGAATTCCCTCACCGCAAGCCGTTCAGTTTGCCTAAAAGCCTTTCCTTGTGCGGTGTCGCTTTTTTGTTTCCACACAGTTGTCGCAAGCAAAAGTATGCTGCTTGTCACAGTCTAGCTGGTGCCACACAGGGATGGCTCCAGCCATCGTGATGTGTACTCCGCTGGAGCTGTCAGACACTGTAGAATCATGGTCTGGTGTGCATGCTTAGGACTTTAAATATGTAAACAGTGACCACTTCTGCTTTTGTCCCATGCACACTTGCAGAAGATTTTGACAGAGACGTTAGTTCTGGCAGTGCTGTCACAGGTGGTAAGAAGGACCTAAGATGTAAACAGTGACCACTTCTGCTTGTGTCACACACCTGCACAAGAGTTTGACAGATATGTTAGTTCTGGCAATGTTGCCACAGTTGGTAAGAAGGACCTTGAAGATGTAAACAGCGACTGCTTGTGTCACACACCTGCACAAGATTTTGACAGAGACGTTAGTTCTGGCAATGCTCCCTTGGTGGTAAGAAGGTGTACACCCAGAGGAACACCATGGCAAAGCAAACTGAGGTTCATATTGAATATAATACTCCACTTGCAATACAATGGTAATTAAGTACTCTTGCATTCATTTGTAGTGTCAGACATCACATAATTCTGCCTAACCCTGATCTCTTTTACTTATCATCTACATAGTTTACCAGGTTGGTGACAGTACATAAAGAAAAACATGGTTGATCCCTCCGTCATAGGAATCGGAATAACACGAAAGTAAAACGTGCCCTTATAGAAGTAACTGAATGTTTACTGTACATTGATATAAGAGAGTTTGCACAATGCATATCAATGTCTGGCAGCTATAGCACCGTTTAACGTGGATGCACCCACTTTGATGCTTGGTGGTACATATCCATGCCGACGACTAGCGTACATGTTCAATGATTAAACAAACCCTTGTGGTAGCTGTAGTAGTTAACGGCGAAAGCGTAATCAGAGAACGAGTTGTGATAGCCAGAAGAGCGTCGCATATTGGACGCAGAACTTGGTCGCTATCCCGCTGCATGTTAAAATGTGATTGAACACCACGGCCGCACTAGAGGGAGACGCAAAGCGCGTCGTGCCGCCTCGGTAGCCCGGCCGCAATTTTTCTCGGGTCGAGCGCGTAGGCGGAGAACGCGGTGTTACAGCCAGGTGAGGGAGGCGCGCGTCGCAAAGCTACTTTTGGTTTGATTAGTATGATGCTATGAGCGAGGCCGACGCTTATACGACGCTTGGGTTAAGGTCGCCACCTCGCGGTGTGTTAGGGCATTGACAAAATTGCACTTCTAATGAAAACGCGCCGAATGGGAAGAATGTGGAACGCGTTGCAGGTACTAATCGCGGAGGCCACAGTAATGATGAATTGATTTACTTTCCCGCTCCCAGAGGGCAACAACACCCCGCCGACCGGGAGAGTGGTAGATATAAAAGGCGCGTTTGTAAAGCCTCTAGAGTCTGTGACCGTGGCGTAGTGGATAGCGCGCCCGGCATCTGTTGTTGCGGACCGAGCAGTCGTGGGTTCGATGCCCGTTGCCGGAACTTTTTTTCTTTGCCATCTGATTGTGTACATTTTTTCGACGTCATTTCCGTGACGGAAATACGTCACTGAAGTCTTGGTGGACCCCGGCATAAAACACTTTCGTGTTAAAAAATCTTTGTGGGAGCACCACATTTTAATCTCACAAGACTCCAGTGAAGCACTTCCAACATATGCGAACAGTGATATCCTAAATGTCAGCGCTTTTTGTCCTAACAAAGGTAAACTGGTTGTTATCTTCGGCCTGTGATCTTGCAGGAGCTTCAGCATATGCCCTGTTGTCATCTTGTGTCAACGATGCCACATACAATAAATAGTTTAACAAAGCTTATAACTCGGCAAGATGTACGTGCATAGCTTCAGCGAGGTAATAAAATGCAGAAATGACACTCACATAAGACAAGAAACACAGGACACGTGTTAACTTCCACCTATCTTTATTTGTGGCTTTGCCAGCAAATATGTAAGGAAACAGACACATGCGCAGTATGGCAAGGTGCAACGTCACAGTCATTTAACATTAAGAAGCATCACAAGACAATGCTCAAGAAAATTTTCTGCCTTTCCAAGTTTCAACAGATGTACGTGTCACAAATACACACATCACTCCTTCCCCATCATGAAATGCTTCCAACAGTTCACATGCCATTCTATCACAACCGCTGCCTGGAATCCTTACCTCATATTTATTCTCAACTGACATGCTTTGCCACTCATGCAACGATAAGACAGATTTGCCTGTCCACTCTTAACAGCCTGTAAGTCCACTCCTAAGAACACCCCCCCCCCTCCAGCCTCCACCCTCCCAGTGGTCATAGGCCAGATATGGGTCATTATATTATTCACCTAGCTACACAACTATGCTTGTCGAACATGAATATATGTAAACCATACAATTGCAGTACAACGCTGTCTATGAAGGCTTTGTTAAAATGTTTTATGATCATGGCACAGAAGCATGAACTGTTGGGCTAGTTTGTGAAACATGTTCTGAAATAGAAGAGTGAAAACTTGTCCATGTAGCACATCGACGAGTTTTCCCTCTTCTATTCCAAAGCATAGCACAGAAGCTTTCTCTAGGAAATATGTGAAGCCAACATGGAGAATTATAAGCACCACGAAAATTCCGACACTGCAAATATTCTAAGTGTGTGCAAATATTCAATGATTTAACACATAGGATTGAATACTGTCGTATTCGGTTCAGTAGCCATTATGCGTAAAACTGAATATTTTTTTAATAATTTTACTAATGTTTCAAAATGTTAAGTCCACCAAAATAATCAGAAAATTTCTGTAAAAGTATGATAAATTTCATCCCTGCCGGCATATTATATGTACTAAACGTGAGAGCTTATGTAGTCCAGCTGGCTACTTCGCTCTAGGAAAGTGATTTTAGCAGCTATACAATGACCACTTACCCTTTCTTAAGGGTTCTGTGGATTCGAAGGGCCTGATTATTTCCTGCAGATGCTGTATTTCTTTTTTTTAAATTTCTAGGAGCCCTTATCTATACCCTAAATGGACAGACAACCAAATTTAGCGTGCTTGTTTTTTTTTATTGCAATGGAAAGCTTACAATTCAGAGTGTCTAATCATGCAATGGCAAGAGGGACAATGTTCGAGGCTTGGGCTAGTTGGTTCATGGTTAAACTTAGGAAAAAAAGCAGCGCAAAATTGAGACAGGACACAAGTAGAAGAAGACACGACAACAGCGCTGACTTACAACTGATTTTATTTTGACATGTGGGCACATATATATACCTTAACAGTCAAATAGAAAGAAAAACAAACATAGTTCACTGGTGCCCCTATCTCATCAACGTGCTTCATCACTGAGCGCCACAAGCACGTGCTGTACATATCACCTTCGGTTCATATTTCCTTCATTGACAGGGTTAGAGATGGCATGCTCACACAGTTATTTTTAACACGTTTTATCTCTGCATCTTCGATGATTTCCCTAGTTCTATAATCTTTTTTCTTGGTACAACTTTTGTTTCGGAAAAGATTGGTCTGCATCCACAATCTCTGCAATGGAGGCCTAGGTGGCCGCTAATTGCTCTATTTACATTGTAGTTATGCTCCTTCAGTCGCTCATTAAGGCATCTGCCTGTTTGCCCTATGTATTTACTTCCGCAGGACAGTGGGATTGAATAGACAACACCCTCAATGCAGTTTACAAACTGGTTTACATGCTTTATGGGACAGGACTGTGGCTGTCTTTCTGTTTCGTTCACTTTTGAACACATTGCGGACAATATTTTAGGCGCAGAAAATACAACTTCTACATCGGCGTGCTTTCCTATCTTCTTCAAGTTATGCGCTAGCCGGTGGATGTAAGGTATGACGGTTGTCAATTTCCCCTTCTTTCTGTTGTTTCTTCTTGGCCATCCTTTCTGTTTTCCTTTATCTTTTTTTAGAACTGATTCCACTACAGAAATAAGCACATGCTTCGGGTAACCTGCTGCTTCAAGACAGTCTACCTGTTTTTTAAAACTATCTGTCATCAAATGCAAACATGACGTTTAATGCCTTTAATGACTTGTTTTACTTCAGAAATAATTCGCTTACCCTGCTTTTCTCAGATAAGGAAGGAGGCTTTTTAGTCTTAAAGAAGGCCGTGTCGAAAGCTAAGGAAGCGATTTTAGCGTCTTTCACTTTCAGAGATGTTTCCCTGCAAAAAGTGAAAACAGACGCTAAAAAGTTATGTAAAGAATTATCTCTGCACGATTTGGTTAAATCCATTGACAAAAGCAAACGCTTGAGCCTGCATGTGTTTTTTAGCGCTAAAACTCATAAAGTAGACATACCGCTAAGGGTCATTATTTCAGAAAGCGACACCTGGCAAAAAAGCGTATCCATGTTTTTCCAAAAGAAATTAAACCTGTTGAATGTAGAGGACCCATTTCTTGTGCGGAAGTCGGATGATGCTGTCTCGTTTTTAGAACATTGCAAGGACAAAAGCTACATAGCATGCTCTTTTGATATCAAAGACTTGTATTATTCTTTGCCGCATCGGGAACTTATGCTCTGTATTGAAAATTGTATTGACAAATACGGTGCTGTTGCGTATCAAAATGATACAGGGC
Organism: Rhipicephalus sanguineus; assembly: GCF_013339695.2. Lineage (NCBI taxonomy): Eukaryota > Metazoa > Arthropoda > Arachnida > Ixodida > Ixodidae > Rhipicephalus > Rhipicephalus sanguineus. The sequence goes on along the minus strand of NC_051176.1, from coordinate 329,422,508 downwards.
TTTCAGTGCAAGGTTTTTTGGAGCTGTTAAAAATGTACCTCGAGTCGACATTTATGACGTGGGAAGATAAGCCCTACATCCAAACTAACGGCATATGCATTGGATCGTGCGTAGCTCCAATCTTAAGCGACCTCTTCTTAGCGCAACTTGATAGGCGTGTGCATGAACAACTGCAAGTGTCAAGGGTAGCCAAAATATTCCGGTACGTAGACGACTTTTTAATCATTTTTGATACGGACGAAATGGGCTTAGAACCATTAATGCTTCGGGTTCTTGAAAAATTTCGTGACTGTTTTAAACCGCTAGTGCCAACCTTTGAGATGCCGGTGGACGGAGCTATAAAGTTTTTAGATATCAAACTTCGGTTTTTTAAGGATCACATTTGCTGGGCGTATGAGCCACGTGCTTGTAAGCCACTTCTTCCATTTGACTCGGCCCATTCAAAGCTCGTAAAAAGGTCCATTGCTGTGACATGTTTCACGAACGCATTAAACAAGTCATGTTTGCATTTGATGACAGTTTTAAAAAACAGGTAGACCGTCTTCAAGCAGCAGGTTACCCGAAGCATGTGCTTATTTCTGTAGCGGAATCAGTTCTAAAAAAGATAAACGAGAACAGAAAGGATGGCCAAGAAGAAACAACAGAAAGAAGGGGAAAGACAACCGTCATACCTTACATCCACCGGCTAGCGCATAACTTGAAGAAGATAGGAAAGCACGCCGATGTAGAAGTTGTATTTTCTGCGCCTAAAAAATTGTCCGCAATGTGTTCAAAAGTGAACGAAACAGAAAGACAGCCACAGTCCTGTCCCATAAAGCATGTAAAACAGTTTGTAAACTGCATTGAGGGTGTTGTCTATATTCAATCCCACTGTCCTGCGGAAGTAAATATATAGGGCAAACAGGCAGATGCCTTAATGAGCGACTGAAGGAGCATAACTGCAATGTAAATAGAGCAATTAGCGGCCACCTAGGCATCCATTGCAGAGATTGTTGATGCAGACCAATCTTTTCCGAAACAAAAGTTGTAGCAAGAAACAAAGATTATAGACAGCTCCGCCGCATTGGACATTATTGCAAGTCAACACAGTTCACTGAGTTTGCAAAATCTGCGTCCTGCATGCAGCCTAAATCAGAGAAATTGCTGTCAGTCTCTGGACGACAATTCTAGGGAAATCATCGAAGCTGCAGAGATAGAACGTGTTAAGAATAACTTTGTGAGCATGCCATCTCTAACCCTGTCAATGAAGGAAATAGATTTTTTGAACCGAAGGTGATATGTACAGCACGTGCTTGTGGCGCTCAGTGATGAAGCACGTCTATGAGATAGGGGCACCAGTGAACCATGTTTGTTTTTCTTTCTATTTGACTGTTAAGGTATATATATATATATATGTGCCCACATGTCAAAATAAAATCAGTTGTAAGTCAGCGCTGTTGTCGTGCCTTCTTCGTCTTGTGTCCAGTCTCAATCTTGCGCTGTTTTTTTCCCAAGTTTAAGGCAACAGGGAAAAGGCGATGAAACATTTTTTATCATATTTGTTGCCGATGGAGTCTTATACGCAACACATGTTAAAGCGTGGCCGATAGCTTTTGGGTGTTATTTGCGCCAGGTTCTGCCATGACAGAGTGCATGCGCGAAATGCCTGAGACACGCCATGTGCATGCACGACGTTTTAAAGCTGGTTTTCGGTTGCCTATGAACGAAGCGCCACTTCTCAGCATCAATTCCTTTTACTGCATAATAAGCAAAGAATTTGTGAGGATGCGTTTTATATACCGACTGTAATTTTAAACCTGAGTAATGCTTATGTGAACACTAGCAGGCAAGATAGAGCAATTTAACGACTCCAAAAGTCAGTACTAAGATTTCACCACCAAGCGACGCCACGGTACGGCTGCTGCGATTTTCAAACCCCGTTTAAAAATACATATCCTACTCAAATTTCGAAAGGATGCTCGATTCCATCACTATAATTCTGGGTCTTTCAAAATACACAAAGGTCCATATACACGTTCTGGCAGTGTGAAAGCCACGACGTTTGTTCAGCGAATGTAATTTGCATAGGCTGTAAAAGTTAACATTCAATTAGTCATACATTCTTACCCTCTATGCCAATTTTTGTTCATACCAAGTGAACAAGAAATGAGTTAGGAGTGAGCGGCGCATCATACGCCACGTCTCCACCCACCCCGACTCTCCCCATTTGGTTTGGGCACCTTGTGTTCTGAGACACGGCTTTGGTTGCAGCAGTGCTGCTTCAGGACATTTTGCGTTTGCCCGCTTTTTTTTCTTTACCATTATTTTCTGTATCTGTGCCATATTTTTGTACCATATTTTTTTATTTATTCAAATGGCTTCACAGGCTCCTACATTTGAGTATTGTGTGAGGGGAGGGGATTACTTAAGTAGGGGTAATGATAACATGAGCATAAATAACTTCATTATACAATGCTTGTTGACTGTTAGTACAGAACACTGTAAAGAAGAGGAAAAAAACAACACCCTTATACAAAAATTCGGCAGATCCCACGTACCGTGGAAGTCGATGTTATGCGAAGCATGCGGCGGGAAGGTGACTGTGGCGTAACTTTTTTTTTACTGAGCGAAACGTTACGAAATGATGCTAAAGATTTGTATAACTTTTATACGCACACATATATGCTGAAGAGCCGTATATGTGTTATAAACCAGTTGTTTAAAGTTGGGTAACGCTGCCAACGGCAACGTGGGTATTACCAACGCCAGAAACGGTAAGCTGATATATAGTGCTTATACTTGTCCATTATTGTGGAGAAAGTGCGCACATTTCACGAACCCGTGTGCATGTGTGGAAGGGGTTCCTAACAGTTCTTGAACAAGGTCATCATCACCGTGATCAGTGAGCACTAGACGCTGGTCATGACTTGTTATCGCATCCGGTCGCGATCGCGGTGGCGAGGGGTCCTTGTGTAGTGAAGTATGAGTACAGCTGTTAGAAATCGTGGATGCCTCGGTCATTTCGTCGACAAATTATCTGTATAGAGAGCCGGCGACATGTCGGAGTCTAAGTCACGATCGCGTTGGTGAGGTTTAGGCCGTTGAGGCTGGTAGGCCTGGATAGGGCTACGTAGACCAACATCAGTGGATGGCGCTTGTCGTATTCGTAGGCTACCTGGGCGTATGTGACCTACGTAGCCTAGTCTACAAAGCGGCTGTCAATAAATCTGTCGTCATCCTCGGTCAGCATGAGGCCATCGCCCAGCCTCGTAGGACACTGCGTCGTTCCGGCGGACTAAGTGCACCTTACACTGCGATGATGTGAATATCATACGTAACTTTCGTTAATATATTCCTCCGGGGTCGAGCAATGCTTCAATATAGCTTGCTGAATTATAGGAATACAAATGTAATGCTTATTAGACTGCTATAAAAGCGGAGCCAACCCTGGTACCACGGACGTTAATCTGATATGACGCCTGCATTGTAGGACTACCTATGTAGTGTTTATTGCTTTCTTGTAAAATTAGATACCCAGCACCACAACCACAACTGACGTTGCACCGAAATTACGCCTGCATAGGCTGTTTTTCCAAACCAGGTTGTAGACCTGGCGTGGCTTTGTGGTAGAATAACTGATTGCCACGCAGAATGCTTGGGTTCGATTCCTGCTGGGATCCTGATTTTTACAAGTCATGACCAGCGTCTAGTGCTCACTGATCACGGTGATGATGACCTTGTTCAAGAACTGTTAGGAACCCCTTCCACACATGCACACGGGTTCGTGAAATGTGCGCACTTTCTCCACAATAATGGACAAGTATAAGCACTATATATCAGCTTACCGTTTCTGGCGTTGGTAATACCCACGTTGCCGTTGGCAGCGTTACCCAACTTTAAACAACTGGTTTATAACACATATACGGCTCTTCAGCATATATGTGTGCGTATAAAAGTTATACAAATCTTTAGCATCATTTCGTAACGTTTCGCTCAGTAAAAAAAAAGTTACGCCACAGTCACCTTCCCGCCGCATGCTTCGCATAACATCGACTTCCACGGTACGTGGGATCTGCCGAATTTTTTATTCTCTGCATTCGTCGGGTCAACGCTGACGTTGTCGGTTTTTCTTAACGCTCTCATTTAAATTACCAATGTCTGTTCTCGCCGTTCTTGGGTTCATATAAACTGTCAATCACCTGTGGCGCATACCCGTACACCGCGGCCGGTGGTAAACGGGTATGTGCCACACGTGTCTGGAGGAAAGGGTTTGACGACGCACGCGACAGGGTTTTCAAGTTATTCATGTCATGACCACACAGTCATATTCGTCAAGTCTTCTTACCCTCCCCTGCTAATTTTGGTCTACACCAAGTTAAGGAGGCGATCAGGAGAGCACCCAGACGTAGGCGGCTAGATAGATAGATAGATAGATAGATAGATAGATAGATAGATAGATAGATAGATAGATAGATAGATAGATAGATAGATAGATAGATAGATAGATAGATAGATAGAAAGATAGATAGATAGATAGATAGAAACGCTCAAAGTGCCAGAGGTTCGCTAAGAAATGCTTCGCATTTAATAATTTACTCTTCAATTATAAAAGATGGCCGTGACCTCGGCCCTAAAATTTGTTACATTTCGAATGGTGACGATGTGCTCCGGAAGACCATTCCAGTGAATAATTGCCTGCGGCAATGCGGATGAATTAAATGCAATGGTTAGACCTGGAATGCATTGGAGGCTTAGTGGGTTATTCAAGCGACATGAAGTGCTAAAAGGTTTGACGAGAGGCAGCATTGAGCGATTGGCGCTGTAGACGATTTTATGAAATAGGCAAAGTATAAGGCTATTAGTCTGCGTGATTGCAAGGTAGAAAGAGAGAGTGATGATTTAATGTTAGTTACGCTGCCCCGCCACGGTGGTCTAGTGGTTGTGGCACTCGACTGCTGACCCGAAGGTCGCGGGATCGAATCCCGGCCGCGGCGGCTGCATTTTCGATGGAGGCGAAAATGTTTGAGGCCCGTGTACTTAGATTTAGGTGCACGTTAAAGATCCCCAGGTGGTCAAAATTTCCGGAGCCCTCCACTACGGCGTCCCTCATAATCATATCGTGGTTTTGGGACGTTTAACCCCAGATATTATTATTATTATTATTAATGTTAGTTACGCTGGAGTGATGGTTATAGTTTCTGAAAATGAAACGAGTGGTGCGATTTTGAACAACTTCAAGGGAATTAAGTAAGCCTGATGGGGTGACCAAATGGGTGATGCGTACTCTAATTGCAGGTGAACAAATGTTTGATGTGTGAGCTTACGGGTAGTTGCAGGAGTTCCATGTAGATTAAGTTTTAGATAGCCTAATGTGGGTGATGCTTTAGCTGTTACTATCTGTATATGAGATGACCCAGGGGTGCAACAGCTGCACCAATTGCACCAAGCTGAGCCAAAACTGTGAAATTTGTTGAAATTGCGCCACCCTGCGCCAAAATGCCCAAGCAGCTTCAAAATTTTCTCAGTTGCGCAAGTTTTAGCGAGAAATGGAAAGAAAACGAAAGAAAGGAAAAAAGTCACTTTCACCGCAAGGACGAAGCAATGAATGCATAGCAATAACAAATTGTAATGGTAAGGTGGCTAGAATGGGGAGGTGTGCTGAGCGCCGCGCGTTTCCCTTGCCAGAGAGGGTCCCTCTGCGCGCCGATGCCGCCAGGGGCGCTGCTGCAGGGGGCGCGGGTACAGCCGCCGCTGTCGCAGATTGCCCGTTGGAAGGCTAATACAAGGAAACGCGGCGTGATTTTTTTTCTTTTCACCATTTACGCGTTCTTTATTGCACACGAGTCATGCATTAGTGAGCTGTGGTGAAAATGCCATATAAAACGAAGAGAACTGAACGCTGGTGCTTCGTTCCTGGCTGCTGCGAAAGCTCTGAAACCAAAGAACTGAATTGCGAAGAAATAGAATGATAGTGATTAACAAAATGTATGTTCGCCCTATCCCGGTATAGGGCGTCGTTTTCTTGTTGTTGTTCTTTTTCTCTGGCAACGCAGCTTAAAAAATGAAACCTCTAATACTATTAGAAAGGAATGATTTGCGCTTGTGCCTTGGACTTCTAATGTTCGTTGCAAACAACGTGTTAGATATGGAAGCGCGATTACCATGGTCTGTAATTAGATCAGAGGCACCAACAGTTAAAACGTACATTTTTAAAGATATACAGTTCGCATCAGAGACACTCATTATATGTTTTCATTTAAAAACCTAGTTTATTCTTCGAAGCACATTGGTCGTGGGTGAACACCCCTCAGATTATATTCGCATTAGCGCTGCCAGAACTACTCAATGTAAAAATATAACATATTGGCTCTTCAAGTAAGCCCAGTTCGATCCTTCGCACACAATGTCGTGATATTTTTTTTCTCCTAATGCTAAACAAATGCCATTTCTGTATTTAAATTACCAGTACACAATTACCTTGCTCACATGACAATTAGCAACACAACTCATTATGTCAATAAAAAAACCACGACTTATGCTTCGGTAGAGGGTAAGGTTAGGACAACGTCACTAGACTAGGTTGCTAACCTAGTCTTGTAACATTGGGTTAGGCATCATCTCTCGCTCTTTTCAGTGCTCTTTTTCAATTCGACTTCCCAATCATACACCTAAGGCGCTTAGCTGTGCTCCCTATTGGGTTGCAGAAATTGGCGCTTTTTTTTCTATCTTCCTCTTATCATCGTATATATACACCAATATTAATTCCAGAAATACTGGCTGTTGTTTTAGCAAGCTCCCGTCAAATGAATCAACAGCAGTTATAGTTACAGATTATCTTTCGGTATGTTCAGCACTTCCTATATACCGCAGCGAATTCAACACTCCTGAGCATGTTTCGTTATCTAATACCTGCAAACTTACAAAAAATTTGGTTGCTGAGGGTACTGGGCCACCGCGGATTGTATCTAAATGAAATGGTGGATTCATGAGCCTCAGTATCTCTATGCGGAGCTCTGATTCCTAATTTACCAGATACGGCTTATGCGACAGCTTTAAGGTATAGAAATGCTTGTTTGCAAAGCGACACTGGCAAATTATCACTGGATAAATTTAAAAACTTCGTACATGTAGGGTATTGCTGGAATAAACAGCGGTGTTCGTCGTGACAATTAGAAGTTTCTTACAGCAGATTACGCGGTCAAATTCCACGAGTGAATTTTTATTTATATAATGCTGGTCTCATGTTGTCCCCGGCCCTTGTGCAAATTTTCCAATCAATTGAAACAACGGACCACTTCCTTTTATTCTGTCGCCGATATTACAATTAGAAAAAAAAGGTACCTCGTTGCTCCACTTCAGAAGGTATGATTAACAATAAATTACTGTTTTTATATTCAGAGGGATGTCTGTTATGCTGTATTCGGTTATATAAATACGACGAAAAGATTACCGCGATGGTTTATTTTTCTCTCCCTTTTCTTTGTTCCAAATCCATTTTGTCTAGATCGATCTTTTGCGTTACTTCAGATCTAGATATTTACTACCGCGAGGGTTATCTCTTTCATAAATTCCATCTGACAGTATGACCGCTTGCTCATTTATCATTTTCATTTACTCGATGTTTACTTTTTAATCTAACTTTCTAGTTACCCTTGGCTTCATATGTGTTTTTTTTTAAATTATCCATATTGTGTGTAACGAATTTTTTTTTTTTCAAGGAAGTAACACCAATCGACATTTGCTGGTTGGTGCGCACCTCATGTCACTCCGATATATTCTTTCTCGCGTGCATTCCTTCACGAAAATCTGTAAAAAAGGAGAGGAAGATGAGGAGCGTACGAACTTGAGCTTGTTGGTACACATGCACATATAGTAAAAAACAGCGCGAAAACTACAAGGACGAGACAGCGCTAGTCTTGTTTCATCTGTCTCGTCTTCGTAGTTTTCACGCTGTTTTTTACTAGGAGAGGAAGGTGTTACAGTGTGCCCTTTTTTACTGCACCCGCTGAAAGAGAAAAGGAAAAAGAGGATTAACGCAGCAAACTGTTGCAAGCTAATAGCGCGAGACAGGTTTGCCGTACATGAGCGGCGCTACGCGGCACGTCGTCTGCTCGACTCCCCGCGCCCTATTTTTCTAGTGACTCTACCGCGCCCCTGCGTACAGCGCCCCTTGCGGCATCGGCGCGATTTGGGGACCGGTTTTCGCGGCCGCTTTTCACACCTCCCCATTCTAGCCACCCTAGTAATGGTCTACGAAGTGAGGCTGGCAGCAAACTCTTTTCTATCGGATCTCGCGTAACTCTACAAACCGTTGTTGTAAGATAATACAGCGGCTCCGGGGAAAGATGCTCTTTCTGCACAGTGTCTTCGCATTGAGAGCTGTTAGCTGAGACTAGCGACACCTACCGACGATTGGGAGAACGACACGAACGTTCAGTGCGAGCTGAGAGACCACCGACACCTGTCGTCGAATCGGAGAAGGAACAAGTGCGCCTGGCTCGCGAGGCGGGAAAAGAAGATCACGTGACGTCTGGCGTTTGGAGCGGCTCCGAAAGACGCGCTCGCTAGAGAAGCCGTTATGTCATCCGTTTAAATCGTTATTAAATATGTTTGTTTTCCACCAACGGTCGTGTCATCATGTGCACCAACCCCTGACAGAGCGCATCACGTAGAAGGGTATACGAGCCGCCCGCTAATGGCTACCGAGATAGCGCGCGCGCCAGCGATCGCGCCCTTAAGGCCCAACCGCATGCACGCGATTTTCGAGCGACAGCATTTGCTGTCGCGGAGGGCCATCTATCGCCGTCGCTTGTCGCGTCGCACGTTTCTGGAAAGCCAGAAAAAATCGCTTGTCGCCCGGAAGTGAGCATGACGATATCCGGCAACATGCATCTCTGACTCTCGCTTCAGTTGCAATTTGCTCGTGATGCTTCCAATCGGCGCGTACTTCAAGGAATGCAAGTTATTCGCAATGCCCATAGACTGTCACGCCGCCAAGAGGAATTCCGGAGCGTCCTCTCGAGGAGGGTTAGTAGACGACAAAATGGCAGCACTACGCAGTCGCTCCCTTGTTCGGCTCTGCTAGCCTCAGTGTTAACGCGTTGGCAAGAAAGGAACACTACGACATGGCATGTTCCCTGCATCAGTGGACAAACCGGGCCCTCCATGACACGAGAAATCTTATTCGTTCTTGCTAGACGCGAAGTTTTCGTGAAAATACGTGGCAACTCGCGCTTTCAATGCTAGCCCTCAGCGTACACATACTATCAGCTTCGCGAGGCTTTCTGGAGCCACGTTGGTTAGTTAAATGTTATCGTCTAACATATTCAGTTGAAGCTCACCCTGTTTTACTTGCATATAGCATTGGGTCAGTGTTTCTTGTAGTGCATGAATCCCATAACACTGTACGCGGGAGGTCGCGCGGGCTCGCGATGTGCTCTTGTATAACTGAGCGATCTCAAGTTGGCGATACATTAAAATAGGGCCTATTTCCTTTGTCAGCAAAGCGCTGTTACGAATCGTGCGAGCGACGTTTCAATCATTCGAGGACGCGTCTGCTCGACGCCTTTCGTGGAGCGAACGCTTTCCACGCCGTCCTTCGCCAGTGTGTTGGTTTCATGTTCTCTGGTTTCATAGCCAGCGCTGCGCCGCTTGTTTTTGTAATAGGTAGCAGCACACTGCAAGCGATTTGCTTGTTGTCTGGTCCATAGCCTCCCATCCGCGATGCGCAGCACCTATTCGCCCCGATATCGAGCGGAGTCGCCACCCGGCGGCTACTGGCTGAAGTGCGCCTAGTGTGGATAGCTCCCTGCGTCGTCTGTTAGCTGCGGCGCGTTTGCATAGGCACGTACGTCATGCACGTCTTCAAAGGGCAGCTTGTCTGTTGCGTTTGCGCACTCTTAAATGCTTGTACGTGTACATAATACGATGTACAAAAGCATTTGGCCTTTCTAGGCTGTATATGCATTGTAAAAAGATCAGTGAGTGCAGTTGTCGAGAGTGCTCTGTGTGGTCGTCGTACCCTGCCTTCGCCAGGATCATTTCAGTGTGGGTGCTGCTTTGTAGGTCAAGCACATCGTAAAGCGCAGTTGGCAGCGTCCTGTACATGAGGAGCATTGGCTATATCGTGTGAATGCAGCGGTTTAGCGACTCAGTGGTAAACAAAAACAAGGCTCTAAGCCATACACTTGCGTGTCACACTTGTTGCTGGGCGTATAATTGCGTTACTGTCTTTTATCACTTACGTGACGAGCTTTAGTTGTGTTTAAGATGTGCTTTTATTGTACGGTTCTGGTCCCACTACGGCGTGATATTTTTCACTAGTGAAGTCTGACTCTTCGGTACTTAAATAATCCCCTAAAAAGAACAAGAGATGGAATGACACCGAACTGATAAAACTGAGTTGCCGGGCGCTGTTTTATCTTGGCGCGATAGGTGTGCTAAAACACCGGTGTACTTTCATTTAGGTTCGCGTTACAGAACGCAGATGGTCAAAAATTAATCCATATATACGGCGTGGCTTACAGTCCTATCGTTGTAATTTCACGCAAAACATTATCTTTGTTGTTTTTACGTTACCTTGAGCTTTTGTGCGGCCTTGCTATAGATTGATGAAGGCAGTGAGCATCATTGGCTTTCAAAAGAAAAAGAAACGACTCACTTTTGTCTGATAAAGGAACCACTCCTTTGTTGCATCATTGTCATGCAGGTAATGAATCGAAGAAAGCTCTGTGCTGAACTGTTTCCTTTTTACACTGTTACTGGAATAAAATCAAGCGCTTACGTGAGAAAGATCTGCATAGTGCTAAAGCGCTGGCAGCCACGTAGCTTTTCTGACTAAATTTCTTATCAACTGTCCTACATATCATGGAGAGCTGAATAAAAAAAAAAAAAAACACGCGGGTGCGTATTCGTGCACACAGTGCACCGAGTGCTATTCAGAAGCCAGGTAAGCAAGAACTGAATACGTAATTAGTTCAGTCGCGCAACAGCACTGCGTATACTAGGCGACACACCAGCTAAACACGTTCAAATAAAACAGCAAAAAATGTCAAGTGCAAAACCTCAGGCTGTCGCCGAGGAGGATCCCGTCCATTGGCAGGCTGCGCTTCTCTCACAAGTAAGGTAACGTTCGATGGGCTTCGTGCATCGATTCGGCAATGGAGAACGTACATATTACCAGAGGGCTGCAGTAAACGCGTTTTATTCGCCGACAATCAGTTCAAGCAGCTCACAACGAAGCGCCGCTGTGTACATTTGTATACACGCCGCCGGCCGCCTATCCACACTAGCGCGGCGACAGTGCTGCCACCTGTAGCCCGATCTCGGGGCGAATAGGGGCGCCACTGAAAGCCGCGTAGCGGCGGCCGTTGGAACCGCTGGTGGGTCGCGTAGCAGACGCCTCATTTGCGCGCGTGCGATTTGCCGTTTGTGCGCGCGTGCCATTTGCCGCTTGTGCGCGTCCCATCATTACTTTTGCGGCAATAGTGTGCGCAAAGGAGCCGCACTTTATAATAGTGGACATGTGTCCGATGTCACAGCTGTGTGGGACGACAATATCACTATAGGGTGTATGCACGACCGGCATCGACAGCGACATGCAGGCAAGTCTCGCTGTGCACTCTGGGTAATCCGCCATTTTGAAGCAATAACAAGCAGACGAGCAAAGCAGCGTGTATGACCAGTCGATAGCTGTCATGGTTTACTGCGCCGTTGTAGGCTGCAAAAGCCGTACGTACACCAAAGCCGAGAAAGAGAAGGCTAAGCAGAACAGTCAGAACCCAGCAACTTTCGGTTTTTCAAGATTCCAAAGGTGCGGGTTCATGAATGCCGCAAGACGAGGCAGCTGTCGCAACGCCGGCAGCGCGAGTGGATCGCCCGCCTCAACAGGAAAGGTGTCGCCGATAATCCGCAGAAGTACAAAGTGTGTTGCCGACACTTTTTATCAGGTATGCAAGTCTCGCACCTATGTTACCTATTGTAAAGCGCTGCCCGTTCCTGTCATTGTGCACCGCGGATGCAGGCATTGCTTTGAGCAGAGCGTTGGTGTACTCTGTTTCGCAGGGCCACAGTCTCCAGTGGGTGCTGCTGGCTCTGCAAGGGCTTTTCGGCTCACGAGCTGCACTGACATCGGCAACTAATCGTCGTTTTTTCATCGACAACGCGAAATACATTTTAGCGATATGCCTCACATCCAATTTCCTGATGTGCGTCGGCAGCCACGAGTTGGTGCTGTCCGTGCACGAACGCTCCTGCCGCACGCGCACGCCGTACTCTACGTAAAAAAGCAGTGCCGCGACATGGGAGCACGCCTCGTCGTTCCCGGCCATGCACGTACAGTCACGGCCGGTCTGGAGGCGCGCGCTCGCTCCTTCCTTTACGGCCTGCGCACGGGGGGCTGTTGCTACCTATGGCCGCAATTTCGTGGGGGCACTCCGAGCCAACTGCTCCTAGGGTGCCTTGATGCGCGTTTTGCCGCTTTAGGGTGAGGACATCTGCGGCGTCTATTGCGGCGCGGCTGCCATACTTGAACCCACGGCGTGTCACCGGCGTCTCACCTCTCTACGGCAGCTGCGCTGAGAGGCACGAGACGCGGGGCAAAAAATGGCGTCGTGGCGGCATCAGCCCCTTCAAAGAATGGCAACACCCTAAGGGGGGCGCACGCGTCGAGGCACGCTAACTGCTCCCTGACTCACTTCCGGCCGTTGCGGAGGCTAGCGCGCGCAGGGAGTGCTCGGCTTCCGACTTACCGTGGCGCTTTCTGAAGTTACTCTGTATGGTATTCATGGTACCAATGTGATAGAAACATGGTAGCAAGTATATATGATGACTCTGGTAAATTCCGCTTTACAGAAGTGGTGGCGCAGGCCGCTCATAAGCCCGCTTCTGTTGCTCGGCAAAGAATCGACGCGGTTATAACACAGCCTTGTTTTTTTTTAGGTTTCTGTAACTTCGAGAATAAGTAAGAGCATGAACATTGCGTTTGGTTGAGGAAACGGTTTATTGATGGTTTAGGAAATGTTTATTTTAAATGTATTGGCCGGCCATCGCTGTACTAGAAAATAACAATATTGCACATTTTTTGTTGGAGGCATCTTAATTCGTGCTTTAATATTGAAACAAATACTTCAAAAAAGTGAAAGTCACTGCTTAACGGGGACGGCCACGCTGCAGATGAAGAGGAAATATAAAAAACTTTCAGAGAATCCTTTCAATGGGAAACGGAATGTTTTCCTTTGTACTACAACAATATGCGCATGGAGAACTGAAAAAAAAATCACTGCTGGTAAAACACTGTAGTGACGATCACAGTTTAACGGAGTCAAGTCTGTCACAACCTGATATGCTTCCGCGAGGGCTTGTGAATAAAACCGGAAGGCCTGTCATTCTGATCTGTTAACTTTTTTGTGTAGTTAATAAGAAGAATCCGGAGAAACTTCTCAGAAATAATATGAGCCAGCACTCTCGCGTGACTCTTGTCCACACCTTCCGGACAGTCCAGAAGTGGCGAATCTTCAAGGTATGGCTCAACAGTCAATTGCAGAATCTCGAGGATTTTCGTTCGAGGAAGATATTTGACTGCTTTCTCGAAGAACGTCACAATTGTGTCCAGCATTGATAGTAACTCCGGCTTTGGGCAGTGTAGATCATAGGCTTCTTGCTGACGGAGAAGATGATACAAAGGACTGCTCGTTTTGTTTGTCGTCACTAGCATGGCGCATGTTTCGCAACCGACATCATTGATGAGTTTGGCAATGTAACCACCTACATACACCAAGCCTGAATAGGCAACAGAGTTCGGTGATTTGCGAGGAGGTTCTCGCAGAGCTTCAAGTTCCTCAATAACATCTTCCGGAATAGACACCGCCGCTTCTTCAATGTTTTCGTCGCGAATGCCCATGTCTTTGGAGGTAGCGCCTTTTCCTTGACAATGTGGGTCAAAGCAGCTGTGACGGCTCTTGCATCTAGCGCGTCATTGCCCCCGCACATTGCCCTCAATTTTCCGAACAATGCCTCTATAGGATCACTGTTAAATTTCTTCGTGAGCACATAGTTTACTCCTTTTCTCAGAAGAAATCGGACTGTCTCCACTGTGGACTTTGTGGTGAAAAGCAGGGCAGTGTACGTCCCGTCTGTAAAGTTTCCTGGATGCGGTTAATGTAGCCTGAAAATTCATTTTCCAGCCACAGCAATCGGCTATCGTCCTGCTTTGAGATGGGAAGTTTGTAGTCCTTTCCACTGTACGTAGTGTTGTGAATGTCGAACCATCTCTTTATGGCTTTCATGAAGTTGATTGTGGATGCTGCATCCTTGAATAGAACAATAGAGTTGCCCCTAAAGTTTCGCAGATGTTTCAGTGCGCCAATGACTTGGAGCGAGAATACTTGCACTGCACGCATTACATTCATATTTTCCAGGTTAGATGGGTAATCCCCTCTGTGACGTTGTAAATATGCGTGGCCCACCAAAAATGCACTGCTGTGGCAGCTGGGGTTCTCTAACCTGCACCTAAATCTAAGCACACGGGCCTCAGGCATTTTCGCCTCCATCGAATATAAGGTGGTCGGGTCTTAAAAAATATTGTTGTTGCTAGTAGCGCTGCGTGTGCGTCTTCTATTGCCGAGTGTCGAGAAAGGCAGACTGTCCCCACACGAACCTGTACTTCCTTCACCGCTTGCTACAACCGAAAGAAGTAATTAGCACGAGAAATTGGCCAGGCACAGCTGGTTTACAACACGAAGCGCATGCGGCGAAACGCGCTTTGGGCGGTTGGCTCGCGACGCCCTCACGCGGAGCGCGCCGTCGTGACTGTATAGAAAAAGTTCCATTGTACTCCCGGCGGCTGCTCAGGCCGTAAGGGAAGGAGCGAGCGCGCCCCTCTAGACCGGCCGTGGTACAGTGCGCGGCAACGACTTCACCGTCGCACTTGCACAGGGCCTATGAATCCACAGGTGGCTTGTTGAGGCTCTGCGAGTGGTTGACCTGGGCAAAAAGATAACATTGTATTCTGCTAGAAGAATAAAACACTTTAACGTACCTTTGTTTTGAGAATCACGGAGTCTGAGGAAACTTCGTTAACCGATGGCTCGAGCATCCAACCGCTGGTCACAATATTGTGGCCTTCTAATCCTTTTTGAGCCTTTAGTTGCTGGCGGGTAAGGAAGCTGGTCCTCAAAACAAGGAACTCGCTTATGTCTGCGGCGTCGATTCGCGGCCACAGGTTGACGTCTCTTACTCAGTCGCTTTCCCGAAGCTCAAAGGGGTCCACACCACACAGGGCAACTTTCTCACTGTAGCGCGCCTGGTCTTTGACGCACAGCGTCGCTGCATAATCCGTTTTATCATGCGTCATTTTGCCGCAAAACAATGTTGCATTCTTGCACAAAGATGCCAAACCGCACGCCCGGACACCGACTGCGACCACACATTGACGACCAGTCCACAAACGTTGCCTGCTTTGGTCTGCTTGTTATTGCTTCAAAATGGCGGATTACCCTGAGTGCACAGCGAGACTTGCCTGCATGTCGCTGTCGATGCCTGTCGTGCATACACCCTATACGCGCCAAGTGTTTGCCACAGACAAGCGTCAACAAGCTTCCCTACGAAGTGGAGCTCATCGTAAGTACACCGCTTTCTTTGTAACGTCGCGATCACTAATGCCTGCATGCGTTGACGCGGGAACCAACGTTTTTTTCTCGACACAGTAGCTTCGTTTACGTGCCATGTGTTTATATTGTAGATTTTGAGGGAGCGCTGTCGCACCGGCGTATAGCTTAGTTTCTACAGCGCGACTGGACGCGGACGGAGAAGGAACACGCAAACACACACACAGCGCTGACTTTCAACTGGAATGTTTATTTTTCATATGCACGTGACGCTTATATAGACACACGCGAGCAGGTGCACACAAAACAAGAAACAAAAAAAAACACGTGCATATGAAAAATAAACATTCCAGTTGAAAGTCAGCGCTGTGTGTGTGTTTGCGTGTTCCTTCTCCGTCCGCGTCCAGTCGCGCTGTAGAAACTAAGCATGAACAACAACTAGCCCGCCAACGCACTTTAGTCAATACCGGCGTATAGATTTCACAGGTGCGGCCACGCGAAGGGTCAGCGTTGGTAAAACTTTGAAACCTGCACGATAAACTTGTGAAAAAATAAACGTTAAGCTTGTCATCATCGGTGCAGAAGCGCACAGCGAACATTCTGCACCGATGATCGCATTCCAGTGCCATCAATAGGTAGAATGCAGCCGATTTCGTGCAGCACACGTGTGATTCCACGGCGCTTTTGTAAAGGAGCCGTTACCTGCCCCACATTCTCTGGCATTGCGCTTCGCGCCATTCGTTTTTCAAGAGAGCCTAGGCATCGCATCTTATCAGTTATAAATAACAACCTCATGTGCATTGTAGCGTCTACAATGCAGGCGAGGCGACCAAGTGTAAACGTAGTCGCGTTCGCTGAAGACGTAGCGACAAAAATGGAGAAATAAAAACATGGTAATCGTTCTAACACTGCTGAAAACAAAGCGCGATTGCTTACCTTCTGCGTCGTACGGCCGCAATCCACCGCCGCAGTCGCTCTCGCTCATGAAATAGCACCGGAAACCTGCTGATGTAGAAGTGCGTTCCTGGCGAATTTTTGTTTGTGTTTGAGCAGCCGACAACGCAGCAGCTATTTTTCGACATTGCTGAAGCCCGACAGAGTCGTCAAATTACGATGAAAACATATCCATCCGTGCACTCGCGTACACGCTCGCGGGAACACTGCCCGCCAGGACCCACCAACGCTTCCGAGCCGTGGCTGCAGACGGCGTCGTCGGCGCTTTGCGCATCGCCTATACTCGGGGACAACTTTCTGTGGTAATGAAGGGAAAGCTACAGAGCCACAATGCACGTATCCTACCGCTACTACCGCTAACAAATGTCCCACAATTGCGTCGATATATCTAGGCCCTTGTAGCGACGTCGCGGCGCGTAGGCTCCGCCTAAAGCCCCTCCATGCGTTTTCCGCGGCAGCAGACGCGATGGAGGGGCTTTAGCGGCCGCAACACAGAAAGTTGCAGTGGCTGTAAGAGGGACTCTGAAATGAACGAGCCATGTTGACGTGTAACTCCAGCTCTGAGAACCTCATCAAAACATGAGGTATCATTTATCAGTCAGTCAGTCAGCAGTCAGTCAGGCAGTCATCAGTCAGTCAGTCAGTCAGTCAGTAGTCGTCAGTCAGTCAGTCAGCAGTCAGTCAGTCAGTCAGTCAGTCAGTCAGTCAGTCAGTCAGTCAGTCAGTCAGTCAGTCCAGTCAGCAGTCAGTCAGTCAGTCAGTCAGCAGTCAGTCAGTCAGTCAGGCAGTCAGTCAGTCAGTCGTCAGTCAGCGCAGTCAGTCAGTCAGTCAGTCAGTCAGTCAGCAGTCAGTCAAGTCAGTCAGTCAGTCAGTCAGTCGTCAGTCAGTCAGTCAGTCAGTCAGTCAGTCGTCAGTCAGTCAGTCAGTCAGTCAGTCAGTCAGTCAGTCAGTCAGTCAGTCAGTCAGTCGCAGTCAGTCAGTCAGTCAGTCAGTCAGTCAGTCAGTCAGTCAGTCAGTCAGTCAGTCAGTCAGTCAGTCAGTCAGTCCAGTCAGTCAGTCAGTCAGTCAGTCAGTCAGTCAGTCAGTCAGTCAGGTCAGTCAGTCAGTCAGTCAGTCAGTCAGTCAGTCAGTCAGTCAGTCAGTCAGTCAGTCAGTCAGTCAGTCAGTCAGTCAGTCAGTCAGTCAGTCAGTCAGTCAGTCAGTCAGTCAGTCAGTCAGTCAGTCAGTCAGTCAGTCAGTCAGTCAGTCAGTCAGTCAGTCAGTCAGTCAGTCAGTCAGTCAGTCAGTCAGTCAGTCAGTCAGTCAGTCCAGTCAGTCAGTCAGTCAGCAGTCAGTCAGTCAGAAGTCAGTCAGTCAGTCAGTCAGTCAGTCAGTCAGTCAGTCAGTCAGTCAGTCAGTCAGTCCGTCAGTCAGTCAGTCAGTCAGTCAGTCAGTCAGTCAGTCAGTCAGTCAGTCAGTCAGTCAGTCAGTCAGTCAGTCAGTCAGTCAGTCAGTCAGTCAGTCAGTCAGTCAGTCAGTCAGTCAAAGAACTTTATTGAGATCCTGAGGGGCCCATTTCTCTCGAGTAGTCAGCGATACTTTCATCTGTGATATGCTTGCGAGAATGTTTCAACTGCATGATGTGGACGAGGTGGTTTCGTAGCCGTCAGGCCCGCCAAGCACGGCTCTCTCCGTACGCTCAAATCAAGACCACGAAATGCGTACAGCCCGTAGACTGGGCAAGTTTTCCGAGTGTTGTTTTCCTGTGAATTCCTAAAAGTTATGTTTTTTCTTTGTTCGTCTTCTCCTTGATGTGGATTGAAGTCCCGTCAAGGAGATGATCGACGTCGATGAAGCAGGAGGCAGGTTGGAGGTAATAAAAACTTGAAGGTATATTGTAGCGAAATATTTACAGTCATATGTACATCTTGCCGAAGCACACTGATGATAACATAGACATCAACAGCGTCTTACTCTTCTACTTAACTTTGCTTAAGTTAGAGCCTAGAACACTGTTACTACATACAAAGAACCGAGTCTCACTGTTCGACCACCGAGTGGTTACGGCCCAGACGAAAGTTGCATCGTACGGAGTCTTACTGATCTATCAGTTAAGTGATTACAGCCTAGACTCAAGGGAAACGAATTCCGTCCAGTCTTAAGTACCTTGCGGTAACAAAGAAAAGGGGAAGTGGCCACTGGTGGTCCGCCTCGACATTCCCTTATCCAATCCGTTTATCCTCATGTTAAGCCACTCCCTACTGGGCTGTCCTTAATCTCGACAGCAGTGTCTTTACAGCCAGCGCAGACAGGCGTTTTGGCACTCTTTCCCATCATGGCTCTCTCTCTCCTTACCACGCTCTCACGAGTTCCCACGGTTGCAATACATCTGTATCGCACACCTGAGGCATTCGCGCCGTTTCTCACGCTCATCGAGTCGAACCCCCGGTGACGGTAGTCAAGACGGTTTCGGGAAGACAATTTGCGTGTCCTCGCATTTCCCGCATTAGGACCGCGCATTGTTGTGACTCCATCCTGCCTTGCCGTCGGCGCGCCCAAAGCGCATGCCGATCATTGTTGTGGTCAAGCATGCTGTCGCCTCGAGCGACAGCATAGAGCAGGAGATGCTTGCTCTCCGCATTTTCCCACACATTCGGGCTGTAATCCGGAAGAGCCGACCTCTGAGAACGTTCGCGTACCTGGAACCCCTGGGGGCATCGTGGGAGCGAGCTGCTCCCTCCAGTTTGCTTTCGTTGATAATTGCACAGTCAAAGACCATGCCGAGAGAGCCGAGAAAGAAGCTTTGTACGACGTACAGTGCCGCGCCGTCTCTTCCGCACGATCGACTTATGAGCGGCAAACATAACACTACAGATATGCAGATATCGTGAAAAACACCGCAGCCAGAACAGCCCTATCCGATACACTTGTGTCAGGTGTGTCATCGCAGCCGCATAGGATTTGGAAAAGCATAGTCGAAGTCATCCTTTCGTTCGCTGCTGCGTTACTGAACCGTGCCCACGCAGAACGAAACACATGCGCCATGACCGAGCCATATACCTTTAGTTCACACAACTAAATCCTTTTGACGCGTCTAAGACTTCTGCAGTTACATCAATTATCCGCATATGACAATGCTATCCACAACGTTAACGTGTTTTGAGGTAAACGTGTGCTCGCTATGCCTCCACGCAAGGCTTGTGCCAAAAAATGCGGTGCGGCACATTACAATGACCAACGCTTGACAAAGCTAATCCCTTCTGCTGTGCAAGCCGCCCCAAAACATAACCGATCAGCCGGCGTCGGAGACAAGTTCTCGCGCGTTTTACAGCTGCGGCTAATTTCTTGCGACGGTCTTCGTGCACCTACTGGAAAAAAAAACTTATTCCATCTTTCTTGTGCGCTCCTGCGCAAATAACCGTGACGCTGCTCGTCGTTACACCGTTTTTTCTTCTCTGCACGACGGCATACAGCGCACGCACCAGCGAAAACACGGCAGCAACTGCAGTAGGCACAGCGTCTTTTGCCTACCGCGCGAAACAAAACGCCCGACGACAGCGCCACCGCATTTTCGTGACGTATGTCCGGTGCAATTCGTCTTACGTCACGAAAATGCGGTGGCGCTGTCGTCGGGCGTTTAGTTTCGCGCGGTAGGCAAAAGCCGCCGTGCCCACCGCAGTTGCTGCTGTGTTTTCGCTGGTGCGTGCGCTGTTTGTCGTCGTGCAAAGAAGAAAAAACGGTGTAACGACGAGCAGTGCCACAGTTATTTTCGCAGGAAGGCATAAGAAGGATGGAATAAGCTTTTTTTTTTCATTAGCTGTTTACGAAGACCGTCGCAAGAAATTAGCGGCAGCTGTAAAACGCGAGAACTTGTCTCTGGCGCCGGCTCATCGGTTATGTTTTCGGGCGGCTTACCCAGCTAAAAGGATTAGCTTAGTGAAGTGTTTGTCACTGTAATGTGCAGCACCGCATTTCTTGGCATAAGCCTTGTGTGGAGGCATAGCGAGCACAAAGCACGTTAACGTTGTGGATAGCATTGTCATATGTGGAGAATTCTTCACGGTTGCCATTGTTGATATCTTTTTCCATTGTTGATATAAGTCTTAAACGCGCCAAAAGGATTTCGTTGTACTCGCGTGAACTAAAGTGTGGCTCGGTCATGGCGCATGTGTTTCTGCTTGGGCACGGTTCATTAACGCAGCTGCGACTTCGACTATGCTTTTCCAAATCTTATGCGGCTGCGATGAGACACCTGACAAAAGTGTATCGTGCAAGGCTGTTCTGGCAGCGGTGCGCTTCACGATATGTCCATGTCTGTCAGAATTCACAGAAAAGCAACACTCGGGAAACTTGCCGAGTCTGTTTACGGGGCTGTACGCATTGCGCGGTCCCGACTTGAGCGTACGGACGGAGCCGCGGCCCGCGGTAGGCAGACCTGACAAGTACGTAACCACCTTGTCCACATGGTGTAGTTGAAGCGTCATCGCAAGCGTGTCACTGATGAAAGTGTCGCCGAGATCGCCGTTGCATTAGTTAACAAATAAAACGTACACGTGTGACCTAGACTGTCGCAACGGCGATGATCATTCGCAAATGAGTCACATTCCCGCCGTCAAGATACCTCATGTTTCTATGAGGTTCTCAGAGCAAGAGCAGCACGTCAACATAATGTTGATTGCAGAGTCCCAGGCCGAACCATATACAGTGAAACCTCGGTGATACGATCACAGCTCATACGAATTTCGGGGTGATACGAATTTTTCGTTGGTCCCGGCCAAGGCCCGTTGCCTGCAATGTAATGGAGTATGGTTGCTGCCAACCGATTTTCACCCAGCGACGTTTGATACGAACGTACGCTTCCACCCAGGCACGAGGAGGTGCTGTCGCGGAAGACGCGCCAAGCACGCACGAGCGCGGGAACGCAAGCGTGGGCATGCGCGCCGCACAGCCAAATCGTCAGAATTACGGTGTAAGAAGAACCCTTTTCTAAAGGTGGACGAGGGCCGAAAGAAGGCGAGGACGGTCTTGGCGAAGGAGTCAGGCCTCACAACGTCAACATGCGTGACCGTTGAGGTCCCACTTGTGCGGGCACGGTGGTAAGTCTCCCAAAAAACATCCCCAACACCTACGCAATAACAAAATCAGAACACAGGACCATGGTTCTGTAAACTTGTGGCCTGGATCCAGTGCGTCAAAGCGCTTCTTTCGTTATTTTCGCTGGAGTACTCCGGTGTCATGCAAGAAAGTATAGTACTAAAATTTGCTAGGGGCTTGCTGTCGGGTCACAACACACTTGTTTCATTAATTAAATACGCGCGTACGGGCCGTATATTTACGAGTGCTGGTGTGATTGCCCACATTTGAAAGCCTAACTGACAATCATGAGGGTTCTTCCAGACGTTGCTGCGGCCCTGAAAAACAATAAATGAAAATATACGCCAGCTTTCTTTTGTCGCATGGTAATTTTCCATGCTTTCTGGTGATACGAATTTCGGATGATACGAAAATTTTTGGTGGTCCCGTGAGATTCGTATCACCGAGGTTTCACTGTAGAGCGTTTTTGCCGGCGTTTTCCCGGCGTTTCGTACACCGGCGTCCCTCGACGTCGACGCTGCCGGTGACGGTGGCCGGAACGTCCACCTCTGGACGGTCCAGACATCACGGGCGGCAGCGTCGACGCCGGAAGCAGTTCGATGGACGCAGGACCAATCAGCGTGCGGCTGGCAGCGACTTCCGCTACGTAACGGCGTCGTCGCTGCTGCCAAAATGGCTGCCGCCCGCCTCGGATCTAATAAGTCGTCGCCGTGCACTGTGTGGCCCTTAAGTTCTCAACTAATGCTTGTATTTGACTTAGCTTGTTCCCTAGAAGCTTCGACAGCAAAGTGCTCGTAATATCTTTGAACTCTTTCCGAGAGCCGTACTCAAGTTCATCGGTAGGCTTAGCAGGAATGAGTGTATTGGCCGAATACGTCGCCTCAAAGATGTACGGCAGCTTCAAGCTCAGAGGCCATATATTACAAGTTTGTGGTTCTTCTTAAAGCCAATAGCTGGCGCTACAAGTTAAATAAAAAAAAATGACTTTTCGGTGGCACTGTGACTCTTTTTTTTTTCATCACAGAACTGCAAATGAGACATAAAAGCTATAATCAGGGGTATATCTTGTTGGTCCATTGACAAAAACTGTACACTGCTTTACGAGGTGTCAGGTTCATTCCCTCTGGTCACACTGTGCGACGCTGAGTTAACGGCACGAGACTAAAAAGCCACCTAAACATCGCCCAATGTTAGCGATGTAAGCATGTTTCATGTTGGCTACCTTGTGCTGCCGACCAAAACTAGCGCCGTGGTGTACCCAGAAATTCCCTAGTCAAATTGACGAGAGCAACGAGAGGCCGAGTTGAAACTTGTAGTTAGAGGCACTTGATGGCGTGTCTTCTTTAAAAGATTTCGTGTATCTGTGTCATAATTTGTTGTGTTACCTCGCGAGTGTTCGCTTAGGGGTGACTGAGATTGCTAAGACTACCAGCAGCCTCAATTACGACGTCATCGAGTCTGCTGTCAGCTTGGATGAAGCGCGAAAGACGGGGACAGAAAAGGCACACATACAACCACACATAATGCGCTACGTGTGGGTGTATGTGTGCCTTTCTGTCCCTGTCTTTCGCGCTGCTCCCTTAAGTTATGTTGAACCAACTAGCCAACAAGTTCACTCTTCGAGGTATCAGTGGTGTTCCGATGTAAGCGCATGGTATAACTCAGTGCGCTCCAGAATGAGGGATTTGCCTTGTTAAGCTTCACCGCTGCACAGTGGCGTTATGCGAAGAAAACTAAACGTCACGCTGTGAAGCTCTAGCCCTTCGTGGCCGAGAAGGGTTCGCTGCCGCAAAGTGGTTGATAAAACATTTACGGCTTCGAAGCAACTTAAAGGAATCAGTCATCTCATGAGACCGTCCGAGACGTGTGAATATTAAAGCTTACAGGCGTATTTTCCATTTGTAATAATGGATATATCGAACTATTTCGCGATCCCCTTCGAATCCGATGTGTCCGACGGTCGCCAGTTCACTATGCGATCACGCTTCAGGCCACCTGATTCATTGGTATCTTGTAATAATCTCTGTTGGCATAATTAAGTTTCTCCATGACACTATTCCAAGAAGTGGCTTGGTCTGTAGATCTATAAAGTAAATGGTTGCTGCAGGTAGAAGAATTGAAGAAACCTTTGCTATGCACTTGCGCATTTATTAGACGTTTGGGTGCTCGTTCGGTGACTGGAGACTGCGTCCTTTTTTGTAATCAAAGACAAAGCATCAGGTAACGTACGTGGCAGTAACGATTTCTCTGCTGGGGGGCTTCGCTGCACAATGAATCGTCGATGCACAGTGCATGCTTTCTGGCATAACAAAGCTGCAATGCCATAAAGCTGACTACAGTCAATCTGTCATCTTGTAGCTCGTATATATAATGTAAATATATAGTGCATTGAATCCAAGGGGCAGTGCAAGCATGGCGTAAACAAGCAGGGTACGAGTCAAAATATGGGCGGCGTGCGCAGCACAGATTTCTTTGCGTTCCACAACGCAGGAATTGCTTTGTAAGTTTTACCGCTACACAGGGGTGCAATGCGACGAAAACTAAATGCCACGCTGTGAAGCTTGCTACCTGTGGCTGAATAGTTGCCGGAAAGCAGGGGCGTAGCCAGAAATTTTTTTCGGGGGGGTTCAACCATACTTTATGTGTGTTCGTGCGTGCGTTTGTATGTGTGCGTGTATATATACGCAAGCAAAATTAAAAAAAATTCGGGGGGGGGGGGGGTTGAACCCCCCCCCCCCCTTGGCTACACCCCTGCCGGAAAGAGTATCGCGAGGTTGCTTATACTCAGTATGTATCAAGACATGTACCAATTATATTTAAGCTTCAGACAGGCATTTTATGCATTTTTAATTACGGGTATATCGAGCTATTTAGCGATGCCCTTTGATTCCGATGTATACGAGTTTATATACACTTAGCCGACAGTGTGTATTCGTAACACATTGGTCGGTTCAGCGAAGCATTATGTGGTGAGGAGATTTTCCTGGCGTAAACAAATACTTTTTTTATTATATGATATTTAGGAGATGGTGCTTCTGTCACCGGCCATTCCTTTTCACTGATGATAGGATATGTGAAAAGCACAGCAATGAAAAAATATATTTTATAAAGAACAGCTAGGAAGAGTCCATATAAGTCCGTATACAATTAACAGAAAAAAGTTATTCACAATGGTGTTTCATATATCTGCTTGATACAGCACGCATGCGATGGGAGCCATGTATGCATATGCGACATATATCGGTTGAGGATGGCCTAGATCCATCATCACGATGTGTTCGGTAGGCACCGGGAACTCCACTAATCTGATGAGAAAATAAGCAATCTGCATCGCTGCGCCTCCTAGTCCAAGTAGGGAGACCGGCTTCGGCGTGACACTCGTTCGCGTGGTGGCTCGATCGCCACAAGCAAGCAATATTGATTCGATGACTATCACGGAATATTGAAGCTAAACGTTTTTCCAAGGCACCTTATGGGAAAAGCTGGCTTTTCTGGAACCACAAAACAAGGCCCAAACAGCAGCTCATATGAATACATAGCATGCTAGCTGTTCCGATCATGTCTCAAACTTCGTCGTCCAAAAAGAACCAGCTTCGTAAACTAATGCTCTTAATACGCCAGCGAGGTTAACACAAAAAAGTCGCAGTTTCGCCGCAAGGGCGAAGCAATGAATGCGATAGCAAGGAACTAATGCTATACGAAGTGAGGCTCGCCAATGGATACTCTCAGTTTGAACAGCGCTTCTGTTGCAAAGGCGGCCGAAGCAGCGAAGGAAACTAGCGTGCTTCAAGTGTCGAGCTGTGACACTTGATAGTTCGCGCTCATCTTCTGTTTGTTCGTTTGGCGGCGTCCCTGAGCTCGAGTGACATTCGTACGCGCCGTAACATGAGCGCGGACATCACGGTGAAAGCGTGAAACATTCCTCTACCCCTCGCCACGAGAAAACCGCGCGAGCAGACAGCGGAAGGGCAAGCTTCTCCCATGCGCAAATATAAGAAGAAGCGAGCGAGCTCGCCGACGACTTTTAAATGCACCCGTCGGGCTCCTAGCGCCACCTCGCTGGTAATGAAGAAACGCTTATTATCGCCTGCTGTCTCTGAGTCCGTCCAGCGCTAAATGGTGTGTATATAACGCTCGCCGTTAGCTACGTGGAGGATCTGCGTTTCGTGGCGTAGTGGATAGCGCCGCTCGCTGCGGAGCAAGAGGTCCCTGGTTCGATTCCGCGCTTCGGAAGCATTTTTCTGAGTTATTTTTCTTTGGGGCCTTTATATATATATACATACTTATACATATACGGTGCATGACGGCGGCGACGGCGACGGCGACGGCAAAATCCAGCCGAGACTGTCCATATAATTGCTATCGCAATAAAATGAAACCTGCGGCTATGCCTGCGCAGTCATCTCATTGAAGTGACACAAAACTGATTCCCCCTCCTTGCGAACTGCTTGCCCCTTAGTCAAAAAGTGGCCCTTTCCAAAGAAAGCAGCAAGGATGCACCTTTATTCGTGCGTCCATTAAACCAAGCCACCAGCATTTCCATGGTTAAATCGCATCATCAACGTCTCGCACGCACGTAGAGCCCTAGGTACATCTCGCTTGAAATTTCCTAGGGACAGCACCAAAAAGTGGTCTGGCAACACGGGCATGTTTTGGTGGCTTTTTAGTCGCTCCCATGGTATGGGGCCGATCGGAGATGGGAGCGACTAAAAAGCCACCAAAACATGCCCCCGTTACCAGACCACTTTTTGGTGCTATTCCTAGGAAATTCCAAGCGAGATGTACCTAGCCTAGTCCCATGGCTATACGTGCGTGCGAGACGTTGATCATGCGATTTAACCATGGAAATGCAGGTGACTTGATTTAATGGACGCACAAATTAAGGTGCATACTTGCTGCTTTCTTTGGGAAGGGCCACTTTTTGACTAAGGGGCACGCAGTTCGCAAGGAGGGGGAATCAGTTTTGTTTCAGCTCAATGGGATGACTGCGCAGGCATAGCCGCACAGTGCATTAGGTTTCATTTTTGTGTTAACCTTGCTGGCGTATCAAGCGCATTAGTTTACGAAGCTGGTTCTTTTTGGACGACGAAGTTTGAGACATGATCGGAACAGCTAGCGTGCTATATATTCATATGAGCTGCTGTTTGGGCCTTGTTTTGTGGTTCCAAGCCAGCTTTTCCCAAAAGGTGCCTTAGAAAAACGTTTAGCTCTAATATTCCGTGATAGTTACCGAATAATAAATATTATTGCTTGTTTTAAACGAATGCTGGTGGCGATCGAGCCACCACGCGAACGAGCGTCACGCCGAAGCCGGCCTCCCTACTTGGAGCACAGTATGTGTGTACTAGGCGCAGCGACGCAGATTGCTTACTTTCTCATCAGATCAGTGGAGTTCCCGGGGCCTACCGAACACATCGTGATGATGGATCTAGGCCATCCTCAACCGATATATGTCGCATATGCATGCATGGCTCCCATCGCATGCGTGTGGTATCAAGCCGATATATGAAACACCATTGTTTAACTTTTTTTTGCCTAGCTGTTGTGTATGAAATATTTTTTTTTTCACTGCTGTGCTTTTCACATATCCTATCATCAGTGAAAAGGAGTAGCCGGTGCTATACAGAAGCACCAACATCTCCTAAATATCATATAATGAAAAAAAAAAGTATTTGTTTACGCCAGGAAAATCATTGCTCCTCACCACATCATGCTTCGCTGAACCGACCAATGTGTTAGTGCACACTGTCGGCTAAGTGTATATACAGTAAAACTCGCATGCATTGGAATCAAAGGGCATCGCTAAATAGTTCGATATACCCGTAATTAAAAATGCATAAAATGCCTGTCTGAAGCTTAAATATAGTTGGTACATGTCTTGATATATACTGAGTATGTGCAGCTCAATGAAACGAAGATGGGGCTGCACATAGTCAGTATATATCAATAAATATTCATGCGTCTCAGACTGTCCCTCGAGACAATTGTTCGTTCTAAAGCTGCTGTGAAGCCGTTAAAGTTCTCCCATTACTTAATTTTCATCAAACTGCTCGTGTGAAACGTGTACGTATCGGAACAGACAACACTTTGCGCCACTGAAGCAACCTGCAGCGATACATCTTTCCGGCAACTAATTGCAGCCACAGGTAGCAAGCTTCACAGCGTGGCTTTTAGTTTTCGTCGCATTACACCTCTGTGTAGCGGTAAAACTTACAAAGCAATTCCTTCATTGTGGAGCGCAAAGAAATCTGTGCTGCGCACGCCGCCCATGTTTTGACTCGTACCCTGCTTGTTTACGCCATGATTGCACTGCCCCTTGGATTCAATGCACTATATATTATAATTTACATTATATATACGTGCTACAAGATGACAGATTCACTATAGTCAGCTTTATGGCATTGCAGTTGTGTTATGCCACAAAGCATGTACTGTGCATCGACGATTCGTTGTGCAGCGAAGCCCACCAGCAGGGAAATCGTAACTGCCACATACGTTACCTGATGCTTTGTCTTCTTTAATTACAAAAAAGGCGCCCACGCAGTCTCCAGTCACCGTACGAGCACCCAAACGTCTAATAAATGCGCAAGTGCATAGCAAAGGTTTCTTCAATTCTTCTACCTGCCACACAAACGAATTAGCAGCAAACCTCTACATTAGAGAACAGACCAGGCCACTTCTTGGAATGGTGTCATGGAGAAACTTAATTATGCCAACAGAGATTATAACAAGATACCAATGAATCAGGTGGCCTGAAGCGTCATCGCATAGTGAACTTGCTGCACAATTGCGACGAGGCGCAGCTACGGATGTCTACATCAAACGGTAGCTGCTACATTTCAGGTCAAATAATAAATGCGCAGATGATGGATTTCTTGGCGCTGCTGATAGTCTTAACAATCTGTATAAATTCAAGCGAACACTCGCGAGGTAACATAAAGCAGGGCATACACAGACATTTTAAGGCAATGCACGCCCTCGAGTGCCTCAAGTTTCACCTAACTTGAAAACCGTCGGACATATCGGAATCGAACGCGAAATAATTCGATATATCCATTATTACAAATCGAAAATACACCTCTAAGCTTTAATATTCACACGTCTCGGACAGTCCCATGAGATGACTGATTCCTTTAAGTCGCTTCGAAGCCGTTAATAGAGAGTTTTAGCACTGGGGACCCCAAGCCACCTGCGTACGCACGCTCTTGCGTTCCTTTGTACTCCCAGCCGCATCCACGGCGAATACAAAAGAGCGCAAGGGCCCGCGCGCCCCCAAGCCCGCGGGAACCCAGCACTAAAACTCTCTAATGCTTTATCAACCACTTTGCGGCAGCGAACCCTTCTCGGCCACGAAGGGCTAGAGCTTCACAGCGTGACGTTTAGCTTTCTTCGCATAACGCCACTGTACAGCGGTGAAGATTAACGAGGCAAATCCCTCATTCTGGAGCGCACTGAGTTATCCCAGGCGCTTACATCGGAACACAACTGATACCTTGAAGAGCGAACTTGTTGGCTAGTTAAGGGAGCAGCGCGAAATACAGGGACAGAAAAGGCACACATACACCCACACGTAGCGCAGTATGTGTGGTTGTATATGTGTGCCTTTTCTTTCGTGCTTCATCCAAACTGACAGCAGAGTCGATGACGTCGTAATTGAGGCTGCTGGTAGTCTTAGCAATCTCACTTCTAAGCGAACACTCGCGATGTAACGGAACAAAGCATGACACAGATACACAATATCATTAAAGAAGACACTTGACTAGGGAATTTCTGGGT
This sequence comes from Rhipicephalus sanguineus, assembly GCF_013339695.2. Lineage (NCBI taxonomy): Eukaryota > Metazoa > Arthropoda > Arachnida > Ixodida > Ixodidae > Rhipicephalus > Rhipicephalus sanguineus. The sequence goes on along the minus strand of NC_051176.1, from coordinate 329,393,121 downwards.
ACACCACGGCGCTAGTTTTGCTCGACAGCACAAGGTAGCCAACATGAAACATGCTTACACCGCTAACGTTGGGCGATGTTTAGGTGGCTTTTTAGTCTCGTGCATCGGAGATCCCTGTTCTGCGCCGTTCGTTCGCGTTCGTTCTGATGAGCGCACGCGATTGGCTGAAGCCGGAGAACTCACGCCACGCTAAGAGGCGTGGCCATTTCTTTTTTTTTCTTGATGTTTTTTTTGGTGACGTCATGCCGCGTCATAACGAGCATATCGTCTGCTACAAACGAACGGAGAGCGAGCCCGTTCGCGCGCGTTCTCTCGAGCGAACAACGGCGTCGCACGGCATGTATTTGGAGTGATGCGGCGGTTGCGGCTGCCGCAACAGCTGATGCAGAACTGTAGGAGGTGCGAAATGCGTTTGAAGAGATGAGCGAGTGTGAATTCCAGCGTCGCTTTCGTTTCTCGAAACGTGCTGTACGTTGGTTGTGCGACGAACTCGACCCCGTCATCGGGTGCCAACGAACCAGTGGGATTTAAACAGAGCGCAAGGTGTTGTGCGCGCTGAGATTTTTTTGCGATCGGATGCTTCCAGCGAGCTGTCGGCAGCGAGGAATTCATCGGCCTGTCGCAGTCGTCCGTCAGGAACACGCCATTACTGTCGTTCGCGGGCAAAAACGGTGGGTGGCCTTTTCCGGAGACCACAGAATCGAAGAGCGAACAAAGGCCACGTTCGAGCGGCTCGGGCGGATTCCCGTTGTGGTCGGGTGCGTGGATGGTACGCTCATCGCCATCCAGAAGTCCCATGGTCTGAGCTCCGCGGACACGACGCACATGTCGCGGAAGGGAGTCTACGCATTGAACACCATGATCGTGAGTATTATTCATGCATTGTATGCGTAGCAAATTGTTTCATTTATATCGCTTAAACTTTCCGCTTTACTGAGGCTGTTGCAACTGAGTATAGTGGGAGCGGTATTTTCGATCTATCCAGAACGGGAATTGGTTCGTTTCAGGGCACTTCGCTTAGGATAAGCAATGAAATCATGCGACGCGGAGTACACTTAGGTTCAGCGGCCTGCACAGCGCGTAATATTACCGTTGCTCGTTCGCCATGTGTACCCGAAGCTTAATTCTCGATTTGTATTTGTTGAGATTAACGCTGCCAGAGTGTGCCGTAATATGTCCTTATTGTTCATTGTCGTGATGGACGTTACATGGAACGCGCCCTAGCATGTACATACATTAAATACGCATTGTTTCATAACCCTTTTTTCAGTCGCAAGTTTTTCGTGTTGTAGATATTTTGTGATACATTGCCTTAAACATACAGCAGTAATTTGGTTAAAAGGCTTTGGTGGCTGGAAGATGGGTTGTTCCAAGCAGTAAACATGCAGACTACCCTTTGACACTGCATTGTCCGCGTGTTAGAACTTATGGTACAAGTCCTACCTTGTCGATGATTTGTTCATAGCTATGTTTCAACAGTCAGTAACAGTGCAGATAGATGTATGTGGTAAGAGGACGGTGAACGAGCGTCGGCGTCGTGTGGTGCTCGGCGTGCGGTGCCGAATTTGAAGTGCGCGGGCTCCCCGTGATGATGATCGGCGTGCGGGGCCGATGAAGAAAGGCGCGCGTGGTGCGCGGGCCATGGAAAGGCAGCTCGAGCGACGAGGAAGAAGTGGCTGGCCTGGGAAGACTGAGGACGAACTCGACGAGAGCGCATGAAGTTCTGGCTCCGTTCCGGCTTCGCCATCGTCGCGGCCTACTGAGCTGGGCCTCGCCCCAGCTCCTGTGACCGGCCTACCGTCCTTGGCTCGGGCTTCGTCCCGGGCCGTTCTTCCTACCGGGTCCACACCCGGGTGCCGTCCACGAGCCTGGGCCACGCCCCGGTGCTCGTCTTCGACCTGGGAGCCTCGCCTGATGCTATTCAGGGTGCCTCCAGGGCTGTTCTTGAACCGGGGCCACGACCGGCGCTGTTCCGAGACCCTGGCTACGTCACCGTGCTGACGTGCTGCCGTGGTCGTGCCAAGGTTCGCCGCAAGCCCGACTGCGTCGATTTCTTCGGACCCGCCGCCGCACCGCAAGACCGACGCCCGCAGACTGTGAGTGCGCGTGACTGAGGTTTTGTAAATAGGCTATATAGGATATGTTTATGCTCGTTGTGTACATGTTTGGTCTGACGTCCTGGTTCGTGTCATATTAAACTTCCCTGTGTCTCTTGGAGCGTACGTCGTTCGTCTGGCCAACCTGCGCCCACATTCAGACCCCCACAATTTTGGCGAGCCTGCCAGGATCGGCTTTACCATCTTGCCGAGTGCCAGACGGGCGAGGCGCACCAATGGATATAGAGAGGCTACACGCGATCGGAAAGGACATGGGTCTAACAGGTTCCGCACTACAGGAATGGGTTGATGCGGAGCGCGTTATTGAAAGGGACCTTCGCGTGCAAGTCCGCAACGAGCAGCGAGAGAGGATAGAACTGGAGGAGAGACGGCTACAAGCCGAGGAGCGCGTTCTGCAGCTGAAGCTGAAGCTACAAGAGCAGGCAACTAGTTCGAACGCGGGAGAAAGTGGGCGGCCGGTGAATGACGACGCAGCGTCACCAGCTGTAATGGATAGCTGTAGCCCGCACAAGCTGTTGCCACCATTCAACGAGATGCGAGATGACCTCGACGCATATCTGCAGCGTTTTGAGCGCGTCGCGGTGCCTCAGGAGTGGCCTCGGAGCAAATGGGCCTTATCGCTCAGCTTGTGCCTGACGGGAGAGGCTTTATCCGTCATTAGCCGACTTGACTCTGCTTCCGCCTCTGACTATGATCAGGTGAAGACAACACTGCTGTTAAGATTCCGATATACCGCTGAAGGATACCGCGAGAAATTTCGTAAGGCGAGACCAGAGGACAAGGAGACGGGTCTGCAGTATGCTTCTCGCATAGCAGGTCATTTTGACCGTTGGATGGAACTTGCAAATGTCGAGAAAACGTATGACGCTCTTCGCGACGTAATGATTGCGGAACAGTTCATGAAGGGATGCTCTCCCACTCTTAGGGTATTTCTGAAGGAGCGGAATTGCAAGAAGTTGAACTCGTTAGCACAGAACGCTGATTGCTTCCTAGAAGCTCAAGATCTGATCAATTTGGGCAAGGACAAGCTAATGAAGGAGAGCACAGCAGATGCCCGTAAAACAGAGACCGCGAAGCGGCAGTTCAAGAGCCAGAGTCTGTGCTTCCTGTGCAATAAGTCAGGACACCGAGCGTCTGAATGTTGGTCTCGGACAAGAAATAACCAGTCAGCAACAGGCTGGTCGAGTGGCAAGAACGGTTCGTCTGCGGAGGCAACTAGAACCCAGGAAAGGCGGCTGGCGTCATGTATGTTGTCGCCCAAAGAAGTAGGCGGCACTGCTATACCGGAGAAACCAGAGGATGGGTACGTCGTGCTTCAGAATGGGGAGACTATTCCAGTCGTGAATACCACGTCGACACCTACCCCAACTGCGGCTGACGTCGGAACTCTACCTGTGGCGAAAGGATTGCTCGAGGGCAAGACAGTATCTGTTCTTCGAGATACGGGATGCAACACTGTAGTAGTACGAGAAAGACTTGTCCCGGAAGAAAAGTTTACGGGTACCACAAGCCCTGTTTTCTTGCTCGATAGAACCGTGCACTACTTGCCAGAGGCAATAGTCTATCTGGACACGCCGTTCTTCACCGGTATCGTGCGAGCTAAATGCATGAAGAACCCGCTGTATGATGTCGTGCTAGGCAACATCGAAGGTGTCCGGTCTGCAGAGCAAGGATATTCGCACAATTCTCAGCAGCGTCGTGGGAGTCAGCAGGATAGCGGACCGGAGGTCGTCACCGAGCCCGCTAACTCGCCCGTGCACAGTATCGCGGACGATAAGCAAGGTGATGTCGGGAAGGGTTCACGGTACCTACCAGCAGCCGAAGAGACAACTTGCACGCCTCGTGGAACCGAAGATCAAGATCCACTCGTTGATAGCGCTGCAGCAGCAGAAGGGACACGCGCCACATCCTGTCTACCTGTTCTTAAAGCCACTGTCACAACCATGGATAAAACGACTCTCGAAGAATACCAAAGAAGTGACCCGTCATTACGGCGTTGTTACGAAAGCGTTGGTAAAAAGGTAATTGTAAATAATCGGGAAACACGCTACTTTCTTGCTGATGGAATATTATATCGGAAGCACAAGCTACTGTCGGAGAAGGAACTCGAGCAACTGGTTGTGCCGAGACAGCTGCGAGAGACGGTGCTCAAGCTCGCCCACGAAGGAACCCTCGCCGGTCATCAAGGGATCTCCCGAACAACTGACCGCATCCTTGCCGAGTTTTACTGGCCAGGAGTTCAATCGGAAACCAAGAGGTTTGTGAAGTCCTGCGACATCTGTCAGCGGACTGTCCCGCGCCATTTAGTCGGTCGAGCTCCGCTTGGTACCATGCCAGTCATTGAGACTCCGTTTTCTCGCGTGGGCATCGACATCGTCGGCCCTTTATCACCGACCTCGTCCAAGGGCAACAGGTACATCCTAACCATGGTGGACTTTGCGACGAGGTATCCAGACGCCATTGCACTGCCTTCAATGGAAAGCAAGATCGTGGCAGAAGGACTAATGGAAATGCTGTCCCGAGTGGGATTACCGCGCGAAATAGTAAGTGACCGCGGGACAAGCTTCATGTCATCGGTAATGAAGGAGTTCAGCCGACTACTATCAATTAGGCAATTACCGACAACCCCATATCACCCGATGGCCAATGGGTTAGTGGAGCGATTCAACGGCACGTTGAAACGCATGCTTCGACGAATGTGTCAGGAGTGCCCGAAGAATTGGGACCGCTACCTCGGACCCCTTCTCTTCGCTTATCGAGAGGTGCCACAAAAGAGTACTGGGTACTCGCCGTTCGAGTTACTCTACGGCCGGTACGTTCGTGGTCCCATGACGATTTTGAGAGACCTGTGGACGAACCCAAAGCTGGATGACGTGACCAAGTCGGCCTACGAATATATCATAGAATTGCGGGAACGACTCCAACAAACCTGCGAAATTGTGTCTCAGGACCTTGCGAAGGCACACGTTCGCCAGAAGAGCTATTATGATCGCAAGGCGAAGAAACGGGACTTATGCGTGGGGGACAAAGTTCTCGTGCTGCTGCCCGCGGATCACAACAAACTGATCCTCACATGGAAGGGCCCTTTTACTGTGATAGAGAAGAAGAGCCCATTGGATTATGCTGTCGACCTTGGTCACAGAACCACTGTCTTCCACATCAACATGCTCAAAAGGTATGAGCTGCGGAAGGCCACTGACATGTCCACGACGACAGCTGCTGCTGTGACGTCAATCAACCAAATGGAAACTGACAACGCGGAGAATTCACTTCATGCCCCACTCGTGCAAACGCAGAATTGGCGGGACGTGACTGTAGGCTCTAACCTTACTAAAGACCAGCGGAAACAAGTAGAGGAGTTGCTTGAAACATATCAAGACATATTCTCTGATTTGCCAGGAAAAACCGATGTGCTACAGTGCCACCTCAAGCTAACGACGGGGATACCCATCCATGTCAAGCAATATCCGATGCCATTCGCAGTCAAAGAAGCCGTGGAAAAAGAGATCCAAGAGATGTTGCGCTTAGGCATCATTGAAAAATCAACATCTGCTTATCAGGCACCGATTGTTGTCGTCAAGAAAAAGGACGGTACGATGCGCCTGTGCATTGACTTTCGACAGCTGAATAGTGTAGTCGTACCGGATTCGGAGCCGATACCGCGACCCGACATGATGTTCGCACAACTCACGGGACGTCAGTATTTTTCGAAATTCGACTTTACGAAAGGATACTGGCAGGTGCCGATGTCGAGCGCATCCAAAGAGTTTACAGCATTCGCATGCGATTCGGGCTTGTACCAGTTCCGATTCATGCCGTTCGGCATTAAGACTGCACCCGCCGTATTTAATCGGCTGATGAGAGAGGTTGTTGGTGCCATCCCTCACGTATACTACTATTTTGACGATGTTCTCGTCGCCACCAAAACATGGGAGGAACATCTGGCGACTTTACTTCAAATATTCGAGCGCGTACGAGCCGCCAATCTCACTGTAAAGCCCAAGAAAAGTGAGATAGGATTCCTGACGACAAGTTTCCTTGGCCACGTTGTAGGACAAGGCATGTTACAGCCAGTGAACGAAACATCGCAGAAAATTGCGTCTGCCAAGCGGCCGGAAACTAAGAAAGAACTCCGTGCTTTTCTAGGCCTTACTGGCTATTATCGGGAGTTTGTACCAAACTATGCAGAGCTCGCCCATCCTCTCACAGAACTCACACGGAAAGGATGCCCGAATAAACTTGACTGGAGGGACATCCATCAGAATGCATTTGAAAGACTCAAGGGGATGCTATCACAACACCCTATATTAAGAGCACCCGATCTCGAGAAACCCTTCGTATTGCGCACTGACGCATCGTCAAAAAGTCTGGGGGCCGTACTGCTGCAAGAGCACAACGGACACTTACATCCAGTGTCCTACGCCAGCAGGAAACTTCTACCACGCGAAGCGGCATATTCGACCATCGAACGCGAATGCCTCGCCATTGTGTGGGGTGTCCAGAAGTTCCATGTCTACCTCTATGGTCGGCCTTTCATCTTGCAGTCTGACCACCAACCGCTCAGATACATCAACTCGGCTCGACAAGTAAACACACGGATACTCCGTTGGAGTTTAGCGTTGATGGACTATGACTTCCGCGTGGATTACATACGAGGCTCTGATAATGTCGGTGCAGACTATATGAGCCGAATGTCCAATGGTGTAGAGTAGTCTGTCCACGTGCTGGACGAGTGGTGTAAAACCGCATCGACTTTTCACTTATTTAGACACTTTGTTACGCTTTGTGAGTGTATCCGCCTTTGCCTTATCTTGCCGCCTCGCTCATCTTGAACTGGGGGGAAGTGTGGTAAGAGGACGGTGAACGAGCGTCGGCGTCGTGTGGTGCTCGGCGTGCGGTGCCGAATTTGAAGTGCGCGGGCTCCCCGTGATGATGATCGGCGTGCGGGGCCGATGAAGAAAGGCGCGCGTGGTGCGCGGGCCATGGAAAGGCAGCTCGAGCGACGAGGAAGAAGTGGCTGGCCTGGGAAGACTGAGGACGAACTCGACGAGAGCGCATGAAGTTCTGGCTCCGTTCCGGCTTCGCCATCGTCGCGGCCTACTGAGCTGGGCCTCGCCCCAGCTCCTGTGACCGGCCTACCGTCCTTGGCTCGGGTTTCGTCCCGGGCCGTTCTTCCTACTGGGTCCACACCCGGGTGCCGTCCACGAGCCTGGGCCACGCCCCGGTGCTCGTCTTCGACCTGGGAGCCTCGCCTGATGCTATTCAGGGTGCCTCCAGGGCTGTTCTTGAACCGGGGCCACGACCGGCGCTGTTCCGAGACCCTGGCTACGTCACCGTGCTGACGTGCTGCCGTGGTCGTGCCAAGGTTCGCCGCAAGCCCGACTGCGTCGATTTCTTCGGACCCGCCGCCGCACCGCAAGACCGACGCCCGCAGACTGTGAGTGCGCGTGACTGAGGTTTTGTAAATAGGCTATATAGGATATGTTTATGCTCGTTGTGTACATGTTTGGTCTGACGTCCTGGTTCGTGTCATATTAAACTTCTCTGTGTCTCTTGGAGCGTACGTCGTTCGTCTGGCCAACCTGCGCCCACATTCAGACCCCCACAATGTAGTTACATTAACATAATATACCCAACATTGTACCTAAGGTCTTTTATGGGTACAATTTTGACTGAATTGAATTCTGCAGACATGTGATGCCGACCTCTGGATGTCAGTCCATGTTTCCTGGGGTCATGTCATGACTCGTGGGTATGGCGGGGGAGCCCTCTCCGTCAGCACCTGAAAGCAAAACTTCGGCTTGCTTGGTAAGTGCTGTCAATGCTTGCCACATTCAAGACGTTATCACTACAGCTGTCATGCCGCCCTCGTGCAGGAAACTCCAGCTATACATTACAACCGTGGCTCCTGACACCAGTGCCCGGACGACCAGCTCGTGGCACCCCTGATAACTACTACAACAAGGCCCACACCGCCTTGCGCAATGTTGTGGAGTGGTGCATCGCTGTAAGCTTGTGCAGAGCTGCACAAGCACATTGCTGCTTGTGCAGCTCTGCACGACATTGCGTTGGCGGCACATGAGCTCGTTCTCGAAGGGGACGATGACGACACCGACGATGCTGAGCTGCTGCCAGCAGCAGCTGAGCTACCACCACCACCACCACAACGGGAGCCAGCAGCAGCGCAACCGTGTAGTGAACCTGTTTCGAGAACCACAGGGCCTGCATGCTTGAGCACCTGCGCAGAGTACGCCGCCGCCTGCAACGACCTCGGCAGCATTGTGTGGTGCGTGTTTGTCTTTGTTCATTGTGTTTGTCACTGGCATGAACAAAAGGCTGTGTTTTTACTACACTTCAAATGTTTGCTACACATATCAACGAAACAGCGTTCTCCTATCAATGAATAACCCCCTTGCATAGGTCGGCAAAAAATGTGGAGCTCACCCTGACTCACTCATGAAATATATTTTGCCCTTGGGGCTCACTCGAACTCAGACTCACCAAAATTTTCCTCAAGCGGATTCACTCGGACTCAGGCTCACTAAAATGTTTTCACCCGGACTCAAACTCACCAAAGTATTACTCACCTGGACTCACAGCTCGATCTGAATCTGAGTGAATCGACTCATGAGTGAGTTTGCCGACCTATGCCCCTTATCACACAATGCCATGCTGATCAAATACTTCGACCAGGTTGTAAAATATGGTGCTTCACACTAAGCACAAGTGAGAGCTCACCTGTGAATGGCACATGGTGCCATTCGGAGCCAAAGTGGTAACCTGAAAAGGCTGTTGAATCAGCACAGCAACATGCGCTAGCTTTAGTGCAACAAGGATCGTGCTTTTAAATGAGGTGAACAACAAGCGTGGTGTCAGAAGTGAAATTTTATTACAAGTATCGCGAGCAATGCACATAAAAAGCAAAGTAAATAAATATCCCTTAAATTTAATGCCAAGGAAAAGAACATAAAAGTAGCGTCCTTTTATAATATACAAATGGAGTTGTTACAAAGTGCCTGCTGCTCCTCTGCATCATCATACGCGTCTCGCAGCACAAAAGTCATTGTAGTACATGAAAACAAGGCACAGTCGAACCGGTACTAATCGAACTCGCTAAAAAAATGCAAGTTTTTGGTTGCTGATATTTCTTCCTCTATCATTAATTTCTGTTTATACCCAATCCTGTTGTCTAAACACTTCTAAGCAACAGAACACGTGTTCGTCAACTATATTTTGGTCTTGCAATATTTCCAAATTGTTGTTCAACCTAGACCATTCACAAACGCTCTTCTTTTTTTTCTAGGATATGTAAAAATCGAGTATTCTACACGTATACACTATAGAGATAAAGATACACTACAGTGCACTATCTGCATATACTACAAAATTGCTGAATGCATTAATTCATATCAGATTAAAAAAAATGGCATTGCAGGACACGATTTACCACTGAGCTACACTGTGTTATGTACAATGAAACAGCACATCAGTGCTTCTGATATGCAGAAAAAGAAAATTAACTGAAAAAAAAATTGCAGGGCACCATTGAAGCAAACCAGCGTATCACAGCTCGTGGTGTGAACAAAAGTAAATCTACATATATGTACAACTAGTCTTTACAAATCACTGTGCAGGTGGCTTCTGCTGCAATGAGAGCCCGGGTGAGGGTACCAACGCCTTGCAGCTCGTGGACCACGTCACCGAGAAGTTGAACCTGGCAGTCGGCAGCTTTCCAATGATATCTGGCCCTGCCGCCTGGTGTTCGCAGCTAGTAACTCCAGCGCTTCGGCCTGCCGGTTGCCCACATATCGCAGCTGCGGCATGAGCTGGAAACCAAGAAATGTGTTGCCATTATCACCTATGAATTTCCTGCTACCGACTCTTCGCTGGAAGCTTCTGTTCGTGAAGACTTTCAGTGTGTGCAACAATTTCCTTTCTGTTGAAAATCCACTGACCTAAAGGCATTCATGAATGGTGCTTAGTTCACCGCACAATCAATGCACTTCGTTTGGACAGACCAAAGCTGTGCCGGAATTCATTTTCGCTCATCTCATCAAACGCATCTCACACCTCTAACCACCTCTGTACGAGAAGCAACCAAGCAGCCCTTTTCAGGGCTACACAAACGTTTGTCTGGCTTTACACGATGACTGACACAATCTCCTTCCGAAAACCTAGCTGCTGCAGTATGCATAACATACAGCAAGCAGGTGTAAGACAGGTGCAAACATGTGCATTTGTGTATGATGGCTATATTAAGTTATATAACGAGCTTGCTTTTTGAACAGTATATTTAGCAATAGCACATTTTCAGTTTCACTTTTGAAGCAAGTGACAAAATAGGGAAACATTTCAAGATGTTGAACATTCTTCTACTGCAACTTTTTCGCTTCATTTCACCATAACTGCAAGGCAGGACACCTGTTTATTCCATATGACAGTTATGCAAACAACTAGCTCCTGCAACCGTTTGCCAAATTTTTTTGTGCAACTTTTTGTCTTTATGCCCACAGATGTCATCTCTTCACAAACATATAGCCGCACGCATGAGCATCACCTGTGAGCATGTCATACCATCTACAGCTAATCAAAAACATCAGCGAAACTTACCAGTTGTGGCACGGGGAAGGTCCTGGGCCACATCCTCTTCAGCCACATTAGCAGAAGCTGGAGCAGGGCTCACCTGTTAGTAGTAAGAAGTTTCTTGATTGACACTTGAGTGCAATAAGAAGAGTGCAAGATGTGAAAGTTCACCTGCAAGCCGCGGAAGTTGTTCCCGACCAAGAACCTTGGCGGTGCAGGTGACGGAAGTCCCCAGATAGTGCACATGCTTGCAGGCTCTGATCTGGGGGAACCATCTGTAAGCATACGTTAAAAAAAGACTATATCCCAGTCTGGTCCCTACTAATGATAACAGTGCAGCTACACAGAGCTACAAACAATAATTCGTAGGGATTATTGTGGCGAATGTGCGCTAATGCTGGAAGTGGAATAGCAATGTTTTTTTAGAGATGTTTACACAGCGGCATGCTATGACACAGACTTCGGAGAGAGGGTGGAGGGAGGCAAACCTACTGGCTACACACCTCACTCGACTCGAGGGTCTGAGAAATGGCTTGGAACACGTAGGGTGCTCTAATGAGCTTCGAAATATAGTTCGCGGCTGTTCTTTCGTCATCACCGCAAATGTGGCTGTTTTGCTTTCTGTTCTGAGCGGCGCAACGTGTTAGCACCTCAGCCAACGCGGGGGCCGGGTGATTCACTCGATATTGTTTGAAAAAGTAAAACTGACAGCGCGTAATGGCTCGAAGCAAATGAGCACACTAGTTCGCAGCATACAAGTAACAATGGTATTCTAAGACAGTGCTTACCGATTCAGATCACCCGAACTCTGGGCCTCGCGCACTGTCGACCCGCGCGGCCCCTGTCAAGCACGACGCGGCCGCGGTAACCCGTAATCTGGCCGCCTCCGGTGCCGCTGTAAAGCACAAGCGGGACGTGTAAGATGACCGACCACAATACGATTGTGCTCGCACTCACCTCTGCTGCTCTCGGAGTTTGGCAAGGCTGTGGTGTTACGCGCAGGGACTTCGTTCAAAAGCGCCAGCTCCTGCCACATGTCGTGCCGGTCCTCCCTCGTGAACGACGGCTCCAGCGGGCACGACAGCGTCGCGATCTGTGGGTGCTCTTTCACAAAAGCCAGCAGAAGCTCCTTTTGACGATCCGACACCCGAGAACCAACGCAGACGTTGCCATGGGACGACATTTTGAAACTTCGTCAGCCGGCAGCCGCTACTTTTCTCTTTTTTTTTCGCGTGCGCGACACCATCTAGCGACGACGTCAAAAAAAAAACTAACAATATTAAATATCATTACTCAAAGCTGTTGCTGTTTGAAAGAGTGTTTGAGCTTGAGAAGCAAAAACAATAATTTTCTGTAAAGTAATTATATTTATTAAAGGCCGGCGTTGCTGCGCCCGGGTTGCAGGAAACGAAAGGTGGGGTAAAGCGTTCGGCGCACCCATATAGCCGCTTAAAACCGGCTTGACTTGGCTTGAAGTGTATAAGTAGGTGGCGGTAGAATCGCTGAATCGCTGGGCTAGAAATATTTTTTAGGCGGTTTAGGGGGTACGGTTGGTACGGTAACAGTAGAGTTTCCCACTAACTGTGAGAAACTCTATAGTGGTTTGTTCTCCGTGCTGGGTGTTGGCAGTTGGTGTAGGTTTTGACAGTGAGCTGTGTGCATTAGCGAGAACCGCCTCTGCGAGAACGTACTGCGTGGTCGCATTGTGTAAGAGTGTTGTAGAAAGCGATTCATCTGCATGTTTTTGCCGTTTGTTAGTTCTGCCAGTTCTACGATTATCACCGGTTCAGTGGACGCTTATGAGCGGAGGGAGCTTCTCCGCGGTGCTTAGCAGGTAACGCCAATCTCCCGAAATGTTGGCCGCCAAATCTATAAGCAATGATAACGAGCTGTATGAGCACGAAATAAAGGCCATGTGTTATGCGATTTGTGAATGTCTGTTTGATGCACAACTAGTGTTGTGGCTGTGCGTGGATGTGTGGTAGAAGTGCGTGTGTTGCGTGATCGAGGATCGATCGCTATCAGTTGGACTGTCATTTGGGCGAATTACTTGAACCAACACGTTTATTTAAGCTTCGTCTTGCGTAACTGCGCGTGACAGATATGGAATGCGGCAAGCTGAAGCGACCGGGCATAGAACAGGCGTTCACCCGGAGTTGTCGAGTGGCTTAACATTATGCTGTCGCCGATTATGACAATCGGTTTCTACGCAGTGCCTCTTTAGGTAGTTGTGTAACAATTGAAACGGAAATAAATAGAAATTCATTTTGTTAGGAGCATGTGTTATAAGCTACATTCACGGACACCTAAACGTCTTTCTAAAAGTCAACATGCCGCAACACAGTTGTGTAATGCGGTGTGAAGTGAACAGAGTTATATTGCGGTGAAGCACACATAGTACGCGCGCGCGGCGTGTGTGCCTTTAATGATACACGCGCCCCGTCCCCTCGTCTCATTAGTGGTGATGCGGCGGACAGCATCACAACCAACTCAAGCCTCTGTAGTGAGGCCCTTATCCAATTTACTTGTTTAAAAAAAAATGTGACAAGCGATGGCAAGGCAGTAATCTTCTAATTATTGCAGGATTATTCAAAATGTGCACAGACCTTAAAAAGTGC